>NW_021703776.1:24177938-24410396 GCF_005190385.1 Monodon monoceros | reverse complement strand
TAGAGAATCCTAAAGATGCCACTAGAAAACTACTAGAGTTAATCAATAAATTTGGTAAAGTTGCAGGATCCAAAATTAATGCACAGAAATCTCTTGCATTCCTATATACTAATGATGAACAATCTGAAAGAGAAATTAAGGAAACACTCCCATTTACCATTGCAACAAAAAGAATAAAATACCTAGGAATAAACCTACCTAGGGAGACAAAAGACCTGTATGCAGAAAACTATAAGACACTGATGAAAGAAATTAAAGATGGTACCAATAGATGGAGAGATATAACATGTTCTTGGATTGGAAGAGTCAACATTGTGAAAATGACTATACTACTCAAAACAATCTACAGATTCAATGCAATCCCTATCAAATTACCAATGACATTTTTTACAGAACTAGAACAAAAAATCTTAAAATTTCTATGGAGGCACAAAAGACCCCGAATAGGTAAAGAAGTCTTAAGGGAAAAAACAGAGCTGGAAGAATCAGACTCCCTGACTTCAGACTATATCATAAAGCTATAGTAATCAAGATAATATGGTACTGGCACAAAAACAGAAATATAGATCAATGGAACAGGATAGAAAGCCCAGAGATAAACCCACGCACCTATGGTCAACTAATCTATGACTAAGGAGGCAAGGATATACAATGGAGAAAAGGCAGTGTCTTTGATAAGTGGTGCTGGGAAAACTGGACAGCTACATGTGAAATTAGAACACTCCCTTACACCATACACAAAAATAAACTCAAAATGAATTAGAGACCTAAATGTAAGACTGAGCACTATAAAACTCTTAGAGGAAAACATAGGAAGAACACTCTTTGACATAAATCACAGCAAGGTCCTTTTTGACCCACCTCCTAGAGAAAGGGAAATAAAAACAAAAATAAACAAATGGGACCTAATGAAACTTAAAAGTTTTTGCACAGCAAAGGAAAGCATAAACAAGACGAAAAGACAACCCTCAGAATTGGAGAAAATATTTACAAACTAATCATTGGACAAAGGATTAATCTCCAAAATATAAAAACAGCTCATGCAGCTCAATATTAAAAAAACAAACAACCCAGTCCAAAAATGGACAGAAGACCTAAATAGACATTTCTCCAAAGAAGACATACAGATGGCCAAGAAGCACATGAAAAGCTGCTCAACATCACTAATTATTAGAGAAATGCAAGTCAAAACTACAGTGAGGTATCACCTCACACCAGTTAGAATGGGCATCATCAGAAAATCTACAAACAACAAATGCTGGAGAGGGTGTGGAGAAAAGGGAACCCTCTTGCACTGTTGCTGGGAATGTAAATTGATACAGCCACTATGGGGAACAGTATGGAGTTTCCTTAAAAAACTAAAAACAGAATCACCATATGACTCCACAATCCCACTACTGGGCACATACCCAGAGGAAACCATAATTCAAAAAGACACATGAACTCCAATATTCATTGCAGCACTATTTACAATAGCCAGGTCATGGAAGCAACCTAAATGCCCATCGACAGACGAATGGATAAAGAAGATGTGTTACATATATACAATGGAATATTACTCAGCCATTAAAAGGAACGAAATTGGGTCATTTGTAGAGACGTGGATGGAACTAGAGACTGTCATACAGAGTGAAGTAAGTCAGAAAGAGAAAAACAAATATCGTATATTAACGCATATATGTGGAACCTAGAAAATGGTATAGATTAACCGGTTTGCAGAGCAGAAATTGAGACACAGAAGTAGAGGAAAAACGTATGGACATCAAGGGGTGAAAGCAGTGGGGGGGGGTGGTGGTGGGATGAATTGGGAGATTGGGATTGACATGTATAGACTGATGTGTATAAAATGGATGACTAATAAGGAAAAAAAATTTTAAATTATGTTTCAAAAATTAAGTGTCTTTCATTAATAATTTTGCTACAAATCCTATGACCATTTCCTCTAAAAATGGAACTAAGTTCACCTTGTGCAAATCAGTTTAATTCTGCTCCAATATCTTTCAGTATGAGGACTGATGTTGTGGGTATGAATAATAATTTGAATTGGTGAGTGGTCTTTCACATGGTAATGCACATGCTATTGTTGACAAGCAATTAATTTTGACCATTTTCTATTTAACAGCAGGCTGCAGAAAATCCATACTCATACAAGTGTGTGTTAGCAAACAGAAACAGAGCGAATTCTCATAGCCACTTCTCCAGGTAAGGGTAGCTTATGTTAAGAAAACCCAGAATTCTCTGACATTTCTTTGAAATCATGTCAAATCTTTTCTTTCATCTTCAAGGCTGACATAATCCTTGGCAAGGTATACCTTATTGATGTTGTCTTTGTCAGGCAAGAAATGAATAAGAAATCCACATTTCAATTCTGAGGTTGACTGAGCAGAAGTTATCTTCAAAAGAAGGGTGCAGGGTTCCCAGGTGTCTTTAGATTCTTGCTGTTAGTGAAGCTGATATATAGACTCTTGACTTCGTTCTGCAGAAATAGTTCCAGCATAGGAAAGTTCACAGGCTGTTGATCTCCCATCTCCTCTAGGGTAGCAACTTATATAAATAGACTAAATATTTCAGGAGAGACCATAATATTGCCTACAAGGCCAAGGCAAAAATATCCACCAAAAAAGCTGTGTTAAGTGAACTCTGATGTATATCAGTTCAGAAAATGGAATTTCCTTTGAATTTTGTGAGAAGTAAAAGTCCTTAATGGGAAAAGAAACTGACCTCAAGTAATTTAATGGGGGAAAAAAGCACCACCCCGTTTTTCTGGGATGTATATTGGGATAGATTATAGAATAGATAGAAAATGAAAAGAACCACGGATTCTGAGTCTTACTGCTTCTAGGATATTCTATAAGGAATCATGTACCTATGTTTACCAGTCTTGATGTTTTCTGGCAATACTCACACTCACTTATTTAGCAAGCATTAGTGGTAACTTCTCTGATAAAATACCTTGCTCCCAAACTGAAGCTACAGTCTCAGCTTTTACCTCCCCTACACAAATGTGAGACAGATCTAATACGCCCACTGCTCCACGTTGCATTCATGAAATCCCATTTTATGTTGCAGGGAAGGGAGGTGAAAATGTTACTATTCTGGGCAAACAGCACACAGCAGAGTTAATGCAGAGGTGCCTAAAGGTTTCCCATCTCTACCCATCACAACCCAATTCAATCTTCAATTTTGTGCCTTTGCCCATGTGAACTTAAGCATGTGGCAGAGAAGTAAACTGTTAGAGTTCTGTAGGACTCTTTTTGGAATTAGTCATTTTACAAACTTGTCCATGAGAAGGATTTTTTTAAAAAACAAAATTCCCTTTATGCCTCCTTGATGTCTCTTCCTTTCTTAAGAACTTACTAAAGATCACAAGAAATAGATTAAAATATTCCACTGTTTTTTTTTTTTTTTTTTTTTTTTGGTGGTATGCGGGCCTCTCACTGCTGTGGCCTCTCCCGTTGCAGAGCACAGGTTCTGTACGCACAGGCTCAGCGGCCATGGCTCACGGGCC
The DNA here is from genome assembly GCF_005190385.1 of Monodon monoceros. Lineage (NCBI taxonomy): Eukaryota > Metazoa > Chordata > Mammalia > Artiodactyla > Monodontidae > Monodon > Monodon monoceros. Next base: position 24,406,888 of record NW_021703776.1, on the reverse strand, counting down.
CAGCCGCTCCGCGGCATGTGGGATCTTTCCGGACCGGGGCACGAACCCGTGTCCCCTGCATCGGCAGGCGGACTCTCAACCACTGCGCCACCAGGGAAGCCCCTATTCCACTGTTTTAAACAAAGGCCCCCAACCTCCTGCCATGGTAGACTTTGTTGTGGATTTCAAATTACAACATGAAGCATTTCCCCCAGTTGTCTCAATAACATAAAACAAGGATTTTAACTTGCCACACTTGCTTAGAGAATAAATCACCACTGAGAAAATGTTCTGCTTTATTTTTTCTCACAAAAGAAATCAGATTATTTTAAATTGATTTCTAAAACTTAGGAACATTCATTTAGTCAACTAAAAATCAACATGGAGATTTACTCACAGGAGGTTCCATTTTCGGTGAACTCAGAGTGAGAGTTGGTAGAAGCCGAGAGATGAGTTTAGGATTCGGGTGGTAGGGGAATGAGATTTTAGTTGAATCTTTGTCCTCAAATCTTCTTTCGAAAATTTTACTTAGAACCACTATGTTCCTAAAAAATACCTTCCTAAAATCTTTTGGGAGGGATAACAATTATAAGCTAACTATTTCTGTGTCTTCATAATTATCCTGTGGTTGGAGAAGGTTAAACAGCAGGAGAATCTCACTAAATCTGGTCAGGGAGATGGCTCAAGTTGTTCAGGCTGACTGGAGACGAATCAGAGTCGAGATTTTATTTTTATCTCGTCCAAATTGTCCTATAAAATGTGATGTCTTCCTTGCTCTTTCTCACTTTTCCCCTTTCTTTTCCTCAAATTAAGATTTTTATGTGTAAATGGTGTCAAAAGAAAATTCAGGGTTTTACTTAATATGGATATTTTACTGGGTGAGAAACAAGTTGTTCTTGAACAAGGAGGCTTCAACACCAAAAGTGGTAAGAAGTTTGTTTCAGGGTTACAGTAAGGCTTATGGAGCATAAAAGGGGAAGTTCATAGAGCTTAATTCTCATTGGTTTGGACAAGCAGTTTACTTAGGTCATTGCTGATTGGCTACAATGTGCTGTGCCATCCTGACAAGGAAACTTCACTTACAGCTTAAGTATTTCAGTAAATGGACTTTTATGAGTTTTGCTAAGATCTGTGTGGGTCATTGGCTTGGAAGAAAAGGTAGGTCCTTGGCCTCCATTTTAGTTTTTATATAATAAAGGATTATATTATTGTCCTACAGCTTCCTTTTTTATTTCCAGATTGGAATAATAAAGCATGGTGTAGTTTAAAAATTTGTTTCAATCCTGAGATATTTCCATGTAGGAACTGGAAAATACTTGACATAAGGAAAAAGCCTTGCTCTTGTTCTCCTGAGCTATCTTTGCTCTGAATTACAGTTCCCGTGGTAATGATATGACTCCCGAAGTGTAATATATTTCCTAAAACTACGCAATAAATTTAGAGCTGGCAGAGAATTCCCTGGGTCTGGAGAGACATCTCCATTGAGAGAGACAGATTCCTGAAAAACTGTTGACATATGGCTGCCTATTTCTACATGTATAGGCATGACTTTTGCCCAGAGAACTCATGACTGTCAACTGTTTTTGACACATCGTGGCTGGTACCCTCCAACTCCCCTTTTTCCATGGACTAATCTCATTATTGGAACAGCTGACTGCTCAAAAAATTCTCTAGGTTCTGGAGGGTGGGGGCGGCATGGGGCTAGGTGGTTTTACAAAGTGGTGGCAATCTGCCACCTTTTCTAATTCTACCTACCTCATCAACCATTGGTCTTGGCTTTTGCCTTATTGCCTGACTACTTGATCCAGGTTTAATCAGTTAGTGCTTCGCCTGTATACAAAGGCAAGTTGATGGACCATAAACCATTCACAGGTAGGCTGCCAAATTTTAATCTATGTGTAAAATTTATTTTTGTTTTCACTGAAGACGCATGCTGTTATGTTGCTGTTTGTCATACTGACTTTTTAACCAAACAGGTTGTAAAACATGATATAGGGCAGTTTATAATTTAAGGGGTAAGGAACATAGTGTCATAATAACTCGGAGCCAGACCTACATAGTATTTACTTGGGTTATCAGATAGTTTTGTCGGGTGCACAGGAGAAGAGAATAGTTACATCAGGGAAAACAGGTCTGCTAAGCAACCACACAGTTCTACAGGATGACTGACTAAATAGCACAATAATTGTGGATCGTTTTTTATAACATATATTCTGCAATTTGCTATCTGTCAGTCAGTATTTGCCTCTTAACCCTTCCAAGTTGGAGAAAAAACAAGTCTAGTCTATTTATTCTAATACCCTTCTTTTGGAAATGAGTATACTCACAGCCAGAGGGAATGGTAAAGCAATTGCCCAAACTCATTGTTTTCTTGGTCAACCTAGGCAGACTGCCAATTGTGAAACCATGGAAATGTTAAAAAAAAAAAAAAAAAAAAGTCTAGATATTCATTCCCAGAGCTGAAATTGTTAGCATATCTGAAGCATCTGTATTGGTGGTAACTGTCAAACTTTGCATTGCAAAATTCAAAGCCAGAACTTGAGTGGGATATTAAATATGAGGATTCTGTTCTCAAGCACTGTAAAAAGTAAAAAAGAAACTAAATGCCCGAAGGCAAATATATTGCACTGACATTTGAAACTCTTCCAATAGATTTTATTTATTATGCTTTTTAAAAACAGAGAACTAGAAGTACACATTTCATTTTGCAAGGTGAGATATAGTCTCTCTATGACAATAAGAATGTAAAAATAAGGTATTTTATGCATTGAAATCCCAATGAATTTGAAATTTGCAAATGATCTCTTTCAGAGGACCTCAGGACAATAGTTTAAAAACCTCTGGTGACTATTTAATGATTCATATCCAGAAAGTGCTTGAAAATTGTTAAACACTGATGGTTTGTAATACAAGTTGAAATAGCCCAAATTGAAATGACCTCTGGTGAATTGGACTGGGGCTGAAAAAACTGTTTTGCCAGGGATCACGTTAAGTGAGTGCTAGCAAGCAGGGAGACAGGTGTTTCCTGTTCCCAACCACATGGCATAACCATATAGATTAGCTGCAGGGAATCTAGCCAGAATATTTTTTTTAAACCTAATTCAATTTACCACCCCTCATATGGAAACTGGTTTAGGTTTAAATTATATTCTAAATAATTTGGAACTCATAATTAAGATTTATATGCTTTTCTTTATTCCTAATATAGCAATACAGTACAATATCCCAGAATCATAAATGATAATAAGAGGATGGGCTCTTGAACTATCTCATTCAAACTCTGTTAATATAGGCATTCTCTCTACTCTTGCCCTGGAAGATAGGCCACCATCCTCTGCGTGATCACTTCCAGTGCAGGGAAGGGAGGAAGAGAAACTCAAAGATGATTGAGATAGACAAATTCACTCTTATAGACACCTCTGAGGCTACTGTTTCTTGCTGACCGTTCAGATATTTAAACTAGAGTTAAAACATTAAGTGCTGCATATGCAAAATGAGAAAACCTCTTATTTATACATCCTGCCTCTTTAAGTTGAGCATACATTAAATATATTAATGCCAACTTGGATTACCACACAATATTGCTTTTACATTCCTCAAAGAATTTTGTTATGTCTAACGGAACACTAAATTGGAAGGGATGTTTTCTAGGGATAGCACTAACAATGACATGCAGTGATTAAGTGTTATCTGTATATGTGTAGCTCTCATTCCCATGGAACACAGCCATCAATATACTCTGGGATGTTGAGCATTGCAGGGCCCTTAAGAAAGAGAATTTCCAGATTCTGTATCACTGCCCTGCCACATACTATAGTAAATCATCTGATTAGGTGTGTAAAAGAGTGACAGAATGAAAGAGGCTGACTGAGTTTTGTGGCACCCCATTGGGTTATAGAGGGGGTAGTCTTGGGGCGTCACAGAGGAGAGAATGACATAGGGAATTTCTAAAATAGCATTTGCTACGGGTTGAAGACTGTGTGGAAATGATGGTCCCCCAAAGGAACAGATTCCCCCCCCCACATATTCTCTTCCTCTTAAGAACTAAAAAAAAGTAATTACAACACTATATTATCTGGGGTGCTATAAAGGTTCTAAGAAAGACGCATAAGTCTTATGCATAAATCTAGTGATGGGACAGCACAGGTCAGTGTTCCAGTTTGTGGGAGTCGGAGACTCATGAGTCAAATCCCAGCATCACTACTTAAGTCCCAGACCTTTGGACAATTTATTCAGCTTCTCTGTGCCTCAGTTTCTTCATCTATAAAACAGAGATAATAATCTGTAGTAAATAGAGTTGAGGTGATGAGTAAATGAGTAAACTCTGGCACAGAGTTTTCACTTGGTGAATGTATTATTTTTATTATTATAAAAATATTCTTAAACATCATTAAGGGTGTTCTATATGTTTTGTTTAGTTTCCACTTATAAGGGAACACACATTTCTGGCTCTCTACTCTGCTTTGTGTGTAACTCTGGCTATGAAACCCTAAAAGATGTTGAGTATTTTGGTGGAAGAGGCAGAGATTTCCTTCTTTCCTCTTCTCTCTCTCTCTCCCCCCTCTACCTTGCCCCCATCCTCTGCTCCCCCCTCTTTATTCTTGCTGAGTCCTCAGTTTAGTGGGATCTCACAGTTAAGCACTGAGGATCTGCCCACACAGGTAGTAATTTCCTGGGCTGCAGGCTGAAAGCACAAAGACTGGCACGTGGTGGCTGGGACTTCCTCCACTCTGGACAGATGTGAGCGTAATTTTGGCCAAAAGGCAAGGGGGTGGGAAAGGGAGAGACTTCTCACGGCAGTGCTTTGCTGGTGTCTTTCAAGAGGGAAAAAAGATTATACCTCTAGGTTAAAAAGCAAGACTAAACCACAGTTATGTAATTTTGAAAGATTCCTAAATCTGTATTGGCATTATTTTTAAAACATTAAACTTCAAAGAAATAACCAAAGAATTTCTCCTGACCTCATACTACATATAGTCCATTAAAAATTCAATTTGTAAAACATATTTCAAATGGTTATTCTCAGGAGGATATGCCTCAGTAAAGACCAGACACATGGAATATTTCAACTGTGTGGGGCTCTTCATTTTTTTTTCTTTTTCTTCACATACAGGATAGGACTTCTAGATGAATAAAGATATGGTGTATTTTCCAGGACTAAATCATCTTTGTGCTGTGATCAAGCATGAGAAATTTCCACCCTGAGGAAAAATATTTGAAGGTTGCAAAATGAATGTAAGTTCATGGGTAATACTACTTTTCTACTGTAAACATACTGAATTCCAAATATATTTTCAATGGAAAATACCCAGGAATTCCTAAGTTAGGTATTTCCTGGGAATATATAGATTGGTGATCTTCATATAAATGTCAGTGTGGCAAAACCTTCAGAGATTTTCTAGTCCAAAGTTCCCATTCTGCAGATAAGTAAACAAAGACCTAAATGTATTCTAACTTTGTGACAGAAAATAGCTTTGTGTTTGAGTGCTAACTAAAGCCAACTGCTAGTGCCTGTGTGCAGATTTCTTTTGGGAAAGATTAAGAGGTTAAGTTCAGATTCAGCTGGAAAAGGTGCTGTGATCCAGTAGCAACTGCCCCAGACTCAGGATCAGGTATAAGAAAGCAAGAATGTCATGTGGTTGGTGATGGTAGTTGCTGATTACCAACAGCAGAGCCTTTAAAATCAGTTAAGGTCTGGCAATGGGTCATGGTGCTGCTTCTGCTTTTCGAGTAAGTGTAGACTCATTTTTTAACATTTCTGCGTGTCAATTTCCTCATCAATCAAGTAGGAATAAATTATTTATTGGGAAGAGATTTATTGATATAACCAGAGCTTTCTCTACAGTCCTAGATTTACGTTTCAGAATCAATGATCCTTTGTTTCATATTGGCTGACCTATTCTCCAGGCTGGATTTGGTAGCCCATGACTATGATAGTAAAAAAGACACTTGAGGGAAGCTGTGAAAAATTTGGTATGATCAAATATACCAAGAAAATGAAGAGCATTGAGCAAAAGTCACATGGAAGGAAAACATGAGGAATATCACTATATATGAATGTAAATACTGCTTATAAGAAATCTGAAGAGCCATATAAAAACCACCTCTGTGGAGCTTCCCCCAAGAGCAGGTTGGAGAAATAATGGTCATATCAAGCCTATCAGAGGGTGGCTGTATTTTGTGCTGGAAAAACACCACTTCCATAAGAACAGCAAATTGGTATCACTGAGTGAGAAAAGTTGGAAGACTGCAGGTAAGCCAGGACCAGAATAACAAGCATGACAGTGGAAGCTGTCCTGTCAACAGTTTTGATAATGTGAAACAAAATGGTGGCATCAAAATAGAGGCATCAAAATAGAAACTTCTCTCCCTTTAAAGCTATAGATAAAATTTGAAAATACATATCTTACCTATAGGTTTATAGATAAAATATGGACTTTTCTGCTTCTGTGGACCATGCATATGAGAAAATGTGCAACACTAAAGAAAGGCCTTTCAACATGCTGTGGCTAGTATGAGTATCATCTTTGTGGCTATCTTCGGTAACACAGATAATTTCCAATAAATGTTGGGTTTTTAATAATGAAAATTGTTTCAGTGGTCAGTTTATACTTGATCCTGTTTTCCTGTTTCTAAGCTGTGGTATAAGAACTATATTGTAAAAAGTAGTTGTTGTGAGAGTTGTGAAGATGGAGAATTTATAAAATGACCAAGTGCAAAGGAAATCTATGGTTGAGAGAGAGGTGTAATCATATCCTCTCAACCTGGGGAGAAAGTGAAATGCGGACAGGCCATAATAATGTTACTAGAACTGCTCAAGCCCAGAAAATTCCACAAGAAAGACAATTTTTAGAGCTGAAGAGAACTTTAAAATGTTACTGACTATTTTAAACACACTTGTGTAAAACACGTTCGTCATGTTTGACTTGGCAGGTGAAATTGATATTTTTGTGTCACATGAGACTTTCTATTCTAACCAAGTATTTATTATTATTAGTTTTAAATATTTATTAAGTACCTACTCTATGCCAGGCACTGATAATTTCTTTCAACTATTTTTGATGATTAGGAAAAATAAATTTATGGCACCTGAGAGGGTAACTCCTCACTGAAGGGTAGCTATTATTTTTCCCACATCCAAACTGTTAGGAAGGGATAGAGTATGAACTGGAATCAAGCCTGCTCTCTTTTTTCTACTATGCTATGTTTGAATTTCTGGAAGCTAGTCATATTATCTTAATAGTCTCCTGATGGATGACTCATTTTTACCCTTCATTTTTTTTCCCATCCCCGATTCTTATTTTCCCACTTTTCTATATTATTGCAGTTCCCCCCAAATAACCCATTACTTATTTTCATAATAAAAGCTACATTTATAGGTGTTATTGTCTTTATTACCTCATAGCAGATTAAAGGAAATTAGATACTAATGGCAGAAATTCATGTTTATTATGAGAGTAGGAAACACACACACACACACACACACACACACACACACCTGGTAATACCCTATTGTCTTATTTTTTAATGTAGACCATTAACTGGTAAAACGTCTATAATATCTATCACTTATGTTGTATCATATATTATGGCATATATTAAACTATCAAAAGATGGCATTAGTCTTGAAGTTCCCTTTAAAAATGAGTTAGGGGACTCGAGTGTATGGTGATGTATGGTAAGTAGACTTTTGGTGATGATCACTTTGTAATAAACACAGATGTCGAATCATAATGTCAGCACCGGAAACTTACATAATGTCATATACCAAGTTTACCTCAATTAAAAAAATAAATAAGGCTTAAATATGCCATCAGTACAATGTGTTTGTAAATGAATAAATATAAATCAGTCATTATACGGTGAATGAAGATCTGGTTAGTGTGTAAACAACTGGACAGAATAGACTCTCAGAGTAAGGGAAGATATTTTAAACAGAAAAGACTTAAATTTTACTGTGCAAATGTTTTTGACTTTAATTAGGTCTCATTTGTTTGTTTTTACTTCCATTACTCTAGGAGACTGATCAAAAAAGATACTGCTTCAATTTATGTCAACGAGTGTTCTTCCTATGTTTTCCTCTAAGAGTTTTATAGAATCAGGTCTTATATTTAGTTCTTTAATCCATTTTGAGTTTATTTTTGTGTATGGTGTTAAAGAATGTTCTAATTTCATTCTTATACATGTAGCTGTCCAGTTTTCCTAGCACCACTTATTGAAGAGACAGCTTTTCTTCATTGTAGAGTCTTGCCTCCTTTGTCCATTGACCTTTGTTAATTGACCATAGGTGCATGGGTTTACAAAATGAAAAGACAACAAAATGGGAGAAAATATTTTCAAACGATGCCAATGATAAGGGATTAATGTCCAAAACATATCAATATCAAAAAAACCCCAACCCAATCAAAATATAGGCAGAAGACCTAAATACACATTTCTCCAAAGAAGACTTACAGATGTTCCAAAATCATATGAAAAGAAGCTCAACATTGCTAATTACTAGAGAAATGCAAGTCAAACTAACGATGAGATGTCACCTCACACTGGTCAGAACGGCCATCATCAAAATGTCTACAAACAATAAATGCTGGAGAGGATGTGGTTAAAACGGAACCCTCCTACACTGTCGGTGGAAATGTAAATTGGTACAGCCACTATGGAGAGCAGGATGAAGGTTCCTTAAAAAACTAAAAATTAGAGCTACCATATGATCCAGCAATCCCACTCCTGGGCCAATATCTGGAGAAAACCATACTTCGAAATTATACATGCACCACAATGTTCATTGCAGCTCTGTTTACAATAGCCAAAACACGGAAGCAACCTAAATGTCCATGGACAGTGCAATGGATAAAGAAGATTTGGTACATACACACAAAGGAATATTACTCAACCATTAAAAAGAATGAAATTATGCCATTTGCAGCAGCATGGATGGACCTATCTTATCTTACCTTGCTTATCATACAAAGTCAGTCAGACAGAGAAAGACTATGATATTGCTTATATGCAGAATCTAAAAAAAAAACTGATACAAATGAACTTATCTAAAAAACAGATAGAGACTCACAGACTTAGAAAACAAACTTACGGTTACCAAAGGGGAAAGGGTGGGGGGAGGGATCAATTGGGAGTTTGGGATTGACATATATACCCTACTATATTTAAAATAGATAACCAACAAGGACCTACTGTATAGCATAGGGAACTCTGCTAAATATTCTGTAATAACCTAAGTGGGAAAAGAATTTTTAAAAGAATAGATTACATGTATATGTATAACTGAATCACTTTGCTGTACACCTGAAACTAACACATTGTAAATCAACTATATTCCAATATAAAATAAAAATTTAGAAAAGATTTAGATTTTATACTATATTCCCATAGTCTTGTATTGTCAACAAGATAGCTTGCTTCAAACTGGAGGACCAAACATTATTTTACCCAGGAAGGCAAGTGGATGTTTATGAGGAAGCCAGCATGCAAAATCTTGTGTTATTTCCATTAAAGGGAATATTGTCCTGCCTAAGGTTCTTTTTTTTTTTTTAATATTCAAAAACTATCCCTTAAACACTATCATTGCCAACCTCTTTATTTTCAGAAAATAATCATATGTGAGAATCGAAAGAAAAATATGTGCTGTATATTAGAGTTTCCTCAGTGAGAGCAGTCATGTGCAAACCTCATTATTCATTAAATGGTCACTTATAGGAAGTTACCTTAGTTGTTTTTGTTTGGATTTGTTTTACTATGAATAAACTTTTTGGATGGATTAGATTAAAAACGCTAATATGAACTGGACAAAAAAGACAGAAATGTAGAGCATCTTCCTCCATACATGGAAGGAAGCTAGACATACAGTCATATTCCTATATTATATATGGCATATGTTTATATTATTCAGTTTTATGATGGTTATTTTAATTTAAATATGAAATTACTATATGACTTTAAAAAATTAAAAATATAAAAAGGGAAGAGAATAATCATCCTAAGTCCACCACTCCTAAGTAATTATTAATATTTTTTCTTTTGTTGCTTTTCATCAATGGACTGCACAGTGTGTCAAATTTTCACTTAACATTATACCATTGTTAGCATTATCTTATCTCCTAAAAGTTCTTTGAAAATGTATTACCCACTTCTTGTCTATAACAAATGAAATTTAGTCATTCTATTATTAGACCTAGAGTTCTAGGTTTTGTTTATTGCAAATAGATTTACATTAGCTAAAAATTAAAAAAAACTCTATATAAAATTTTATATACACTTATCGTTGATAACTCACTTAGAATAAATTCCTTGAAACAGAATTGCAGGGTACTAAATGATGATCATTTCTAAGGCTTTTGATACATTCAGTTTTTGTGTGGTCAACTGCTAGAATGCAGATTTGCTTTAATTCTATTTCCTTTTAGCTTGTTTTCATAATTTATACCTAAATCCTGAACAAGCCTAGATTTTGCTGCTGTTGTTATTATTTTTATAGAAGATGAGACTATTAATCTTGTATTTTCCTAAGTTATCACATGGTACGATTCAGTTTTTAAATATGCTTTTTAGGTAAGATACTAATGTATCATCGCCATAAAATATTGGGATTCTGAATACTCTATGCATATTTTTGCTGATATCCATTATCCAGAAAACTCTTGTGGAAATGGTTCTCTCAGTTTATTAGAGGAAGCAAAAGGGCAAGTTCATTTCTGGAAGAGCTGTTCAGGGATGCAGAGGCCTAGTGCAGAATGAACAAATATTTGTTGAAGTGTGTAAATAAATAGTTGTTGAACTGAATGCTATGTAAAACTTATGAATCAAAAGCTGTCCCAGGATGGTTTATGGATCGCCATTAATTTTCTCATTATGACATAAAAAATAGAGGACACTTACTGAAATAGTTGAATTTAAAGGATCAGACTATTCAGAAGTTGGTCCTGATCCCATGGAGGCACAGAACCACTCTTTGCCACTTTTTATTTCCCCATTATTGGCCTGTTATCTGTTCTGTCATCTAGTATCAACTGTCACTCATAAAATTGACACTACACCTTTATCTGGACCTTTAAGGAAATCATACTTGGTGGCTTTGTTGTCTGTGCAAATGCAGCTGTTGAAAAATCATATAACCCATGTAATCAGGATGACATTGTAGCAAACACACAAGAGAGACCTGGGTTACAATTTTCTGGTTCTCCAAAAAACAATTTCTTTTGTTGTCTTGCTGTTTTCAAGTCACCTTATTCTTAAAAGCTATATTCTCAAAATACTTAAACCGTGTAAATTCTCAGTGGTTAACTATAGCTGTAGGGGAAATTATGCATTGGAATAAAATTTCAAAAAAATCTCATAGGCAAAATTTGGGCAGTTCATTTTAGATCAATTCCAGAAAGGATGAATATTTTTGTGTGTGCGGTTCCAGATAATTTCACCATAGACATCATCTCTGAGAGCTTAGGATTTATGCTGATTTTTATTATAGTCATAATAAATCTGTCATATTGCTTCTAGAACTGACACAGGGCACATTAATATTCTGAGCAAACTGTATTCTTAAAATAACAACAATAATAATAGTAATTCTATTTGGTGAAGGTTAAATTAATTGCTCATAGAAAAATATTACAAGAGACTTTGCCTCAGTTCTGTCTCTACTCATTATGAGCCTTTTATTCAACAATGTTTTTTTGGTGTGACTGAGCTGGATGTTGAATAGAGTAATGGTAACAATGCCTATAAGTTACTGAGGTACTACTATGGGTCAAACCCTTCACAATTAAAATTAACAAAAACTCTGTATATTCGACATTAGCAACCTATTTCTCATATTAGGAAAACATGCTAAAACAATTAATCAATGTGCTTAAATCCCAAGGCTTATAAGTAATACAATCAGGATTTCAAACCCCGATTTGAATGACTCAAAAGTCCTGCTCTTTTCCACTATGATACATTATTTTTACTTGATGAAAAGGATCCCAGCAATGTTGAATCAGAACTTAGTTTAAGTAACACACATGTGACATCAGTGCTTGATGTGAGGAGAAGTATCATGTATTTTCTATGTGAAGTTAATGCATTGCAACAGCTGGAAAGTCACATCATATTTCTGTGAGACTCTAGACCCAGAGTGCCGAGGAATTCTTGCGTCTGTGTCAGTTGTTATGAAACCACAGAGCACGTGAGCCACAGGGCTAACAGCCTCACTCTTTGCCTATAATAATGCAGTTAAAGAATATTGGTCCAAAATTTGTCTCCACACAAAATAATCTATGTGTAAACCTAGTTCTGTGTTTCCTCTCTCAACTATTTATAGAAAGATTTTTTTCTTTTGGCTATATAGCTTTTATTTGTTAAATGCTTACAGTATAGTAATACATAAAACAACTTGAATAAAGTTTGTGACATGATCTTAGAAACATGATTTATGTTTATGGAGTTACCTTATCATGGCTGGCGGCTGCAGCAATCAAAAATTTGTCAAAATCATGTTGCCATTATACTCCCAGTTTAAAGACAAAAATTTAGCCTAAAAAATATACATAACATGGCTTAGTAGTATAGACACAGCCGTAGTATTCTCAGTCTAGGCTGAATTGCCTTAAATTGGTAAACAGTTTCTTCATTGCTTTTTTTTTTACTTTTTAAATAATTCTACATTTCTTATTGTATTAAAAAATATAAGCATAATGAATATTTATTGTAAATGAACAAAAAATTCAATATGTAATTATAAAGTTCCCCTCCCCCCCAATACTCTCAACCCCCAGCCCAAATGGTATCTTGTGATATATGCTATTTTTAATTTGTTCATATAATGCACTGAGGCAAATTCCAAGTACTAATTTATCTCCATTTTCTTTAACAGCATCATAAAATGTCAAAGGGTTCAAGCGAACGAATTTTCAAAAAATAAGTCTTCTGTTATGAATAATGTTGGTCAGAACTCTTAGTTACAAAGACAGAAATCAATTTGTAACAACTTAATCAATAATAAGTAATGGATTGGACATATATTGTGGTAGCACAGAGAACTGAAAGAAAAGCTAAACCACCAAACCTCAGACAAGACAGCTCCAGAGTCAGACCAGTTCAAACCAGGCAACAAATGCCTGTAAGATTCTGTCTATCACTGGTTTCTATTTCTTCCTGTAAGTCATCTTTATTATCTTAACCATAGATGGACTTCTTCATGAGATGGGGGTGGAAACAGCCATCTGCATCTCTGTCCTCAAACACTCTCACCTCTGAAGCTAGAGAAAGGGGACTACCTCTGCTGTTGAAAAAAATCCTTTCAAAAGATTCTGCCTTTCAAAAAAGGGCCAATTTGGGGTACTTGCCAACATGAACCACAACGGCTGGGCGAATAAAATATCATTTTTGACCCAGCTCGGGTCTCTGCTCTGTCTCCAATGCCTTGTAATGGACAATTCTCAACAAGTATTTATGGAATTAATATCCCAAAGACAACTTTATTAAAATAGGAACATTGAAAAAAAGCCCAAGTACTTAAAAAAATCCTGTGTCTGTTATCTGCAATTATGACTGTAATTTTACAACATGAGGTATGTGTTCTCTGCAGTTACAATATTTTAAAACGTAATTCTGACAAGATTATTTCTACATAATCATCAAATCCACCATTTAATCAACCTGTTGTTTGTTATTTAAGATTAATTAAAAGGCAGATGACTGCATGCCCAGTTTACTGAGTGTGTGACAAAGTCAGCTCCTCAACTGGCTTAAAGCACTGAATAAACTTTTTTTTTGAAAATTAACAGTTTAAAATCTTTAATCTATCCTTCCTTCCTTCCAGAAACACTCACTGAACATATACTAAGTGTGAGGCCCTGGTCCAGGTGCTAGAAATAGAGCTGTTTATAAGACAATCCTTGTTATCCTTGAGCTTATATTATAATTAGAGGAGTCAATAAATACAAAAATATGCAAATCAATATCAGATATTGAAAAGAGTTATTAAGAAAGTACAGATACTAGAATAAAGCAAGAGAGTAACGGCGTACAAGGAGCTGATATCTTAGGCGTGGTGCCCAGGTCAGCTAGTTCTCTTTGAGTGCTGTTTGAGCGAGACCTAAATGAGGGAGAGAGACATGCAAGTAACTCAGGGCAGAGAGATTACGTGTATAAGGAAGGACCCTAAGGAAAGGATCCAGGGCTCGGAAAACTGCCAGATATCTACTGAGGATTGAGGAGGCCTGAGAGTGGTAGGAGATGGGGTTGGGTCATGTAAGGCTTTATAGACTATGTAGGAAGTAAAACAATCTGATTTTTGTTTTAAATCTTCTCTATGACTGTTAGCTATCTATTGTGTTGAGACTATTTTGTTAGGAGAGCGGGTCTGCAGAGGGAAGTGGAGGGACTCCAACAATTGTAATTATTAATATATTAATTTTTGCCTAGCCTCTATTTTGCTAGCAAATTTTATTCGGTGACTTCAAATAAAATAAATTCTCTGCAAGAAATTTAAACTTCATTGCATCAAGCTAATTCTATGATTTAGTTGGGGGAACAACTAAGCATTGGGAATAAAAGTACAGAACACACTTAAGCAGCTTCCAGTTAGATAGGGAAGACTGACAAACAAAATGATTAATAGATTGGGACGCTATGGTAAGACAGAAGGACCCCCTAAACCAGGCCTTAAAAAGGTGGGAGGGTCTAGCAAGGCTTATTGAAAGATAACTTTTAAGTCAAAAATTGGTGGAGAGAAAAACATGTACAAAGACTGGAGGCAAAGTTGTAGGGGAAGTGTCTTAAATTCAGGAAAGGAATCAGCATGGCTGAGACAAAGGGCAGAGACGTTTTGGTTTGTGTGTTTGCTCATTGGGATTTGGAGTCGAGAGGTAGAGTTAGGGAGGTTGAGGAAGATAAGGAGCAAAGATAAGCATAAGTCAGTGAGAGAGACATGAAGAAAGAATTACTGATACCTGTTCAACTTCAACATTTGGGCAATGCCATCAGGCAGGTTACTATGAAAAATGACTGAACAGAGTAAGATGAAAAAATACTGAGTCCTCAAAAACCCACCATCACTCTCTGTGCCTACCAGTGAAGTATGTTCAGTCCATCCTGAAGGAGGAGGGTGAACATAAAAGAGAAATCATGGGGCAAATCAATGACATCCAAAATCATATGAACTTTCCGAGAACAGATTCACAGCCGAAGTTAACACAAGTGAAGGCTTAAAGTTATATTGTATTCAATAAAAACAGGTAGCATTATTTAATTTATAAAGAAGCATTTTGAATGAACTTTAGTGTGGTTCATCATTTTTTACACTTATTTTATAATGACTGAATAAATGCTTTTATTTTAAAGAAAAGTACCTTGTAGTCTTACTAATGACTTTGGATATCATCTTTGGAGCAATGGAAAGCCCTGAGGGGCTTTAAACAAATAAATGGATCATATTCGTATTTCAGAGACATTTCTTCCATCTTTATCACTGCAGTATTGAGAATCACTCAGAGCAATTCAAGATTGCGTGTAAAGGCTAGATATAGGCTCAGTAGTAAAATATACACCGAAGAGATATTTAAAAGCCATTATTGAATGGAACTGGATGGTTAGGGGTAGAGTCAAGAGGAACTGAGGACAACACTCAGTTTCTGGCATTAATTTAGGTTCTACCAATTTAGACTCTGAAAATTTCATCAGGAGCCAGACTTAAACTGACTTCTCATAGGTTTTTAAAAATATTTCTCAATGCAAATTAATCGTGCCAACAAAATGGGGCAGAGAAATTTTAAAAAGAAGTGCTACTTACGTGCAAAAAACTGTTATAGGTATATACTTTAATAATAAACCTAATGAAAGAACCCATTAATGTAGCTTTTAAATGCTTATTAACACAATTACACTGAAATGGTCATTTAAATTGTTTATACATTTACATCTGCCTTCTATGTTTTTCTGGGTTAGTAAGGCCTCACTGTATGTTTCATTCTATTATCATTCATAAAAGTATATGTGCAGATACTATTCTAAGGGGTATTGATGACTGCAAATTGGGTAGATTTAGCATGTTATTCTTAAATAGGTATTGATTAATGAGCAACAAGAAATTACCACTAGATATTCAGTTCTTAGGTGAGTTAGCATTGTTTAGTGGACCCATTCAAAACTGGCCTATTGACTTTATATCTAGAGAGATATGAACGTATAGTATTAAAGACTGATTTCTTTTAAATACATGACTTTTCATAATCTAAGTCATGGTGTACCATACGTACAAATTAGTTAGATTGGCCCCCATGGGGTCATAAGAATTACATGAATTAATATAATTTCAATTATTAAAGGATTGAAATTCTAAAGCCCTAATAAAATACTACACTGTTGTAAACATTGGAATGGTGATTTTCACTCTTATTATTACTTCAGACATTCAGATATGATTTTTTTTCTATGTCCTTTGCCCTTGTCAGGCTTACATTTGAAATTTTAAAAAGAAAAGTTAATCTTTCAGTTGCCTATCATTAAATAGCTCTCTAAAGAAATAATATCCCGAGGAATATAGATGCATCAAATCTTGCACTGAAAGGAATCTAAGGCAACATTCTCTTACTTCATGACTTTTCCTTGATGAACCCATGTTTGGATAATGAGTTTAATGGTGTTTAACTTAAATTATCTCCACATAAAAATTTAATAAACTTCTCTTTCTAAGTTTCAATAAACCTTTTTAAAGAAAATATAGAGCCCAGAATATCTTAACAATTCATTGATATTGTTCATTTTTATCTTACGCAAACTGTAGGACCAGTTACAGCAATAATTCCAGATTCTTTTAGATAAACATCAGATTCTAATTACTGTAAACTGAAACACATCTAAGAAAACAATGTGTTTAATTTATGAAATTAAAAAAAACCCTACATCTGTTCTTGTGAGACACATCATTGCTTTGACGTCAGTGACCTAACCACATGCACGATTTTTTCTTGAATTAAAAAAAAATAAAGCACCCTGACGGTAGGTTTTAGGATCTTCAAAGTACTAGCCATTCCCAGGAAACAGTTCTATCATTTTTTAAGTACTACAAGTGTGTTATTCACAAGGAAAAAGATGAATGATTATCAAGTGAGTAGCCATTATCAAACAGTTTTTTTTAGGTTTATACAGCCTCTTACACTGTGTTATAAAAATAAAGCATGAAAATCCTGTGTGCTTTTAAAATGAATAAATTAAGTTGTGAAAATTTCAACTGGTTTTCTATTTAGAGAATCATCACACAACAATGTTACAATAAAACAATATGTAATATATCAAAAAAACCAAAACCCACTAATTTGGAAATATACATGCACCCCAGTGTTCATAGCAGCATTATTTACAATAGCCAAGACATGGAAGCAACCTAAGTGCCCCTCAACAGATGAATGAATAAAGAATATGTGATATACACACACACACACACACTGAAATGCTACACAGCCATTAAAAAAAAATGAAATTTTGCTATTTGCAGCAATATGGATGGACCTGGAGGGCATTATGCTAAGTGAAATAAGTTAGAGAAAGACAAATAGTATATGATATCAATTATATGTGAAAAATAAAAAATTCAACAAACTAGTGAATAAAACAAAAAAGAAATAGACACACAGATATAGAAACAAACTAGTGGTTACCAGTGGAGAGAGGGAAGTGGGGGAGGGGCAATAGAGGGGTAAGGGTAGAAAAGGGTTATTATGGGGTTATATGAAATCATTTGTGTGAAACTTTTGAAAATTGTTAAGCATTATAGAATTTAAAGAATCTGTCATTCAATAAGAAAAACAATATGCAACATATTTTTATATCTTGTAGGATAAAGCAGATAGACAAAATATTGAGTTTCTCCAGAAGGATTAATGGGTGAATTGATTATAAAAACGAGTATTCTGTTTTCCTTTGAAACAATTCAAAGATCATCTCAATTCATGGTGAGTCTGATCTTCCCATTGGTCAGACAAAGCAGCTATAGACACTCCTGACTCTCTTATTTATCTCACATTCTTTATCCAATCCATAAGTAGATACTGCTGGTTTTACTTTCAAAATATATTGAGACTATGACTACATCTCATTACCTCCACAGCTATCACTTTGATCCAAGCCACCATCATCTCTAGCCTAAATTACTTCATGATTATTGCAACTATCTCTACCACACTGGCCACTACAGTCTGTCCACAGCACAGCAGAGTGATCCTGTTAAATAATTTATCTTTTGCATTTGAACCTCCCAATAGCGTCCCGTTTTACAGAGTAAAACCCAAAGTCGCTACAACAAACTTTAAGTTCAACCAACCTGTTCTCTTTTCCACTTCATTTCCTACAGGTCTTCCCCTTCCATATTCCACTTTAACAAAATTTGCCTCTTTGCTATTTCTCAAGCAAGGATGATAGTCACACTCTTGCCTCAAGGCCTTGGTGTTTCTCTTACCTCAGTACAGAGCACTCTTTCCCAAAATATTCACATTGCTTGCTGCCTCTTAAAATATTTTTGCAAACCTTACCTTCTCACAGCTCTGTCAGACCTTCCATGTCGGCCAGCGTCCTGGCAGAAATGAGTTGGTACCTCAATTTCAAGAGATCATTAGGGATTATTTGCAAAGACTGTGAAGTCTCATGGAAACTACGAAAGGATGGTGACGCTTCCAAAAATTAGCAACAGCTGGAAGCCATTACCATCCCTAGCGTGAAAGCACCAGGGAGAGAAACTTTTACGTGAAAGTAGAAAGAGCTGTAATATTGAGGAAAGTTACCTGAGAGAAGCTTGTAGCTGTAAATAGTGAAACAAGGGTGCTAACAAACTGCACTTCATCAAGGGAATAAATACCCTGATCCTTCTCTCTCTTTTCATCCTATGATTAAATGGTGGGACCTTACATTTGCTGTGTTTGAATAAAGGCCAAAGAGTGAGGAATTCTGGGATATATACTCTGTAGAAGAAAGCCTCTGAGAGCACAGAGTGGGGGTAAAGAAAGCAGAGAATAGATCTCGTGGGTAAAATGGCAAATAATCACAGGTGTGCATCCCTTCCCCACTCCCAGAATCCACTTTTTAAAAAAAATAATAGCTGTACAGACATAATGTTTTACGTGCCACAAAACTGACATTTTAAAGGTCAATTCCCATCAACAAAGACAAGTAGAAGTGATTGGCTTGCACCTGGAAAAATCAGCCATCTGTGCTCACTGCCATACCTCAGGTCTATGTCATCGCTTCTCTCTGTTGTATTATAGTCCAGAGGAACCACAATCATCTTGCTGATCCATTACAAGGACATCATACCAGACTATTACAGTGTATCTAATGTGCTTGCTCATTTCTGTACATCACATCCAGCAAACAAAACTCTTCCACCTTTCCAGGTGCAGGTTAACTGCTTCTACTTCTCTTTGTTGATGGGAATTGAAAAGAAAGTGATGTCTTATCAATGGCTGGATATCAAGTGTCAAGAACTGATTTGCCACGATCATATCAAGAAGAGCAGCTGGGATTATCATCCTTAAGAAAATCAGCTGATCATCCTTAAGAAAATCCAGTCATTATCCAAGACACATTTGGTTTCCCAATGGCTAAAGAGACAAGTTAAACAGGGCTGTGAGAGGAATTACAAACCCTGCATTTTTCAAGACCTTAATGATAGTGTTAATCTCTGTAATTCTCCTATAGATGCAATGTTGCCTTGAATGCACTATTTTGGGTGGAGAGTAACATTGATAGAGGCTTCCACTAGAATTTTTCTACCATAATAGCACTTACTCCGTGGTCAGGTAATTAATGTGGGGAGTTTGGCCAGTTGCTAAGTAGTATATACATTCTTACTGAGTGTGCTTGGACTGGGTGAATAACCACAGGACGGCTCACTGGTCTCACTGTGAGACAGATTCAGACCAAGGCTCCATCTATCATTGTCCTTCGATTAACCTCCACTCTAAGCTGTGGATATCAGTGGCATTTTGGGTTTCTGGGGGTTAGCCTCAGTGAAGAGCCTCTGGGTAGGTCTAATAACCTTCTGAAAACTCTGTGTATTTTTATCTCTGGTACAGAGTTCTACCACCTTCTCCCTCCATTTGGAGAAGACTGAGAGAAAGATTCATGGTGTAACTTGTGGCCACATTGCAACGGCCTTTTTCGAATACTTACAGTGAGTTGTCTTTAATGGTTTAGGCCTGCTTCTGGCACGTCTGACCAGGAGTTTCTTATTAAAATTAAACTCAAAGAGCTCAGCTCCAATCTATCATCTCCCATCATTATCTACAGAAGATCGTCATCCCAGAGCTTTCACTAATGCTTTGGAAAAGAGCATATCTTCTGGCCTTTCTGGGAACATAGGATGTGGCTGAGCAATTTGCACAAGTGGATCCACTCTGACATTCCTCAGGCCTTCACACGCCTTCCTTTGGCATGCCAGAAAGTACTGTCATTTCAACTTCATTGATAGTATTTCACCACTGAGTTCAGTTTTCACTTGGTTAATGAACCAAGCCACTGTGAACTCTGCTCCCAAGTGCTTGAGCTAACATGTTAAATTCATCCCAGCTTCCCTAAGTTCAGCTAAAATCAATCTTATATTTTTTTCTCTTTTTTCTCCTACTCTTGTAAATAATTCCCACTTATGTTGCCTAAACTCTTGACTATGCAACTAAGTAAGATCCTTTGTTTGAGCTGCCTCATCCTTGGAGAAGATTTTTCACTTTTATGTCTTGCCTATGCTGAGATATAAATCTCCTTCCCGTGGGCCTGGAAGTGAGGGGAACTGGTGTGAGTGACAACAAAGAGAATCTGTGACTGTTTGTAATTAGTAAAGTTATTGAAAGGTTTTTATAGAAGGGGAAGCTTGTTTCTCAGGGGATAGAGTGGAGGAAGAAGGAGTTTTCTCTTCCAGGGAAGGTTGAGAAAAATTGGAAAGTTCAAGGCTTTCTATATTGTCTGCATCTGCCCAAATGTCTCTATGCCACATCTCAGGGACTATTCCTACTAAGCCTATATCTTTCTCTCAGGAGAAGAGACTGAAAGTGTTGCATATTTAATTGGAATTGAAATTTTATAATGCTAGCAATCGGGCCTTGGGCTGAATCCTTAGCCATGTCTTTCCTGTGGCCAAATAAGATAATTCTTTCATATTTCCTGAAAGCCAATTGATTTTCCACCCATGATTTGAGTTCTGAATTCAGGGCTTTCAGTGTATCTCTCTTTTTCACGCTTTCCAGTTATTGAGAAACGACTAGCTCATCCCACAGTTTTTATCATCATCGTCATCATCATCGCCATAGTGACCAAAGGCTTCACTACTGCAAGATTTGCAAATGCCTTATCCTCCACCAGCTTTCCATCCCATGCCACTACCAGTGATAATTTGAGTAATCCTAATACCAATGCAAGCCACAAATTGTGTCCCGTTTTACTCCAACAAAGGGTTTCTTAGTTTGCGTTCTTTCAAATACATGAGCAATAGTTCTAAATCTAATGTAGAAGATCTATTTTGGGGTGCTGAAATTTGCTAAAAATTAAAGTATCAGAAATTGGCCAGGCAGAAAACAGTACACTCAAAACAGTATTTCAACAGTTCAGTGGAAGAACAATTTAAGTAGGTGTAAACAGAGTAAAGAGAAGCAATAGGGGATGGCATGGCACCCAGAAAGATTCACTGAGGAGAAACCCTTAAAACACTTAGGATTGACAGACAAAGGTAGGAAATTAAGAGAAACTTGAGGGCTGTTTCCATAGTATACAAGTTTCCCAACAGTATCCGTGGCTAGGCTAGTGCACCAAAGCCATGTCCCACAGCGGGTAGTTGGGAGAAATAAATAATCAGACTTCTCTCACTTCAAGTTACTCTCTGACTGGTAACCTCCTTTGCCCAAATTCAACTAGAATCCAGAGGACAAGAGAGCCCGGATGATGCAGTCATAGAGATAGTTTTCCTGGGGCACAATACAGGAAAGTACTGTGAAGTGTGAAGAATAGATCTGAGTAAGAAAATGGGATATAACTAGCACCCTTCTCTGGCCTCTGACTTCCCTATTAAAATCTGCAACACTCCCTCCCCTGGCATTGCCTCTGTAGGCTTCCCTGCTTAATTTTTCTCCATAGCACATATCATCTTTAATAAAGTATATAGTTTGCTTACTTATTTTGCTTATTATCTGTCTCTTCTATTAGAATGAGAACTTCATGAAGTAGGAATTTCCCTGTTTTGCTCTATTCCCAGTGCCTAGAGTAGTGCTTGGTCCATAATAGGCATTCCATAAATATTTGGTGAATGAAACTCTATTTCAGGCACAACCTCAATTGTTCAAGTTTAAGTACTCAAAAATTGTCCAAAGGCTAAAGGAAGAACCTGCACATATACTCTGCTGTAATTACAATGACCACTTTACAACCTAATATTAGATGAAAAATGTTCTCACAATATATTAAAACAATTTACAACAATAATATGTCCATTTTTTGACTCTGATGTTTTAAGACTTATTAAAAGCCTAGTGCTTTAAGATTTTTAAAACGCTGATGACCATACAGGACAACCCAAATTAGCAGGTCAGATGGTAAAGAGTTGAACATACTGCCTCCCCCTTTTATTTTGCTATTATCCATCATCACATGGCTATTGTGTAGTCTTAGACACAGTAAGGAAGCAAAAAGCAAAAAATACCCTTACATTTGATTGTTTACACAACTTGTTGGTGTGTATTGTGTCACACACTCTACACAAAAAGACCACAGGAGGATGGCGGAGGAGTAAGACGCGGAGATCGCCTTCCTCCCCACAGATACACCAGAAATACATCTACACGTGGAACAACTCCTACAGAACACCCACTGAACGCTGGCAGAAGACCTCAGACCTCCCAAAAGGCAAGAAACTCCCCACGTACCTGGGTAGGGCAAAAGAAAAAAGAAAAAACAGAGACAAAAGAATAGGGGCGGGACTTGCACCAGTGGAAGGGAGCCGTGAAGGAGGAAAGGTTTCCACTCACTAGAAAGCCCCTTCGCGGGCAGAGACTAAGGGGGGGAGGAGGGGAAAAGCTTCGGAGCCGCAGAGAGCACAGCCACAGGGGTACGGAGGGCAAAGTGGAGAGATTCCTGCACAGACAGGATCGGTGCCAACCAGCACTCACCAGCCCGAGAGGCTTGTCTGCTCACACGCCGGGATGAGCAGGGGCTGGGAGCTGAGGCTGCGGGATGGGCGGGGGCTGGGAGTTGAGGCTGCGGCTTCGGTGGATCCCAAGGAGAGGACTGGGGTTGGCTGCGGGAACACAGCCTGAAGGGGGCTAGTGTGCCACGGCTAGCCGGGAGGGAGTCCAGGGAAAAGTCTGGACCTGCCTAAGGAGCAAGAGACCATTGTTTCAGGGTGCAGGAGGAGAGGGGATTCAGAGCACCACTTAAATGAGCTCCAGAGATGGGTGCGAGCTGCATCTATCAGCGCAGATACCAGAGACAGGCATGAAACGCTAAGGCTACTGCTGCCGCCACCAAGAAGCCTGTCTGTGAGCACAGGTCACCATCCACACCGCTCCTCCCGGGAGCCTGTGCAGTCCACCACTGCCAGTGTCCTGTGATCCAGGGACAGCTGCTCCGGGAGAACACACGGCGCGCCTCAGGCTGTTGCAACGTCACGCTGGGCTCTGCCGCTTCAGGCTCGCCCTGCATTCCGTACCCCTCCCTCCCCCCGGCCTGAGTGAGCCAGCGCCCCCTAATTAGCCGCTCCTTTAACCCCATCCTGTCTGGGTGAAGAACAGATGCCAGAGGGCAACCTACATGGAGAGGTGAGGCCAAACCCAAAGCTGAACCCCAGGAGCTGTGCGAACAAAGAGAAAGGGTAATTTCTCCCAGCAGCCTCAGGAGCAGAGGATTAAAGCTCCACAATCAACTTGATGTACTCTGAATTTGTGGAAAACCAACAGACAATGACTCATCCCAAAATTGAGGCAGTGGACTTTGGGAGCAACTATAGACTTGGGGTTTGCTGTATGCAACTGATAGTTTCTGATTTATATGTTTATCTTAACTTAGTTTTTAGCGTTTGTTGTCATTGGTGGATTTGTTTTTTGGTTTGATTGCTCTCTTTTTTTAAAATTTTTTTATTTTAATAATAATTAAAAATTTTTTCTATTTTAATAACTTTATTTTATTTTGTTATTCTTTTCTTTCTTTTTTCCCTCCCTTTTCTTCTGAGCCATGTGGCTGACAGGGTCTTGGTGCTCCGGCCGAGTGTCAGGCCTGAGCCTCTGAGGTGGGAGAGCCAAGTTCAGGACACTGGACCAGCAGAGACCTCCTGGCCCTACATAATATCAACTGGGGAGAGCTCTCCCAGAGATCTCTGTCTCAATGCTAAGACCCAGCTCTACTCAACGGCCAGCAAGCTCCAGTTCAGGACACCCCATGCCAAACAACTAGCAAGACAGGAACAAAACCCCACCCATTAGCAGAGAGGCTGCCTAAAATCATAAGAAGTTCACAGACACCCCAAAACACAATACCAGACATGGTCCTGCCCACCAGAAAGACAAGATCCAGCCTCATCCACCAGAACGCAGGCACCAGTCCCCTCCACCAGTAAGCTTACACAACTCAGTGACCCAACTGTACCAACTAGGGGAAGACAGCAAAAGCAACAGGAACTATGAACCTGCAGCCTGCAAAAAGGAGACCCCAAACACAGTAAGTTAAGCCAAATGAGAAGACAGAGAAATACACAGCAGATGAAGGAGCAAGGTAAAAACCCACCAGACCAAACAAATGAAGAGGAAATAGGCAGTCTACCTGAAAAAGAATTCAGAGTAATGACAGTAAAGATGATCCAAAAGCTTGGAAAAAGAATGGAGAAAATACAAGAAATGTTTAACAAGACCAAGAAAAACTAAAGAGCAAACAAACAATGATGAACAACACAATAAATTTAATTAAAAATTCTCTAGAAGGAATCAATTGCAGAATAACTGAGGCAGAAGAATGGATAAGTGACCTGGAAAATAAAATAGTGGAAATAACTACCACAGAGCAGAATAAAGAAAAAAGAATGAAAAGAATTGAGGACACAGAGAAATCTATGCAATATATAATATGTCCAGATTAGTTTTCATCTGGGGGAAGAAGTTCTGAAATAACCCCAAAGCAGTTTACTCATAAATTGAAAGTCCTCCAAGAATAGAACTATTGGGAAACCATGACAAATGGGGTGGAAAAGAAAAGCGCCCTCAGTTTTTTGGAGGGAATAACTTTAAAAATACTTAAGTAGCTGAGTTTACTTGGTGCAGTTAAGATTTAAACTTGTTGATTTTAACAGTGCTATTACATCTGAGATAAACTTATGTAATGTTCTGGTAGGAAAAAAAAAAAGAATTGAGGACAGTCTCAGAGACCTCTGGGGCAACATTAAACACACCAACATTCGAATTATAGGGGTCCCAGAAAATGAAGAGGAAAAGAAAGGGTCTGAGAAAATATTCGAAGAGATTATAGTTGAAAACTTCCCTAATATGGGAAAGGAAATAGTCAATGAAGTCCAGGAAGGGCAGAGAGTCTTAGGACAAATCCAAGGAGCAAAACACCAAGATACATATTAATCAGGCTATAAACAATTAAATACAAAGGAAAAAATATTGAAAGCAGCAAGGGAAAAGCAACAAATAATATTTAAGGGAATCCTCATAAGGTTAACAGCTGATCTTTCAGCAGAAACTCTGCAAGCCAGAAGAGAGCGGCAGGACAGATTTAAAGTGATGAAAGGGAAAAACTTACAACCAAGATTACTCTACCCAGCAAGGATCTCATTCAGAATTGAGAGAGAAATTAAAATCTTTACAGACAAGCAAAAGCTAAGACAATTCAGCACCACCAAACCAGGTTTACAACAAATGCTAAAGGAACTTCTCGAGGCAGGAAACACAAGAGAAGGAAAAGACCTACAATAACGAACCCAAAACAGTTAAGAAAATGGTAATAGGAACATACATTTTGATAATTACCTTAAATGTAAGTGGATTAAATGCCAAAAGACATAGACTGGCTGAATGGATACAAAAACAAGACCCGTATATATGCTGTCTACACAAGACCCAATTCAGATCTAGGGACACATACAGACTGAAAGTGAGGGAATGGAAAAAGATATTCCATGCAAATGGAAATCAAAAGAAAGCTGGAGTAGCAATTCTCATATCAGACAAAATAGACTTTAAAATAAAGACTATTACAAGAGACAAAGAAGGACACTACATAATGATCAAGGGATCAATCCAAGAAGATATAACACTTGTAAATATTTATGCACCCAACATAGGAGCACCTCAATACATAAGGCAAATGCTGACAGCCATAAAAGGGGAAATCGACAGTAACACAATCATAGTAGGGGACTTTAACACCCTTCTTTCACCAATGGACAGATCATCCAAATTGAAAATAAATAAGGGAACACAAGCTTCAAATGACACGTTAAATAAGATGTACTTAATTGATAATTATAGGACATTACATCCAAAAACAACAGAATACACTTTCTTCTCAAGTGCTCATGGAACATTCTCCAAGATAGCTCATATCTTCGGTCACAAATCAAGCCTTGGTAAATTTAAGAAAATTGAAATCGTATCAAGAATCTTTTCCAACCACAACGATATGAGACTAGATATCAATTACAGGAAAAAACCTGTAAAATATACAAACACATGGAGGCTAAACAATACACTACGAAATAACCAAGAGATCACTGAGGGAATCAAAATATACCTAGAAACAAATGACAATGAAAACTCGATGGCCCAAAACCTATGGGATGCAGCCAAAGCAGTTCTAAGAGGGAAGTTTATAGCAATACAGTCTTACCTCAAGAAACAAGAAAAATCTCAAATAAACAACCTAACCTTACACCTGAAGCAATTATAGAAAGAGGAACAAAAAACTCCAAAGTTTGCAGAAGGAAAGAAATCATAAAGATCAAATCCGAAATAAATGAATAAGAAATGAAGGAAATGAGAGCAAAGATCAATAAAACTAAAAGCTGGTTCTTCAAGAAGATAAACAAAATTGATCAACCATTAGCCAGACTCATGAAGAAAAAAAGGGAGAAGACTCAAATAAACAGAATTAGAAATGAAAAAGGAGAAGGATCAACTGACACTGCAGAAATACAAAGGATCGTGAGGGATTACTACAAGCAACTATATGCCAATACAATGGACAACCTGGAAGAAATGGACAAATCCTTAGAAAAGCACAACCTTCCAAGACTGAACCAGGAAGAAACAGAAAATATAAACAGACCAATCACAAGCACTGAAATTGAGACTGTGATTACAAATCTTCCAACAAACAATAGCCCAGGACCAGATGGCTTCACAGGCAAATTCTATCAAACATTTAGAGAAGAGCTAACACCTATCCTTCTCAAACATTTCCAAAATATAGCAGAGGGAGGAACCCTCCCAAACTCATTCTATGAGGCCACCATCACGCTGATACCAAAACCAGACTAAGATGTCACAAAAAAAGAAAACTACAGGCCAATATCACTGATGAACATAGATGCAAAAATCCTCAACAAAATGCTAGCAAACAGAATCCAGCAGCACATTAGAAGGATCATATCCCATGATCAAGTGGGGTTTATCCTGGGAATGCAATGATCCTTCAATATATGCATATTAATCAGTGTGATACACCATATTAAAAAAACTGAAGGATAAATATCATGTGATAATCTCAATAGATGCAGAAAAAAGTTCTGACAAAATTCAACTCCGATTTATGATACAAACTCTCCAGAAAGTAGGCATAGACGGAACTTACCTCAACATAATAAAGGCCATATATGACAAACCCATAGCCAACATCATTCTCAGTTGTGAAAAACTGAAACCATTTCCACTAAGATCAGAAACAAGACCAGGTTGCCCAGTCTCACCATTATTAATCAACATAGTTTTGGAAGTTTTAGCCACAGCAATCAGAGAAGAAAAAGAAATAAAAGGAATACAAATCAGGAAAGAAGAAGTAAACCTGTCACTGTTTGCAGATGACATGATACTATACATAGAGAATCCTAAAGATGCTACCAGAAAACTACTAGAGCTAATCAATGAATTTGGTAAAGTAACAGGATACAAAATTAATGCACAGAAATCTCTTGCATTCCTATACACTAATGATGAAAAATCTAAAAGAGAAATTAAGGAAACACTCGCATTTACTATTGCAGCAAAAAAAATGAATAAAATATGTGGGAATAAACCTACGTAAGGAGACAAAAGACCTGTATGCAGAATACTATAAGACACTGATGAAATAAATTAAAGATGATACAAACAGATGGAGAGATATACCGTGTTCTCGGATTGGAAGAATCAACATTGCAAAAATGACTATACTACCCAAAGCAATCTACAGATTCAAAGCAATCCCTATCAAACTACCAATGGCATTTTTCACAGAACTAGAACAAAAAATTTCACAATTTGTATGGAAACACAAAAGACCCCAAATAGCCAAAGCAATCTTGAGAAAGAAAAATGGAGCTGGAGGAATCAGGCTTCCTGGCTTCAGACTATACTACAAAGCTACAGTAATCAAGACAATATGGTACTGGCACAAAAACAGAAATATAGATCAATGGAACAGCATGGAAAGCCCAGAGATAAACCCATGCACACATGGCCACCTTATCTTTGATAAAGGAGGCAAGAATATACAACGGAGAAAAGGCAGTCTCTTCAATAAGTGGTGCTGGGAAAACTGGAAAGCTACATGTAAAAGAATGAAATTAGAACACTCCTTAGCACCATACACAAAAATAAGCTCAAAATGGATTAAAGACCTAAATGTAAGGCCAGATACTATCAAACTCTTAGAGGAAAATATAGGCAGAACACTCTATGACATAAATCACAGCAAGATCCTTTTTGACCCACCTCCTAGAGAAAGGGAAATAAAAACAAAAATAAACAAATCGGACCTAAGGAAACCTAAAAGCTTTTGCATACCAAAGGAAACCATAAACAAGATGAAAAGACAACCCTCAGAATGGGAGAAAATATTTGCAAATGAAGCAACTGACAAAGGATTAATCTCCAAAATATACAAGCAGCTCATGCAGCTCAATATCAAAAAAACAAACAACCCAATCCAAAAATGGGCAGAAGAGCTAAATAGACATTTCTCCAAAGAAGATATACAGAATGCCAAGAAACACATGAAAGGATGCTCAACATCACTAATCATTAGAGAAATGCAAATCAAAACTACATGAGGTATCACCTCACACTGGTCACAATGACCAGCATCAAAAAATCTGCAAACAATAAATGCTGGAGAGGGTGTGGAGAAAAGGGAACCCTCTTGCACTGTTGGTGGGAATATAAATTGATACAGCCATTATGGAGAATAGTATGGAGCTTCCTAAAAAAACTAAAAATAGAAAAATTGTATGACCTAGCGCTCCCACTACTGGGCATATACCGTAATGCAGACCATAATTCAAAAAGAGTCATGTACCACAATGTTCATTGCAGCACTATTTACAATAGCCAGAACATAGAAGCAACGTAAGTGTCCATCGACAGATGAATGGATAAAGAAGATGTGGCACATATATACAATGGAATATTACTCAGCCATAAAAAGAAATGAAATTAAGTTATTTGTAGTGCGGTGGATGGACTTAGAGTCTGTCATACAGAGTAAAGTAAGTCAGAAAGAGAAAAACAAATACCGTATGCTAACACACACATATATATATGGAATCGAAGGAAATAAAAATTTGGTTCTCAAGAACCTATGGGTAGGACAGGAATAAAGATGCAGATGTAGAGAATGGACTTGAGGATACCGGGAGGGGGAAGGGTAAGCTGGGACAAAGTGAGAGAGTGTCATTGACATATATATATATATATATACACTACCAAATGTAAAATAGATAGCTAGTGGGAAGCAGCCGTATAGCACAGGGAGATCAGCTTGGTGCTTTGTGAACCCCTAGAGGGGTGGGTTAGGGAGGGTGGGAGAGAGATGCAAGAGGGACGTGATATAAGGGGATATATGTATACGTATAGCTGATTCACTTTGTCATACAGCAGAAACTAACACAACATTGTAAAGCAATTATACTCCAATAAAGATGTTAAAGAAAAAAAAGGCCATACCATGCAAATTCTTGATAATCTTTACCAATTAAAATCTAGTTTTTAATTGAACTTTGGTAAATAATGTAGCAGAGATACTCTCCCATATCAATAAATCGGTGTCTACATAATTTTTCTATTAATTCCTATAAAGAGTTCTACTTGTAGATATTTAGTTTTAAATTATTATTATTATATATATATTTACATTTAATAAGCACTTATTTTTGATACAGGGCTTTTCTCCTTATTTAGAAATTTTAAAAATATGAATGAACATATTTATTCATATATTCCTATATGATATCCTTATATTACCTTGGGGTGAATTCCCAGAAGCAAAATTCCTTAATCAAGGTGGGCGTCGTCAACAGAGATAGCAGTTCCCTCCAGAAATTGGATACCAACTTACATACCTTACAACAGTACATGAGAATGCATATTTCTCCCTATACTGGCCAACATTCAGCACAGTCATTTTTGTTAAAGCTGTACAATCTGATAGAATGAAAATAGCATGACGTTGTTTTAAATAATTTTCTTATTAATAATTGCTTGTGTTTAAAAAAATGTAATGTTAGAATAAGTGCGTAACAGATTAAGAAGTAGTGGCACCTCAGTGCAATCACATGTCTCTGCAACATCCACGTACAACTTCAGTTCACTAAAATATTACATATACACATCTGAGAATTTTTGTCGTCCATGAGGATTTTAGAGGAAGACTGAAAGTCCAATGGAATCCAAGACGTTTCAGTAATCCACTATTGCTAATATGTCAAGTTCATCCACAACCAAGTCTCATCTCCTTGGAGGCCATCAAGCCACATATTTACAACAGAGATAGTGTTGGGCCATAGCTTATTCTTCCCTTCAAGCTTTCCCCACCTCCTGAGTTTTTCTTGGGCCCTTCTTGACCTCAATTTTCAGTTTAAAATTTATGCTCTCAGGTCTAACTTCTCTTTTTCAATTCATCACTTTGTGTTATTTTAATATTCTGATAACTTATTTTCAAAGTTAACCTAACATTTTTCCCACAGTGTTCTAAATGTCAGGCTGTTGTTCCTGATGAGATTTCAATTCCTACATTGCAGACCAATATAGTGGGGGGACTGATTAGGTCTCCGTAGAGCTCCACACACGTTGCGCATTAAAGTATTCATTCATTCATTCATTCTAGAGTCTGTTTGGTAGGATATACCTTTTATTGAAGCAAGGATAACACATCAAGCTTGGAAATCCTCTGTTATATTGAAATAATCTGAACATTCCAGGTGTATCCTAGCCACTCAATTCTTCAGTTTCTAATTTGTGGATTATTATGATTTTCCTTGATCCTTTTCTTTTTATGGTTCTCTTTTATTGATGGTTCTCTGCCACATCTGTGAAATAGCATAACTTCTCAGCATGTTTTCAGAGTGTTGTATAACTTGTTAAATGTGTGGCTGAGAGATTATTTTGTAGTATTCTTATTATTTTAGGTAGCTGTTTTTCAAAATCATTGTCTATTTACCTCAGCAGGTCTGTGATCAAACACAGTACATTATTATTTCAGTAGGATATGAAAAACAAAACAGCGTTGATCGAAAGAGCTTGAGGAAAGACATGATTACAATTCAGGAAAACAAAAGACAAAAAAGCGGATGAACAGATACAATCTATTATAACTGGAGACTGAGAGGTCACTACAGCTGGAATGACCACAGAATAGGTGGGTTTTTAGATAACACTGTTCTATTTTTTTTCCTGATTTATAAAAGTAACATATGTGTATGACCATTAGAGAAAATTTGAAAAAGAATATAAATATATAATAAGGAAAATAAAAAACTATGGCACCTAGAAAAATATCTTTTGACAAATGAATACCTCAAAAAACTGTGGTACAAAATTTTTTTTTACTTTAAATTATTTCATTAGTATTTTACTATATGTTAAAAATTACTTAATATATAATTTAAAGTCCTTATTACTACGTAAATAATATGTATTAAAAACTTTTTTATTATAAATGAAGCTTTTATAGCTTTGTACTTAAGTGTTTACATATTTCCAACTATTTCTAGAGAATACATTTCTCAAAGTGAAATCATTGTGCCAAAGAATATGAACATTTCACATCTCAATAATTATTGTTAAATTTCCTCCAGAAAAGTTGCCAAATCTTTGACAGCACATTATGAGAACGTCTGTTTCTTTGAATCACCACAAGCATTTACATATCTGTCATGGGTTGAATTGTGTCTCCCAAAAAGACATGTCGAAGCTTTAATCCCGGGTACCTGTGACTATGACCTTATTTGGAAGTAAGGCTTTGCAGGTATAATCAATTTAAGATGAGCTCATACTGGATTAAGGCAGGCCCCAAATCCAATGACTGGTGTCTTAATAAGAAGAGGGAGCTTTGGAGATATACAGAGATAAAGAGGAGACAGGGAATAAGGCCCTCTGAGACAGAGGCAGAAATTGCACTTATGCTGCCACAAATGAAGGAAGGCTAGGGATTGCTATGAGCCACCAGAAGCTAAAAGAAGCAAGAAAGGATTTTCCCTTACAGTCATTCAAGGGAGCATGGCCCTGCCAACAACTTGATTTTGGACTTCTAAACTAAGCCTTCAGAACTGCGAGAGAATAAATTTGTTTTGTTTTTAATAAATTTATTTATTTATTTTTGGCTGTGTTGGGTCTTCGTTTCTGTGAGCAGGCTTTCTCTAGTTGCGGCGAGCGGGGGCTACTCTTCATCGCGGTGCTCAGGCTTCTCATTGTCGTGGTTTCTCTTGTTGTGGCTTGCGGGCTCTAGACACGCAGGCTCAGTAGTTGTGGCTCACAGGCTTAGTTGCTCCGCGGCACGTGGAATCTTCCCAGACCAGGGCTTGAACCCCTGTCTCCTGCATTGGCAGGCAGATTCTTAACCACTGCGCCACCAGGGAAGCCCATTTCTGCTGTTTTAAGCCAGCCAGTTTGTGGTAATTTGTTACAGCAGCCTTAGGAAACTAATACAATATCCTAAAAAGAAAGTCTATAATTATATAGGCTTTTAAAGATGTATGTCTCTCAGTACTAGTGAGGAGAAGCCTTTTTTATTATGCTTGTGGCAGAGTAACTGTTGTCTGGCATGTCTGCTTTGGCACTGAGGGTTTAACAAGGCTATTTTGACAGACCCCTTATTTACTGGTTCTTCTTTATGGCAGACGTTTTCTAACTGTGGCTTTCTAATTTTTATTTGTGAGATTCCCCCTTTGCAACAGCAACCCTCCACTAAAGGGGGTCATATGCACAGAGCTGTGTAAAGCTTGGAATTTTTACTTCTTATCAGAGACTGTTTTTCGACACCAAAGTCCTGACGAAGGCAAAATTTCCCTGTTGTTACAATGGGACAAGGAAAACTATAGTTTTAGACCCTCTTCTTTGTTTGTCTTAAGTGGACAAACGTTGAGAGTCCCACCTGTATTTAGAAGTCCTATTTCCAACTCTACACTAAATTCAGATTCAATACCATGTTTTCTCTTGTTGTTGGTTATTAAAACTACAGTTCTCTAAGATGCAGACTCTGTATTGGGGCCTAATTTCTCCTCTTGAAGCCTGAACTAGTGAATTTTCCAGTTGCCTTTACATTGGCTCTTCACTACTGGAATGAAAGGAAGCTTCAAATTTCCTTCTGGAAGCTTCAAGTTTCCTTTTCTTTAGTTCTATAGTTCAGCTATGATAAAAAAATACATAATAGTTACTACTTGTTAATGCTTTTAGCTAGTTTGGCTAGTGTTTATATCTCAAGCAACAAAGAGAGAGAGAGAGAGAGAGAGAGAGAGAGAGAGAGAGAGAGAGAGAGAGAGGGAGAAAGAGTAAAGTTATTGAGGCAAAAGTTATGAGACATGTAAATATGGTGTTACTATAGTGAAATGGAAGATGTTTAACTCAGGCTAGAAGTATTAGTCAAGTAAACTAATGCACGTGTTTGTAACGTATAACCACCCAAATTCAATGGCTTAACATGATAAGGGTTTATTTCTTGCTCATATAATAAAAAGATAATAGGTTGAGCAAGCAGGAACTCAGGGGCCCAGGCTCTTTCACCTTGTGACCCTGCTCTCTTGATCATATGACCTCCAAGATCCCTACTGAAATAGACCAGAGTGAGAATAAACACACAGGCCAAAAAGAGGCCACATCTGAAGCACAAGTCAGTCACATGGTCCAAGCTTAATTTGAAGGGATCCTGGAAATGTCTTCTTCCTGGATTCCTAGGAAGAGAAGTAGATATGAGTGTCCCACTAGGTGAAGTGACGAAGATCCCCAGGAGTTGCTAATAAAACGTCTATGTCATTATGTTCACAGTTTCCCTAAGATAGGGATAGTCAAATATAGTAAAGTTCCTTAAATCCGTGCACTGAGAGGAATGCAAGAAATTGAGTCCACAAATGGTATATGTTCAGAAATAAACCACCACCAAATATATCTCATTTTGGATCCTGCCTTGTTGAAAGGAAAACTAAGATGGTGGAAAAACCATAATCCTCTTTCAGTAATATATCAGTAGGCTTATAAAACAATGGACAACTAGTGTAATTCTATATAGCCATCTCTTAAGGGAGCTAAATGTTACATTGCTGCAAGTTATTGATGTTGTTTCCTCTTCTAAAGCTTTTAGTGTTGTAGTCAGCTCTCATCTTTTAAAGTATCTTTCAAATTTATATACACCTGCTTTTAACCTGAAAGCAAAGCCTCCTGGCCAAGGCTAGCTTTATAAAATGCTTACTATTACTTAATATTGAAACTTTCATATACAGAAGTTTCTGCCACTGAACCCTGGATACTAGAAAACTCACTAAGCCAGAGTTTTCTATTATCCTCTCAGTCATTCCCTCCAACTAAGCTTATTCCAATTCCTAATTAGACTGCGATTTCCTTGTTAGGTTGAAAGCTTACTCAGAGCTCACACCTTCATTGAAAATCAGACTAAGTTCTTGTCTCGTAGGGATGAATCCTATACTCCCTTTGTGCTTTCATTTGCTGATTGGGATACTATTTTAAAATGAACTGATATCCTGATCAGTAACATTGCCCCCTACCCAATGTAATATGATTCCCTGACGAGTTTTAGCTGCTGGTTTTGCCTCCACCAAATCAGGCAACCTTCAATATAGAAGCCAGTCAAAATCAAACCTATGTTGATCATATCCCTTTGGATCACAGAATTGGGTCTGCTGGCCATCTTCCTTGATCAAAGAGGTTCTCTAGGTCAGTCCTCCAAACTGGTTTGATACAAAGTTCCAACAAAACTGGCATCATCTTTTCTTAATCATTCTAGCTAAGATTTTCTTCTTCCTTCAAGTTCACTTATAAAGTTTCATATATGACAATACCTCTTCATTTCTCAAACTCTTTGAGTACCTATAGAGACAGCAATAGCGCTGAGTACTATAGAGAGAAACAAGAGTAAGAATGAAGTCTTATTTTGAGATATTCATAGTCTAATCAGAGTAATAGATATGTAAACATATATATATATAATACAACATTATAATTGCTACAATGACTATTTGAACAAAGTACTGATAATCTGTCAAGGAATAAAAGCAATCAAATATTAAGGAATATGTCAAATTAATGAATATTTCAACATCTTCTTCCCCCTTTACTAGGACTTTTGAAAGTGCTTCTTCATTTGTGGCCATTATATTTTCCCCACATCTCAACATGGCTTTCATTTTCCAACCATACTCAGAGTCTAAATGTTCTAGCTGAAGTTTCCTATGATCTACTGAGGGACAGGACCTGTTGGGTGAATGAGGCACTGGAGGATGGTGACAGTACAGTAAACTTGTTTGGAGGAGGGGAAGGCTGAGATGGGGCAACAGCTGGTGCAGACACCAGTGTGTGGATGGGCAGTGGGAAGGAGCCAGGGACTTGCAAGAAGCTGCCCACTGTTTAGGAAAGACAGTAAGCTGAAAGACTATGCTCCTGTGTGTATCAATAAATTTCCTTTCACAGGGTGTGTGCTTTCATAATGCTTTCTATTCTCCCTGGTAAACTTATGTTGTAAACTGCTGTTTATCATTTGCTCCTCTGGCTGGGTGGTAATTCAGTTGCGCAAGGAATAGTATGACATCTGAGTTTGTTCTGGTAATTGAATTTCATTTTCTAATCTAGCTCTACTGGAAGTAAAGAGAAAATTTGGAGTTCCAGCTGATCTTGTATCTATTTCTCGATTGGTTCAGCATACAATGGGTATGTTGGGCCAGAGACCCTGAGAAACAGACTTAAGAACTAGTATCTTGGGACTAATTGTATAGGGAGACAGCGGCTTTTTCTTAATATGATGCCATGCTTAGTAAGCACAGCTCCATGTGTCTTAAATCTTTTCATGAGGCAGAGAACTCAAATTCTGAGATAATACATAGGTGTTGTTTTAAGCCACTAAATTGGTTAATTGTTTTCTGCAGCAAAAAATAGCTAAAACAGGTGGGGTGGGTGGAAGAGGAAGGGTCATGAAACGAAGGAAGAAGCATGAAGGTAAAAACTACCTTATTCCTAATGTTCTAATTCTTAAGTGAAGGGGGGAAGGGGGTTCATGGTTGCTCTTTTACTGTGCTTTATAACATATATGAAATATTTAGTACCTGTTTCTCTTGTATGTATCTCATATCACATGGAAACAGTTTAAACCTCTTGTGCTGTTTCATTAATGGTTTTGTGGCAAAAGCAACGTATAGTAAATTACCAATATTTTCAAGTGAAACTTTCCCTTCAGAAAAACACATATTGCACAATGTATTTTCACAAAGGACAGGAGTGAGGTTCTCATTCAGGATTTTTGATTCCTGTTGATTCCACACTAACATCAGAAACACTGAAAATTTGCTTCGCCATCACATATAATTAAATTTTAAAAACCCATATGAAATCTTTGCTTTACTTTTTGTCTTTTACATTTTTTACATTACATGAATTGTGGTATTAAAAGAGAGATGCCATTTAGCATACATATTTATTGAGCACCTACTAGGCGCCTGGCTCTCTGCATTTGGTGGTGCCTGTGCCTATTTAATGGTCTGTAATTAAAACTGAAGGGTGTGTTTTCTTTAATTTATACTCTTGGATACCATATTAGTTTCCTAGGGCTGCCAAAATAAATTACTATAAAGTGGGTGGTTTATAACAACAGAATTTATATTCTCACAGTTTTGGAGGCCAGAAGTCTGAAATTAAGGTGTCAGCAGAACCAAGCCCCCTCCAAAGGCTCTAGGAGACAATCTTTCCATGCCTTTTCCAGCTTCTGAATGCTGCAGTCATTCCTGGGTTTGTGGCTGCAGAGCTCCAATTTCTGACTCTGGCTTCACTTGACTTTTCTACTTCTCTCCGTATGTCTTTCCTCTGTGTGTCTCTTCTAAAAACACTTGTCACTGGATTTAGGACCCATCCTGATAATGCATGATCATCTCATTTTGAGATCTGTAATTTAGTAGCATCTGCAAAGACACTTTATTTCAAATAAGATCACACTCTCTGATTCTGGGATTAAAATACAGACATACCTTTTGACTGCCACCATGTAACCCACATTAACTGTAATCTAGAATTCACAACATAGAAATGATAATAATATATTTTCATTAGAATTACATGACTCCTTATACCACTTTGTTGTTAAAATACCTAAGTAACAAATGGAAATTTCCCCCAAAACAATTTTAAGTGTTTAAAGCAAGAAAGTGGTTCCCTGCTTTATTTTAAATTTGATTCATTTCAAATTTCATTCATGATCTTTTGACCCCTAATAAGAAATTCATCATTTTAGAAAGTCATTCTCCACCAGGGTTAGACTAAAAAACATATCCTCTGAGGAAAAGGCTTACCAAATATCCATGTTGTAGATAGGAAAAGTATTCTGGAGTTTATGAAAAAAACTGTTTGATAATACCTACTGCCTTAATCACCCACACTAGATATCAAAACTGAAAAAATATTCATACCTTGGAGGGATAGTGAGAAAGGATTATAGGGTTAAAGTGTAAAACACAAAAAAACAACCTCTAATCAGTAATCATACCATTAGTAGCCTCATGTTGTTAATGTCTATTAAATATATTCCTCTGTCACACTGCTTTAGCAGCCAAAACTAAATATGCTAATTGTTTTGCAAAACTGTGCAATAATCCTTTGGGCTAGAGTGATGACAGTTGGTTAACTAAACATACACCTTAAAACTTCTGTCTTGTGTAATCTAGTAATCATAGGTGTCCTTATGTACTTCTGTTCAATTTCTTTGCATAATTTCCTTAAAATACTATTCCTAAATCTGAGTTTTAAAACATGAAGAATATATTACATATTTTCTTCCTGTATTGAGAGCTGCATAAAATTTAGAAAACATACTTCACCTATTATAAGAGAAAAAACAAAGAGTAATAACAGTTTATCTCACATCAGTGATAACATATTTTCTTCAAGACTTACATGGACCTAAATGTTATGTCAATTCTTGTGTCTTTTTTATTGCATTACGTTCCCTCTCCCTTTCCATATCCTTTAAAATATGCATATGAAAAACACAGGATACATTTTTTTTTTTTGGCCAATTCCTCCTTCTATTATAAGGGCATACTTTAATTTCAGGGGCTACTCCAAAGAGCAATTCATATCAGGAGATTTGTACACAAAGAAAAAAAAATGAAAAAAAAAACCATGCAACTTAATGAAATACAAAATAAAATAAAATCCAAAATATAAAATACAAAAAGTCTGGAGTGTACATGGAGACATCTGATGTATTTATAGCATGCTGGGGTTTGATTAGCAGGTCAGACAAACTGAAGGGCTGTTCTGTTATTCAGAGTACAGATCGAGACGCACCCACGCGAAGGAGAATGACTCTGAGTTCAGAAGTTTGGGTCAGGTGTCTGTTCCTATACCACATCATCGTATTCATGTCATCGTGATGAATGCAATGTAACTTAACACTAATACTGTCTAAATCCAGCTGAAAAGAGTATGCGACTGTATCACAATCTAAGGCTGCTTGTTTTTTCATCCTACCACTTGACAGCACAACAAAAGTCAAGGGTTGTCACCAGTGGTGAGTAACATTCTATAATAATTCCATGTGAGCTAAGGAGGGACTTTTGTACGTTCCCCCCAAAAAGCAAATGTATCCCAAATTGTAAAACTCGAAGCATCTTCTGGAGACTTAATCTGGACATATTTTATCTTTGCCTTAAACTAAGAATGTAAGGTTAAAAAGAGTGATAACCCATGCGGTTTCTAAATGTATTCTTTGCATATAAATCAAACTGTATGCAAATAATCATTCAAGTAGAAAAATGCCAAGAATTCTGTCCATGCGTATCAATAAATTCAGCTGAAAGCGCATGCTCTGTACTATTACTTATAAAAATAACATTGTCCAGTTTAACCTTTTCCTTTTTTACAGAAGGTGACTCCTTTTCAATAGTCTGATTATCAGGATTAGATGATAAGTCAGAATAAGTTCTTCTGAGGTTAAACAGAGATTTTTTCCCCCAGTTTTCATGAATTAGAAGTTTGTCGCCATTGCTTGTCTTAATCACTAAACAACAACCACAATAACAATAAAACTCAAGTGCAACACAGGGGGCTTTCTTTGCTTTGTTTTGAGCAAGCTTAAGGTGCTCCAGGTTTTCTGAAATGCCTACATGAACTACGCTAGTTGTGAAAAGATACTATGATTTATGGCTTCTTATGTTTACACCGGATCTATATTTAATTACCAGTACATGTCTGTCAGAAAGTCATATATTTGTAAAGGATGAAACCAAAAAACTTAGGCTCCTTTTGGATGATTGTAAGAGTAGGTCTAATTAAAACATATCAATTACCAAAGTCACTTTAAGAAATGACTTTGAAGTACGATACCTCCTTATCATAAAAATTCATTGGGAGTTAAACATTCACCTTCACCACAACAATGACCTAACAATGAATTACATGAAAAATTTACTAAGATTAAGAACAATCTTATTCTGATAGTTATAATGAGAACCTAACCAATAAGGAAGATTGCCAAAATTAGATTTAAGTGGAAGAAATACATGTATTTTTTTAATCTTGAGATAAATTTATTTATTTTGAGATGATTTGAAAACTGCCTTCCATCAATTATGTGGGATTTGGTTAGGCTAAATGAAGTTCAAGGTTAACCATGCATTTTCCCTTTGATTCTCATAGAGCATATCTTGTTACTTGGAAAGGTTTTCCATAAGGGTGAATTTGAAAAAGTTTGGAAAAGTAGTCACATTTTTACAGTCATGGAAAATTTGTCATATGGCCAACACTTAGCATAGTTTCGTTACTCCGATATATCTTTATATTGAAATTGCCTTATTCCTTGCTGTCTTATCATATATAGATATGCCTCATCCAACTATACAGAGTTTTCTAAATCCACTGGATACTAGGCTTTTGAGCCACAAAAAATGTATTGTTCTTACTCATATTTACTGAAATATTACCTCATTAATATATAACATACTCTATTTGCATAAAAGTCTCCTTTATTTGTATGTATGGGCAGGGAGGAAGAATGAACCTATTTGCTATTAGGAAAGATCTCCAGAAGCAAGCATTTTCCTCCTCTTTCAGTGAACTTTGTATATTTTGGCAGTCACTGATGCCATGGGCATACAGGCAAGGCAGCTTCCTACCTGACAGTCAAGCTTTCCAGAGACTAGCAGCAACAAGAATTAAAGCACAAGAGAGTGTAGTTCAAACAGTTAATCTTATTAGCTATTTTTTATTATGGATTTTTTCAAATTCATGCAAAAGTGAATGGAATAGTAAAATGAAACCCGTGCATATATATTCTAATTTCAACAATATGTCTAATTGTTTTATCTACTGCTTCCCTCCAGATTATTTTCATGCAAATCTGAGACATTATTTCATCTATATGTACATCAATAAATCTCTAAAAGACAAATACTCTTTAAACAAAAACATAACCACAATATGATTATGACAACTAGAAGTGAATAATAATTCCTTCATGTGATTAAACTTTCAAATAATTAAATTCTTACCCCGCAGAATATTCTTATCTAGGTTTTAGCTGCTTGGGCTGCTATTGATTCAGGTGCTATGCTAACTTCTCTATTCGAAACAGAATTTAGTCTTCTGAACAACACTTTGTAGTAGGTATTATTATTATCTCATTTTTTTCAGATTGAAACCTACATGAAATGAATTTCCGAAGGTCATAGTGGCAGAACAGGTTCAATTCCTGGCATCTTGTTCCACTACCTATACTCTTTCTTACCTAGATCCATATAATTTAGTTTATTTCAGAGTAGAAGAATATGAGTCGAATTACACCCAAATATATACATCACTTTTTTCTAAAATTCCACATGTATTTGAATATGTACAAAAACATACTTTTCTTTCTTATAGCCTACAAATACATTTTTCTTTCTTTTCTTTCCTTTTTCCTTTCCAGTTGATAGTAAACATACTTGGGTTTTGCTCATAACTCAGAAATGCCTATTCTATAATAATATTCTATATTCTTAATAATGAATTTACTAGAAGCTTCTGTTTTATTTTCTATAAAATAGTTTATGCATGCCTTGGCATATAAGTGTAAAGATAAATGTTTTTTTCCATCTAGCTAAAATATTTCAGACAGCAAGACTATTAGAGAATTAATATTTAAAATATATTTTGACACGTAATTCTACATTTTCAATTCAAAAATAGGTTCCATAATTGATATTGACTTGTACATTAATGTAAAATGAAAGGCTTAACAGTTTTAGGACCCCCAAACTATAGGAACTATACAATCAGGGAAAATGCTAAAATCAGGGACTTGGCATACACAAAATGAGTGCTGGCTGCAGCAAAGGAAACTCACTTAAAAATGTATTGGCTTGAACTAAACTGTGACTGAACCTTGTTTGAAGGTTTACATGTGGTTGTGAACACTCCTGGAAATTCGACTCCAACTGTTCCTTATATTTTCACCTCATGCTTCCCATTGTCCTGAGACGTCAAAGTATATAAATATTGATGAAATTAATCACCTTTGTGAAATGATTCCTACATCTGGATTCCTTATTTCAGTTATTAGGGTAATCTACTATGTGGAAGACATTCTGCCAAGCTTTGCAATGGATGTAAGGATGAATACAGCTCTGCATCCTCCAGTGCAGAGATTGAAAATATAATACTATTCAGGAGATTATGTGTTATATGAGATATATTTATAAAGTTCTGAGTGTGTTTAAAAGGAGAAAGACCATAGAGACAAACTGGGGAGAAACCAGGATAGGTTTGCAGACAGGATTTTTTAAAAATTCATTTCTGTGTGAAACACTTGTTCCTCCAGCTAACCAAGCTGAAAACCTTGAAGGCATTTTAAATTTCTCTGTATGTTAGCCTTCACTTCCAAAAAGATGTTGTTGCTACAGATTCTACCTTGGGACTGTTCCTTTCTCCATTCACAATCAGCACAATAAATCAAGACCTTAACTTATTTCTAAAGTTTCAATTTCTCTTTGTTGAATCTAACAAAGCTTCCAGATTGATCTTCCTAAAGAGCAGTTTTACATTGTTATTAGAATTAGGGCTATAGGAAACACGGATGAGAGGATAATAATTCTCTGGAAAGCATCTCTTACCTAAACATCAAGGGATTATTATTGTCTAGATCTGTGGTTCTCAAAATTTAAGATGCATCAGAGTCACCTGGAAGGCTTATTAAAACTCCGATTGCTGTGTCCTAGATTTTCTGGTTCAGTAGGTCTGGGAAGAGACCTGTGAGCTTGCATTTCTAAGAATTTCACAGATACTACTTAGGTTGCTGGTTCTGGGATCATATTTGGAGAACTACTAGTCTATATCACTATTATTAGCATGGTGAGTAGAAAAACCACTAGACTTGTGAAATGTTCTGAGTTCTCTTTCAGATGTTCCATATGCTAGAACTATGAGATTATGGAATTGGGGTAGTCTCTTGAGATTCTGTGTTTTCATCTTGAGCTGGCTTGAACTGGCTTGCAAGGATCAATTTTGTGAATCTCTTCTAAATGCTGAGTTCAGTGACCTCCTTGAAGCTGGAAATCAGCCTGAGTGGGAGTATTTACACTATGAAAACGGACAATTGTTCCAAATCAGCTTCTTTTTTCAGTTTTGAAGAACCAATTGTGAAGTAATTACCAGCACACCATTGATTAGATCTATATTAATTTCCATAAGATTTTGGATGCTCTAATAATTTTGAAACTTCTCACTCTCTTTTGAATCATCTGTTTTTCTCAGAGCATCAGGTTGCTCTTTCTCAGTCTACCTAAGGCAAGACAGGAATAAAGACGCAGACCTACTAGAGAATGGACTTGAGGATACAGGGAGGGGGAAGGGTAAGCTGGGACAAAGTGAGAGAGTGGCATGGACATATATACACTACCAAATGTAAAATAGATAGCTAATGGGAAGCAGCCATATAGCACAGGGAGATCAGCTCGGTGCTTTGTGACCACCTAGAGGGGTGGGATAGGGAGGGTGGGAGGGAGGGAGACACAAGAGGGAAGAGATATGGGAACATATGTATATGTATAACTTATTCACTTTGTTATAAAGCAGAAACTAACACACCATTGTAAAGCAATT
This sequence comes from Monodon monoceros, assembly GCF_005190385.1. Classification (NCBI taxonomy): domain Eukaryota; kingdom Metazoa; phylum Chordata; class Mammalia; order Artiodactyla; family Monodontidae; genus Monodon; species Monodon monoceros. The sequence goes on along the minus strand of NW_021703776.1, from coordinate 24,363,131 downwards.
ATACTCTAATAAAGATGTTTAAAAGAAAAAAGTCTATCTTCATTATAAAAAATATTATGAATCTAGGACTTAGAGAAGTCAGTTGGTTGGGAGCAAAGACAGTAATGACCATATTTCATTTAAACTGATTCGAACTTCATGGAAACTTCTATATCACGATGCATAGATGCAGGAAAATAAAAGAAAGAAAATTTGAAATAAATGTAGACCATATTTTCCTGGTTTTCTTCTGAAGAGAATGTTCTTAAAGATCAGGCCCTAGACTCTCTTCTCTTCAAACTTCTCTTTATACTTTCTCCAAAGGAAATTTCATCCAATAGTATTCATTAACTCACTTTGGAAATGACTCCTAAATTTGTATCACCTATGAAAAAACTCTTTATTGATCTCTATATGGGAAACTTACTGTTTTCCTTTCAATAAACAGTCCCTGGAGGCTCACGGCCTTTGCACATGCACTTCCCTCTGTCTTTTATCACTTCACTCCCTCATCTTTTCTTGTAATTCGGATCTCAGTTCAAAATTATTTCATTGGGAAACCCCTGCCTCCCAAATAGTACAGAAGAACCTTTTTCCTATAGCACTGTGTACTTTTGGTTTCAAGGCTTTTGTCATTTATAATTTCATAGGCATTTCTGTTTTATTTGACTAATGTCTGTTTCCTCTCAATAGACTATAAGCTTCACGATAGTGTGTTTATAGTCACCATCATAGCTGTCAGTATTTAACAGCTATCCAGTAAGAACTCCGTATTAATGGGGAACAGCCAGAATTCACTTATTTACTTTCCTCTTTTCCTTTCTTCCTTTCTCTTTCTTTCTTCCTTCCTTCCTTTCTTTCTTTCCTTTCTTCTCTCTCCCTTTCTTTCTTTTCCTTCCTTCCTTCCTTTCTTTTCTTTCTTTCTTTCTTTCTTTCCTTTCTTCTCTCTCCCTTTCTTTTCCTTCCTTCCTTCCTTTCTTTTCTTTCTTTCTTCTTTCTTTCTTTCTTTTCTTTCTTTCCTTCTTTCTTTCTCTTCTTTCTTTCTCTTTCCTTTTCTTCTCTCTTTCTCCTTCTACACATCTTTTCCTCTTTCTCTATCTCTTTCACAGTTCCCTCTCCCTAATAGATCAGTGAGAGATGTTCATTCATATAATCTGCAAGGAATTCTAAAAGCCTACCTATGAGACTGTAATGCAGTGATTCTTAACCCTGGCTGCATATTAGAATCACCTGGGGAGCTTTCAATAAATACCCATGCCTAGGCCCACCACAGACCAATTCAATCAGCATTACTGGAGGTGGGGCTCAGGAAGCATTTTTTAAAAGCTCCCTAGGTGATTCTAACGTATAGCCAGGGTTGTGAAACACACTCTAATGGATGAAATCTGAATACCCATCTGTTCATGAACCATATAAGCCATTATTTTTGGCCTAGGAAATTTCTAATTCTAATTAAATTTCCTTATATTCATTCATTTATTCATATAAGCCTTCAAAACTTATAATTTTAAACAGTATGTTATTAAATCCTCTATTTGTTGCACTAACATTAAATAGTGTATTTATTACTAGAAGCAAAGGTTTCTACTAGGAGTTGTGAAAGGCTATACAGTGTGGCTAGATACTTTCCAGATTCTGATATTTTTGAATGAACTCTTTCCTCACTTTGTTCATATCATGGGTTTAAACCATAAATTTAACCTTAGAATTTTCTCTGTTTATCTTCTCACTGTATATAGTACTTGAATACGTAGTAGCCTTTCACACTGATTGTGCATATGTGATAATGCAGACATTGTTTATGCAAGAAAACCCGTGAACCTCTTCTGTAAAATAAGCACATCCATGCAAAAACATTTCTGCTTTGATCTAAAAACTGTGAAAAGGAGCCTTTGTGATTGCTATAACATCTAGGGGACAGTGGTTAGAGATGTTGCAAAAAGAGAAGCTGAAGGGCTGTTGGGGGTGGGCAGGAAGGGTAGAAATATTTAAACAGAGACATGGTGAAATCAGGAAGCTTTCTCCTCAAAGGGCAGTTGCTGCTGGAGCAACTGAGTCATCGTCCCAGTGTTGTCTGTCCTAGATCCAGTGAACAGGAAGTGAAAGTTCAGTGTTGCTTACTCTCAGTTACCATCCACATAAACAGACACAGGAAGATCAAGTCATGTTACTTAGCCTTACTGCCCTTGGATGTTTTGATAAATATGTTAGCTATTTACTCAGTATAAATACTAAACTTACATACCCCCAAGGCCAAATTTTATAGTTTCCCTTTTGAATTCCTTTCTTTTAAAAGCACTCTCTTTTCCCACATATTTTCCTTTTGAATTCACCAACCTCTGAGCCACCCGCCTCTCCTCACCTTCTGCTTATGGGAGGGAAGGGCTCATCATGCAGGCCCCTCATAAAGGTAAACCTGGTGCCAGGGAGTAATCCCCTTGGGTCACTAATGGATAGTCACACATCTGAGAATGCTGTTAAGAAGCTTCTGAAGTGGAATGCGATTCCAGCCATAGCAATTACGTACTGCTCAGATTTCCTAGTTTAGGCTCTGGGGAGTTCAACCACTGCCTATTAGCAAGATGACGATGGAAGGAAGCACTGTAAATCTCACAGCAATGATAAAGCTGAAGCTCCTGGAAGAAGTGGGAAAGAGTGAATTGCAATTAAAAAACAGAACCATGAACCCTGGCCTTTTAAAAGAACAACACCCACAGTAAGTTAATGAAGAACACGAGAGGATAAACTAAACTGTAAACATTTCTTATATCTCTTTTCAGTTATCTGGGCTGCGAGCAGAATGAAAGAGGAAACTAAACATCAAGAATCCAAATTAGTCTGTAAGATACATCTAATTCTCAAACAAATACCATATCATTTTGAACTTTTTAGAACATTTGGTTTACATATAATTTGGTCATTTCTGGTAAGACAGAGAGGCAAAGAGTTTATAGCTCCTATTACATAGGCAACATTAAAGAAGATTATTTAGGACTTTAAAAAAATAGCTCTCCAAATAAGAGTTGACCTTAATTGTTATAGAAAGAAGAAAATGCACTAAATATCACACATAGAGAGTTTACTAAATGTAGTAGGTTGTATATTAAGCTTTATAACAACTTAAGAGGTTTTATTACTGTGCTCACTTGACAGCTATGAACGCTGATGTTGAGAAAGATCATGTAGTTCAATGGTGAGATTACGCAGTTCAATGGTAAACCCACAAACACAAAATACCAAATTAAGAATGGGGACCCAATTCTGTCTTATTCCAAAGTTCACGTGTTTTATTTCACCTGGTGTTTCCTACTGTGAACCTAACTAGGATCTATTTGAGGGAGGTGGAGATAGGAATCTAAAGACCAAAAAGGAGGTATCAAATCACAAATCTTTAACTAGAAATGTTGGATTTTTAAAATGACATTATGGTGAGGTGACAACTCATCTCTTCCCATTGTTTAAACACAGCAAATTTAAAATTTGGAAGATGAGGTAAATTTCCTGGCCATACCCCACAGAATGGCTTCATTGATTAATGACTGGTGGGGAATCTACCCTATGTGGAACAAAGGGAGGGCAGCTTGATATTCAGGCTGAAGGATAGGGAGAGGGAGATAATATAATAAAAAAGACATAAGAATTAAGACATAAGAATGATGAAGAATACCTTGCCTAGTTTACACTTTCCATAGTGCTTTTACTTATATTACCTTGTTTTACACTCACAGTTTGAAGAGTATGATCCACTCTCTATAAAGGCATGGGACACTTCAAAATAAGAAAAAACAAACATTGCCATACATCACAAAACAGTAGAGCATTATTGTCCTCTTGCTTGACGTAAAAGAGGTATGAAATTTTTAAGTATTTTGCTTTTGTTGATTGCTAATGTCTCATCGTACCATTGCTAAGTCTGTAGGAAAGATAATTACATTCCTTACTGTCAAATGTACCGAAACAATAAAATAACATCAGACGAGATAGGACCATCCTAGCTATAGCTATCAACAGCCCATTTTGAAATAGGGAAAAAAAAGGAACTATGAATTTATGATTACGTTTGTAAAGCATTCTAAGGCGTACAATTTAATCACTTTTACAGTTTAAATACCCTGACTTTGTACTGCACTGATAGTAGGTAAAAGGTTAATCTGTAAAATTCAGTTTACCAAGAGCTTAGGAAGTACCAGTGAAGAACACATTTTTAACATGTGGAAGGCCCTACCTGCTAAAAATAATCATTTTGTCTCCCTGCAAATACTTTTAGCTGCATTGCAAATGAGTTTACAACATTTTTTGACCAAAATCTTTCAGGCCATTGGCTTTAAGTAGAATTAGTGACCGCTCCTTTCTATATAATGGAAATTCCTATTCCATTGCCAGCAATCCATTAAGATGATTCAGGGAAAATTTGATGAACCATATTTTGTAATTGCTAGTCTTATTTACTCAGTCTATCTCAAAAAACCAGTGAGGACAAATGAACTTTCCAAATAATCTAGATTCTGTGTAAGTTAAATATATGCAATTTCACTTCTTAATTTTAAATGACACTTTGGAATTAGAGAAAAGGAATGTTATCTGATAGTTTTTCAGAGAGATCTTTTTATTAATTAGACCAAAAATATAGTTTAGATAGATTTTAGTGGGTTCCCTATGACCAACTCCTGTAAGTACACAAAATCTTCAAAAAAAACCTCCTAAAATTTCAATACTATGTGCACTATGTATGCATATCTTCAACAGTTTTCTTTAAATTAGTTATTCTATGTGTATATCACATAATATTAATTGATGTACTTGTTTAATAACAGTACGAAAGAGCCATGTTAGATAACACCAGTGGTAAAGAGTCGCAGACTCTGGAGCCAGAATGTCCAGACTGGTTCATACCAGTCCTGGTTCATACCAGGATTTATCTAGTCCTTATCTTCTTATAATTCAGCTTTTTTCATCTGTAAAATAGTTTATCAGTAGTACCTACTTCATAGGCTCATTAGGAGGACTGAAGGGGTTGATGTTTGTAAAGTGCTTATAACAGTTCCTAGAACCAAGTGTTGTGTGTTGTCCTCTCCTCCTTTATTTTTTTTTATAAATATATTTCTCCTATCTGGGCAGTTTTTATTTTCTGACAGATTAATACCGTTTCTTAAACGGTATTAAACAGTTTATTAAACAGTATTAAATGATGTAAATGTGGAACTATTACAATAACTTTACTAGAAAAGAGTATAAATAAACAGGTGTGGTGGTTGCCCTCATGTTCCTTAGAATTTATTGAGTAAAATGGGAAAAAATATAGAACTTATGAATGGACGATTAAGTTTGAAAGGACTGAAAATCAGTAAATATACAAATAAACAAATGATCACAAACTGGGATAAGTAATGTGAAATCGCAGTGAAGAGTCAATGGTAAAATGAATTGATTGCCTCCCAGGAGTTCACTGAACAGCCAAGGAGACTTAATGGAAAGAAACGAAGGATGCCTCATTTTTTAAAGTATTTTCATGAAATAAAATTAAATAATATTACTAAGAGTTTAAAATTTAAACATATATACAGACAAAGAAGAATCCCATCTAAGTTAATGCCCATTAAAATCTGTCATCCATTTGCACACACTTGGATATTTATTAAACACATATAATTTATATCCTGCTTTCTCACTTGTTATTTTTGTCAAATATGTTGTATCAAGTTCCGACAAAACTTTGTAATTGCATTTTAATGTCTGTACAATTTTACATCAGATAACATATTCTCTTATTGTTGGACACATATGCTGGTTTTAATACTTTACAATGATAAATTATGATCCAATAAAATATTTCTGTAGATTTTTCTTATTTTGAATTATTTTTCTTTGGATTAACTATAGTAAGTGAGATTATTGGGTCCAAATGTATGATTTGTTTTCTGATCCAACTTTTCTTTCAAAAGTGAACTGACATTAATGTGTTGCAATTACAAAAATAATATTTGATGCGTGTGAAAAATTCAAGCAGTAAGAAAATATATGAAGTAAAAACCTAACATTTAACATTTTTTACCCCCCAGTAATCATTCGAATTATTTGATGTATATTCTTCTAGACTTTGTCTTAATAACTGGGGATTATACTCCATAGCATAGAGACAAACTGAATAGCAACCAGCTTTATTTTACTTGATGTGTTGTGGACATCCGTTTATTACCTCTATCATAATTCAGAATATTTAATGACTGTATAATAAATATTTTCCTTCATGGTTGTGCTGTACTTTTTTCATGAATAATCCACCACTGATGGTCATTCAGGCTGTTTCCAAATTAGTATCATTATATTCAAAGAACCAAACATATATCTGCTTTTTGTACTTGTCAAATTATTCCCATTTAATCAATTCCTAGAAGTAAATTTGCTGAGTAGAAATTGTTGTGCACTTAGAATGTAAAGCCCTTCTTCCAAATTGCCTGTCAGAAATGTACTGATCTCTGTCCACAGTGTTTGGAGCCTCCTTCTCGATAGGTCTTTCAATCATTCTCAATTTGACTGGCTGTTTAAAATTGCAGCTCTTGGATTACTAATGAGGTAAAGTATGTTTTCACTTGTCAAATGAATTTTCAGACTTCGTTTATGGTGACTTTTGTTGTGTAGCGACTTTTATTTTTATATTTTATGTAAACAGATATATCCGTTTTTTCCTTTACGATGTTTGGTCAAGGTTTCTTTTTTCTAAATTTAGACCCTTCCTGCACCAAGGTGATGAAAATATTCTCTTAAAGTTCTCTTAAATTTTTATGGTTCTATACTTTAAATCTAAACTTTTAATCAAACTGGAGCATTGTGAATGTGTGTGTAATATAGGGGGAGAGGGTATAACTTGTTTGAATAATTTTTTACTAGTTTTCAATTAGAATTTTATTACTTGTGAGGTTATTGCCCGAATTTCTTTTATGTTTGTTCATCTATGTTTTTATTCTTGTTCCTTCCTACAATAAACAGGGCTTATTTGTTCTGTTTTTATTATCTGATGGGAAGATACACTGCATGATACTTGTAAAGTTGTCCTATTTTCTGCATTTGTTTTTCAAATAAAATGTAGTATTAATTAGTTAAAAGTCACACCCATACAGTGGAATTGTGATTGCAGAGAATTATAATCATTAATTTGGGAGAAAACTTACATCTTTACTGATTGAGTCCCTCCACTCAGGAGCAACATACACCTAATTGCTCATGTGTTCTTTTGGTTTTGTGATTGAACTTTACTTTCTTTTTGTCCTCTGTATATCAGTTTTTTAGTTCTTTGGGTGAAAGCAATAAAACTACTTTAACAAACAATTTCAAATCAATTGAAACTTTAGAGGGTATCTCTACAAACAAAGAAAAATAATGGGTTCAGAAAAAGATGGCCAGAGCAGCTCTGGGGATCGAGGTAGCAGCATGTAACGGACATCCCCAATTCCCCACCATAGAACGAGGAGGTTGCTATACAGAAAAGGAGGAAGAGATGGTGGGTAGCCAAAAACAAAAGATAGGCACACACTTGGATATTTATTTTAAGCTTATTATCATTATTATTAAAGTGAATAGAATAACAATTTTAACTCGATGATTAGTTATTTCTAGAATTAATTTTAAATTTTGCTTTAATAAAATTTTCTGTATTCTTTCAATAATTTGAATATTTTTCTATCTTTTTTCTTGAATTCTCTAAGCATTCAAAATATATATAGGTAATGATTATTTTGTCTCTTCCATTCTAAAATTTATATTATTAGACCTTTTCTTGTCTTATTATAATACAGAGTATTACCCAACACAGTGATGAATGTCACACTTTTCTTTTTCCTAATTCTGATGGAAATATCTACAGTAGTTCACTATTGAATAAGACTTCTAAAATTTTAATATATGCTTTTTACCGTGTTAGAAAGGTTCTTTCATTCACTAGGCTAGGATTATAAATTTTAATTAGGGTTGGATACTGAATTTTTTGAATACTGTTTGGGATACGTTGAAATGCAGTTTTTCTCCATTCTTTTTGATATTAAATATTGTCAGGTTTGCTTTTGTTGAATCATCCATGCACTCTTGAAGTAAAGTCTTCTCTGTCATGTGTATTATTTTAATAAGAACTTTGCACTTTCTCATATTTTATTGATATAACTGCATCGACAAATGTAAGTAAGCTTTATTCATAATTTTATCCCAGCCATCTTTGATAGTCTTTAGTTTCGGAATTTCATTTGCCTTCGAACAGAAACCAAGAATAAGCTTTTTGCATTTTACAAGTTTTTCTTCTGTGCTAGAATTTCTCAACTTTGGCACTCTTGACATTTTGGGCCAGTAATTCTTTGCTGCGGGGGCTGCCCTGTGTATTGTAGCGTGTGCAGCAGCATTCTGGCCTATTCCTACTGGAGGCCAATAGAACACCCTCGCCATCACCACCACCACCTTTCCCAGTTGGGACAAAAATATCTCCAGACATTGATGAATGTCCCCTGGCAAACAAAAAAATCCTCCCCAGTTGAAATCCACTGGTGTGTGCTTTGGAAAAGTTTAATGTTTGTGAAACTTCCCTATGAAACCATTTGACCTTGGTGCCTTATGTGCAGTGGTATGGAGCTTTTGGCAGCCTATCCAATTTTTTAAAATATTATTTTTCCAGTGGGGTAGTTAATGTCACAATTTAACCAAGTGCTGTTAGGTCCCTCAACGTTCTTTCTTCTGCATGCTCCTCTTTCTCATCTGTATGTTTTTCTTGAGCAAGTTCATCATTTCCTATGGCTTCACACCGTACCTGTTTTACTAATGAATTCCAGATCTTTTTCTCCTCTATAGACCTTCTATAGTTTCATATTAATATATCTATCTGTATTTTATGTATCCATGCCTGGATATCCCACAGGACCCTGACACACCACACATCTACAATATAGTTTATTGTCTTACCTCTTCGTAAGGCCCATCCTCTGTTGGCTGCGGTACTCCATACACTCCATCACACATCACACACATCGCAGACTTAGAAGTCAGACTAGATTCTGCCTTTCTTTTTTGTAACCTCACTTTGAATTAGCCCAAGTTCTATGGATTCTATGCTCAAATATTTACTTATATCACTTATACCAGATACCTACCACTTCTACCTGGACTGTTTGTATTTTACTGGTGAAGAAGAAATTTTAACTATGAATTTTAAATGCCAGAATCCATATTTATTTACTGAATGTTTTCCAACTACTAAAAACATCAATGTTACAGTAAGAAGAAAGGAAAAGGCTAAAACTCAAGGCCTAATGGCACAGTAAATCAAGAAATATATTAACTCAGAGAATTGTCTATAGAAAAGAGCTGCATGAAAAAAAAAAAAAAAAAAAGAAAAGAGCTGCATGTCTCCATACTTGGCCCGTTCAAAATTTGCTTTAGTTACTTTGTAGATAATAAGGGGATGATTATCATTTTTTTCAGAATCTTTAAAACTAGAATGCATATGTAATATATTGTATAACTTAAGGTTGAAAAGGTGTTTAAAAGTGAAATGAAAGGCTATATCTAACTAGGTAAATGTAGTAGGGACATCTATAAAGTTCTACATCGAGGTTCAAAAACTAAACTCTAGCTTATAGTTTATTGCTAAAACAAGCAACATGGAGGTTGATGGTAACCAAAAGGAAAGAGCAATTGGAAAACACGGACACTGTAAAGGCCCTTTGTGAATATTTTGGGACTGTAACTCTATGCTAATTTAAAAATAGTCATGTACTTACATCATTAATTATACTGCTGGTAAATATTGTTATTAATTCAGACTAAAAAATTCAAACTGTTACACTACAAAGACTCAGTTATCTACTATTTAGATTTAAGAAGATAAAAGTTGGTATGGTTTACTTAGCAGATCATGTAGATCACTAGAAGTGGGACCTGGATCTGGGCTTGCCTGCTCATAGGGTTGACACTGAGGGATCCAGAGCCTATGCAGAAGCGGGCAAATCAATCCAACAGGTGGAACAGGAACAATTACAAATGAGGATGCTGGGATAACAGAGACAGACAACAGCCAGGTTCATTTTCAGATACAAGCAATGTACCATTCATCTAAAGTCAATAACAGCATCAGTTACTGTGCTAGGGTTTAGGGACCAGGCACATGTTCTGGAATGACAAGGTTCCAAGCATGAGCTTCTGCACAGGTAAATAAGCAGTGATTCAGTTATCAGAATAAAGATTCAAGTGAGAATAAGGTAAAAGCTGAGTTATTAGAACATAGCTATGTGTCATTTCGGGGGTGACTTACGTTTAGTCTCACAGTTAGCTAGAGCTCCAAGTATTCCTCTAGGCTGTAAGGAAGTGCTGAGTCTGCAGGTGGTTTTCGAGGAATTCCAGCTTTGTAGAAAGGGCTGCTTCAGCCTGGAGAATTTTACTTGACTGTGAATTGAATATTTTGGATACTTAGGAATATAATGCTGTTGTTATTGCATATAAGAGTATAGCATCATGATCAAAGAGAGTGGTCTAAAAAGTGCTGTATTGTGCTTAGTTCTGGACATAAAGTTTTATAAGGGATAGTGATGTCTGGTTTAGGAGCAAATTTAATTGCTTAAGATACCAGGCATGTAATGTAAAGAAATGAAGTTGACCCAGAACTGAAAGAAGGAAAGAAGGAAGAAAGGAAGGTAGGAAGGAAGGGAAAAAAGCAGGGAAGAAGGAGGGAGGAAAGGGAGTGGGGTGGGAGAAAGAGAAAGAAAGAGCAAGATGTTAAATGGCAACTGCCACTTGGCCTCCCTCAGGCAATAAGAACAGGCGAAGGGTGTGGTGAGCTGGGTAGTGCATGATGTGGTTAAGGGGCTGCTACTCCAGGGGCCTTTGATCTTGGGACCTTGAAGTATTTACCAAAATGTGAGATATATTTATTATTATGTGATATCTTCTGATTTTTAATCTTGGCAATTGATTTTTTTAAACTATATATGGGTCAAGAAAAATATTCTGCAAACATGGGCCCCTAATCTGGAACTATTCCTCAGGGTAGCAGCTACAAAAATGCAAGTCATGACATTTCCCCCACAAAGGACAAGCATAGGAATGTTTAGTCCAGACAAGTCATGAGACATACTTCAAATATGTCCAAGACTACCATGTGGAAAATGTACTGGTTTTTATTTGAAAAGCAGTATTAGGACTAATGAAGCAGCTTTTAGTACAATGTAATTATTGACTTTCTAATGATTAGAGTTGTTCTGGCACAGAAATATCAGAGCGTCTTCTCCTTCAGGGCATGCTGTACTTGGTGGATAAATATTTACTGAAGGAATGAATGAAACTTTGAACAGGGTTGGGAGGTAAGATTTGGATGCCTCTCTAGGACACTGGAGGACATCAGTTTTCCATCCTTTGACAATATATGTACCTTTAAGTTGATTGACAACAGTACTGTTCCAGGAATGTAAGGAATTGAACTTTTTTAGATATGTATTCTCCATCATTACCTTTTATTTAATGTAGATGTGGCAAACAGATTTGCTACTTCCAAACATATTTCTTATAATGATATCACTTTTTAAGAAAAATATTACCTAATTTTTTTTTTTTTTGCTTTGCTTTGATCATTTAGTTATGAGTTTGCTCCTTGATCTTTTAAACATTTCTCACAAATGAGAAGGATCTCATTTGGACCTGTGGTGGAAACTACAGTATTTGAAGGCTGACGGAAACCTGTTAAAATCATGAGTCCTCCTTATGTGATTTATCTAATTTCTATGAGCCTTAGTTTTCTCATTTACAAAATATTTAGTTTGTTTTTGTAAACTATGCTTAGTTTTCACATCTATAATAGAATACAAGTATTTACTACAGTGTTGAAGGAATTATGGAGCTAAACCATGTGAAATGACTGACCCATATTTGCCCTAGAGTTTGCAATACATATTTACAAATAATCCAAATTCACATTCAAATGCTGTATTGCTTAATGGGCAATGCAAGTACCTATAACAAGTACCTATTTCCTCCCTCTCTTCCCTTAAGCCATGGCTATCATTCATTTCACTTAACCACAAGCTATAATCACCAAATACATTGTTGTTATTATTTTGAACAAATTGTTATCTATTAGATCAATTAGGAATAGAAAAATAAGATATTTTACCTTCACTTACTCCTTCTCTCATATTCTTCCTTTCTTCGTGTAGATCTGAGTTTCTGACCTGTATAATTTGCCTTCTCTTTGAAGAACTTCTTTTAATATTTCTTGCAAGGCAAATCTACTGGCAGCAAACTCTCTGAATTTTTGTTTGAGAAAGTATTCCTGCTTCACTCTTTTTCTTTTTAACCTAAAAATGCAATTTTTTCAAAGACTTTATTTTTTTAGCAGTTTTAGGTTCAGAGAAAAATTGAGGTGAAGATATAGAGATTTCACAAATACCCACATTCATAGCCTCCCCCATTATCAATATCTCTCACCAGAGTGGGACACTTGTTACAACTGGTGAGCCTACATTGACACATCATAATCACCAACGTACTCTCCTTTTCTTGGAAGGATAATTTTGTTGGACACAGAATTTTAGGTCGGCGTTTTTTTGGTATGTTTTCCTCTTAACACTTTAAATATTCCACTCCATTCTCTTCTTGCTTGCATAGTTTCTATGGATTCTGAAGAGAGGTCCAATGTAATTTTTATCCCTGTTTATCTGTAGGTAATGTAGTTTTTTGTTTTTTCCTCTGACTTCTTTCAAGATTTAATCTTTGTCTTTGATTTCTTAAAGTTTGAATATATGAGCTTAGGTACAGGATTTTTGGTATTTATCCTGCTTGGTATTTTTGGAGCTTCCTGTATCTGTGATTTGGTATTTGTCACTAATTTTGGAAAATTCTCAGCCACTATATTTTTTCAAAAATTTCTTCTACTTTTTCTCTCTTTCTTCTTCTTTTGGTATTCCCATTATACATATATTACACCTTTTATAAGCATCCATCAGTTATTAGATAGTCTGTTCCATCTTTTTTTCTTTTTTTTTCTTTGTGTGTCAGTTTTGGAGGTTGCTGTTGACATATCTTCAAGCTCACTGATTCTTTCCACAGCTGTGTACAGTCTACCGATGAGCCCAGCAAAGGCATTCTTAATTTCTCTTACAGTCTTGCAATTACTACTATTTCCTTTTGATTCTTTCTTAGAATTTTTATCTCTTGGCTTACAGTACCTATCTGGTCCTGTATGTTGTCCACTTTTTCCAGTAGAGCCCATAGCATATTAACCATAGTTATTTAAAATTTCCAGTGTGATAATTTCAAAATCTCCATTATATCTGGCTTTGGTTCTGATACTTAATTTACCTCTCAGAGTATATTTTTTTGTCTTTACCATGCCTTGTGATTTTCTTGTTGAAAGCCAGACATGACTATAAGGTAAAAGGAATGAGGTAGATAGACTTTTAGTGTGAGGTTTTATATCTCTCTGTCCAGGGCTTAGGCTGTGTGTATGTTTGCTGTAGCTATAGTTTCAGAGGCTAACATTTCATTTTCTGTCCATGTTTTTGCCTCTCCTGTGATTTTGGGTTTCCCTAGAGACTTCTTAATAGGGTCTGAGGTTTGAACTTCTTTAGCTGTATTCTTGTTTTTATACTGGAACCCTATTGATATGGTGGTAAGGTGTGGGAGAGGGAAAGTGATCTCTAGTACCATGATTAGGTCTCATTTATTTTAGTGAGTCGGAGTTGGGTATTTCCCTTCCCCACTGTCAAAGGCTAGAGGAGGCTTGAGTTGGGTATTTCCCTTCTCTAGGTTGGATAGCCTCTGGTAAAACCCCAATCAGTTAGACTTTGGTAAATAGTTTCCCTGGCGCCAGGAACAGAGAGATGTGAAAATATATCAAAAAGATTACTTTTTTCCCTCCCCCTGCTGGAAACATGAGGTAATTTTTCTCAAATCTTCACAGAATCTGATAGGGCAACTGGAAGTAAGAATCATGAAAGTGGTCCACTCCCCAAACAAGAATGGGCCACCTCTGAGTTTTCAACTCTCACTGTGCCTCCAGCAATTCATCAATCATAGCTTAAAGTCTTCCTATTGATACTAGATCCATTGCAGGGTTCTGCTCCTGTGCTTCTGCTTCAGGTAAGCAGTGATTCCCTGTATCTGCCTGTCTATCTTTCCAGTTTTCAGGATAGCAGTTAGAGCTGAGACCTCAATTCTCAGCTGTATCTAAGAAGATTTGTTGATTTTCAATTTGTTCAGGATTTCTCATCTCTGGATGGGAGTGATGACTTGCAAGCTCTTTACATGTTGGATCAGAAATCAGAAGTCAACTGGCCCATATTAAATACTCAACACGTATTTTGTCTCTTCTTTATTTTATGACTTTTTTCTTTTTACCTTTACCATACTTATAGTTATTTTGTTGTTGAAAGTCTAGTGTTTTGTTGCTTTAAATAAAATTCTTCTATTTGGCATAGTTTTGTAAAAAATAAAATTTAGATATACTTAACAAGTCATAATTAGATGCATTTTTGCCTCACATGTATTAAAATGTGTATTTTGTTATTAAAATAGTAAAGTGAAAATGTATGTACAGGTTGTTTGTGTGGGGATTCTTGGTCTTCACTGTGTAGAAACGTGTCTCATTATTTGAATAACACTATTAGCATAACCAGTGCCTGCATAAAGTAAGTCAGAAGCTAGAGAATCCAGTATACAAAAGCTACTAATTCATGATGGAAAATTCCTTGGCCAAAAAGGAAGAGCATTGCAGCCCAAAACGCAAGTTTATACTCAGACACATTTCCCCCCTCACATAATTGGAAGAGTGCGACAGAATTATTTATGTTTTGCTTATATTTCCTATTCATTTTTCATGAGTCATCTCTCTATAATTTGTGACATACCTTAACCTTTCATCTTGGAGTTGTGTTTTCTAATTCTGAGGTATTATCCAAAGTCTACTTTCTCAGTTCAGAGTTAAAAGAAAAAAAAGAAAAATCCTTAAATCTCCCTTGGTAAAAAGCCGCAGGTGCTGCATTCTTTGCTAAACCTATTTTTCTCTTGAGGGGTAGCAGATTCTGTCTCAGATCTCATAATGTCTCATTTCTGTCTAATCAATAAACATGGCTTCTATCGATGTGTGTGTTCCAATAAAACCAGACCATACTGTGCGCACTCAGTAATGCTATTATATGTCAAGTATCCTTAGCACAGAATTATGCCTGGAGTGATAGCTCTACTAAGCTGATACACTAATTTTCTTCACCATCAAACCTATCTTCTCATTTTGCAAGTATCCATTTCATTGATAGAAACCTGCCACGTTTAAGTATTTTATTTGACCTCCTATTGTTCATTGAAATGGTATGAAATTGTTTCCTAAACAACCTACTCTGGTCTCCATCACACTGGTATGGTGAAAATATGCCCTCTCTTTAAATTCCATACACGTCCTAACAAATAAATTGTCCTCCTTATTTTGGGGCTGTCTGTTATGTTTAAAGAATGTAGTAGGAAAACAGGCTGTGCTAATCCAATGTACTTTCCTGGTGGAAAGTCTCCTGAGGCATCTGTTCTAAGACCAAGAAAACGTTTGAAGCCTTTAAATCTGATTTTTTAGACAGCTCTGCTAATTTAAGTAAAAGGGTTAAAGAAGGGGATGGAGAAAAAAGACCTATAAAGTGTTTGGTCGACATTTGAAAAAGAAATTGGATATTTTCTGTATAGCTTTATAGCAGTGTATGTCATAAATTGTGACAATGTTCCCAGATTCAATAGAGACAGATTGAAATAAAAATAAGGCAAATAAGCATTGAAAAGCTTATTTCTAGATTTACAGGACCAAATGAATACAAATGGATATTAATTTGCATATTTAGGTACATATATGTATATATTGGTGTGAACAATATATACTTATTCATGTATGTGCTACACATACGTCCTAAATGTAGACATTTAATATATTTTGATTGAGAAGTGGTCTTGAAAAATAAAGGTTATGGGTAAATAAACAGTTGATATTTAATTCAGTATTTAAATAAAACCAAAAGCTGATTGAGTTTTCAAAAAAATGAAATATTTCAATAGAAAATGAATAATTCAGCTAGTTATTATATCGATGGTTATAAAAAGTTGGCTTTTTATGATCATAAAATTGGCATGGAAATAAATTGCTTGTTTTTTATTTTCCTAAAAATGGAATATGAGAATAGACCATGTGGAGTGAGATTAATCTTTTTAATGTTTGGAATAGAGGAATGAATAAATTATAGAAAGAGAGAGAGAAGAGGAAGCAGGAGTAGGGAGAGCAGGAAACAAGAAAACCATACAGTTCATAAAAAAAAGGAAGAATTTCTGAGGCTGTTTTGAGATTTAATCAATGGACTCCCACTTCTTGCTTAGACTGGGTGATCCATTTTTCCCCACTGTTTTCCTTCAGTTGAACAATTCTTTTTACCTGGATCATTGCCACCTGGCTCCTGTGGCAGGTCAAGGAGGGACTCAAAGTCCTGGAGGAGGCAAGCTATGATTTAACAGGGCCAGCCGTAAGGTTCTGGAGAAATGAAATGGGGCAAAAATAATCTGTACTCAAGGGGGGTCAGAGTTGCCATCTTGTCTTTATTGAAAATACACCCTAATAAACTGAATCAACTAGCCAGAGATATATATTTTTCTTTGTTTTCTCTTTTTAATAAAGATTTTTTTTAACATAAAGCTAGAATTTAAGCAACTTATTAATAGTACAGAATGAGGACTGCTTTGACAGGAAGAAAAAGTTCCCCTAATATGGAATCAAGGAGAGACCTAATCTGACAATATAACATAAGAATCTTCATGAAAGGGCTAGATGCAAAATAATAGACATTATACGCATTACGTAATGCCAAAATACCAGCAAAATATCAGTGAAAGTATCCAAACGGGATACTTTGCACCTTGTAGCCAATATTCTCATCCACTTTTTCAAGTAGATATTTAATTTGCAAACACATGTGTCAGAATATTGTACTATGTCTATGCAAATAAGGAAAACAGAATTAACATTAATTGAAGGCCTACTTACATAAAATTAAATCCAAACAACAACTCTATCTGGTTAGTATTATTATTCTCAATTTTCTTCAGGGGAACCTACAGAAATGGCTTCCAGTGCAGCTAGATTCCAAGGCTTGCACCATATTGTTGCATGTTTTTACTTCCATTGAAGCAGGTGAGAAATACTACATTAGAGATAAAAAGATTTTAGTATATTTGCTTTTCATTCTATACAAATACAAAAAAAAAAATAAAGAAAGTAAACAGACAAAGAGGTTTTGAAAGAATCTCTATTGTTTGGGGGAGTCCAGATCAGCCCAACATGTCCAATAAATTCTTTTAAATAGGCTGCTTCATAGCCACAGACATAGGTCCTTTATCAGACAATTACGTGACTGTCCAACAAAACCACCTTTTTAAACATTCCAATATGTTGTTAAGAAAAAGACATGAAGTGTGATGTTAAGTATTAAAATACTTAAAAGCAAGCCTGCACTTTTTTGGAGAATAGACGTGCCATTAATGAAGGTATATAAACGTCAGTAAATAAGAGCAGAGTGTGTAAGGAGAGATTTACTTCAAGTGAAATCCTCTGCCCTTAAAGGGTTAAATGTTAACAAAGTTAAAAAGCAGAAATCAGGCTCCTATTAGTCTTGAACACTAATCTTGTTGACGGGAGAAGTGTTTCCTTATTTTATCCATATTTATTATATTGAAGGTGGGTTATATGGTGGTGACTAATGACCAAACATCTGGAGCTAGTGACCCTTAAAATCCTCCAGCCATTGCTGTTCACAATTAAATACCACATGAACTAAAATGATATTTTGGCTTGACCAGGACAAATTAGTGTGGCAAAGCTAAAGAAATAGCATTTCCTTTAGCCTTGTAGAAATCATAGCCTATAGAAATTTTAAAATTAAAAAAAAAATAAAAATTTTTATGACTTGCACGTCTCATCATCATTACGGAACTAAGAAAAGTAAAATGAATATTTTCAGAAGAAAATGAGTATTCTGGTGGATCGATCATTGTAGATGTGAAGAACATTTGTTTCACAAGTCTTGCCTACCTCTCAGAATTTTGATTGAGGTGTGGAAAAATGGATTACTTCAGGTTAAATAATCAGCAAACCTCATTTCTAGAATAATTAATTTTATCTGCAGATAAAAGGCAAATGTCATCCTCATCATAAGAATTATTCACTGAAGATGAATGAGTTTGTCTTCTTGCAGGTAGAAGTGCAGGGAGGCGACAACAGTAAAGATGGAATTGTCCAGAGAGAAACACAAAAGAGAAAGTGAGTTCCACAAGGATCTCTGAGGTTGTGTAAGTGCCCAAGGCAAGGGCCTCCCAGGAAGCTCTATTTGAGCTCTACAAACTTCGTCTAGTTTTCTCTCCTCTGGCTAAGACAGGAGGTGGAGAGCTGCTGGGGAAATGTTGGCAAAAATGCAGAGCTCAACTCCTCTGACTGAGTCCTTGAGAGATGAAGCCTTTACGATTTGACTTTGATATTAAATTCGAATGTATCTCCTATTGGGTTAGGAGAGACTGTAACTAGGCGGTATAAAACGTTTAATAAAAAGAGATCAGCGGGCTTCTCTGGTGGCACAGTGGTTGAGAGTCCGCCTGCCGATACAGCAGACACGGGTTCGTGCCCCGGTCCGGGAAGATCCCACATGCCGCGGAGCGGCTGGGCCCGTGAGCCATGGCCGCTGAGCCTGCGTGTCCGGAGCCTGTGCTCCGCAACGGGAGAGGCCACAACAGTGAGAGGCCCATGTACCGCAAAAAAAAAAAAAAAAAAAAAAAGAGATCAGAGACCAAATCCACCAGTCATGTCAATACACAGAATCTACTGACAAATCCATGCCTCCTATCTAAAATAAGCGCACAAAAATACAGACAGAACACAAACCAATAATAATCAGCCCTCAAACTTCATGATAGTCTGGGGTGGACACCAAAAGAACTCAGATAAGTGAGTAAAAGAATCACAGGGAATTCATATAAACTATATCTGGGGGAAAATATTCAGTTATAACTACCCACATTAAATATGAGAAAGATGGAGAGAAAACCTCGGACTACTGTGGAAAAAAATGCCACCACAAATTTAAGAACATAAAATGCACTGCAGGCTTAAAAACACTTCTTATGGAATTTACACAAATACTGAAAAAGATTTTCTTAAAAAATACTTTGAAATTCAGATGAAATGCTAAGAAAGATGAGATCAATGAAACAAAAAATAAATCAAGGACGAGATAATGAAACAACAGAGGGACATAAATTGAGATGGTGGAACCAGGAAACAAATTGAGAATCAAAACCATATCTTTACAGAATGAATAAATAAGTGACTATTAGGAAAGAATAAATATGCATATATAAAAACTAAAATAGTGACATAAAGAAGACACAGAAAAGTAGTTAGAGAAAAGATCGTTTAGATTGGGTACAGAATTAACACTAAACTTTTAGGGGAAGTTCCTAATGTTCCTGAACTAGAGAATGACTCATTATGCAGTAAATAGTGAATAGTCAAATACAGTTGACCCTTGACAACACAGATTTCAACTGCACAGGTCCACTTCTTCACAGATTTTTTTCAGTAGTAAACACTATACTACTATGTGATCTGCAGTTGGTTGAATCCTCAGATGAGGGACCGTGGGCACAGAGGGCCTACTAAGTTATACACAGATTTTCTGTGCAGAAGGTCAGTGCTCCTAACCCCAAAATTGTTCAAGGGTCAACTATATATTAAACAAGAAAGGCAGATTTTCAAAGATAAATCTATAGAAACAATAGAAATAAGAGAGTAAGTCAAGAAATCTTACATTCCCCCCAAAATCAGGTAGACAAACAAAAAGTTATAAATGTATACAGTTATTAATAAGGTTAATCCAAATATATGTGTGAATAAATATCATGGCATTAGGGTAAAACTTCTCAAGTTATTTTATAGCATTTCCAAAAAATAGTATATTTTAGACAACACATTCCAAAATACATATGGGAATATATGAATGTTTGTAAATATATTTAATATTCAGAGTAGATAGAAAATATCCAAAATGGAACCTCCACATGCACAAAATATATAAGATAGAGCTAAATTTAGGCTGAGATGAAAAATTTAGAGGCTTACACATTAATGCTACTTAATTTGATCTACAATAATGTAAAAGATTAAATTAAGCATTTAATAGAACAAGATAGTGATAGAGCACAAAATAGACCTAAGGGAAGAATAATGAAGGATACAAATACAGTTAAAAGCAGTAATAAATTGATTAATAAATAGAAAAAAATAAAAATAAAGAACCAAATTTTTTAGATAAAATAATTTTGGACAAAGAAATGAAATTAAAAAACTTAGCTACACAATCATAAAAAACCCGAAAGGCACAGACACAGAGGTAAATAACTTGTAGTGCCCTATTTTGCAAAAGTACATGTGAATAAATGCAGAAACTTAGAAGAAATGGAGGATTTTCTACAATAAAAACCAAAGTACATAAATAACTAAAAAAACAAAAAACTAAAAATAACAACACCACCAAAGTGTTCCTAGAAAAGAGAAATACACTGAAGAAACCATTAACCATGGAAACAAATCGCCATGGAAGTTAATGGTCTTCCCGGTGTCAGTCTTAGATAATTTCCCAGGTAACTTTTCTTTTTCAATCCTTGAAGGAACAGACAATGCTGATCTTATTTAGTGTGTTCCATAACATGGAGACAAGTACATCAGCATACCTCTGACCATAAATCCATATACAAACAGACTTTTTAAAATTTAAAGAAAATGTATATATGACAGTGTGTTATATAATTTCTCCTGTTGTCCAATATCACTTTTCAAACAAAGAAATCACTCCTAAAATATCCGTTAAAGTCATCTGTCCTAACTCTTGACTTTAAGGTACAGCAGTAGTTTAGGAGCTGTAATTATTTCTCACAGCCCATGCCATTTCCTCCCATCACAAACCAGCTCAAATTTGTATAACAAGAAAAGAAAAATGAATCCCAAGTGAGTACTCCTTCCTTCTAGTGGTTTGCATTTGGAGATTATACACACACACACACACATACACACATCACTGCATATGAATATGTGAAACTGATGATTATTGCATCGAGTTCAAAAGTCAGTAAGTCAAATCAACGAATATTTGTTCAATCCCCTTTCCTCCCTGTCTAAGTAGTTTACAATCTGTAGGGAACCAACTGGAGAACAGTTAAAAACAATGCATCCTCAAAACGGATTTTTTTACAGTAGAGATTATAAATGACATATGAATTGAGGTAAGAGAAATATCAAATTATCTAAAGAGGTCAGTATCTTTATAAAGAGAAAATAATGAATTTCTAAAATGTTAAATCCCTGTCCCAAAGTAACTTTCTTTTGTTACTGGTGTTGTCCCAAAGTAACTTTATTTTGATCAGGTAGTAAATCATATACGCAGAACAGCAGCGTGGTAAAAAAGCAAAAATTGTTCATGGGAAATAATTTCCAGTTTTTGAAATGTGGTTATATTTTCTCAATAAATGAGTTGAGCAGACACCATTTGTTGATAAGCATCATATGGGAGAATGGAGTGGTTTGCCATGGTCAGAAAGTAAATCAATCATAGGTCTGAAAATAGAATCCACATGTGCAGACTTGCGGAGCTAGTTGAGCCACTGGCCAACACTCTCTCATCACACTATATTAGCTCTGTTCCTGTCCAGGGGAAGATTGTTAATGGTGAGTCTGATTAAACCATGAAATTCAATCCGAAGGGAACTGACAGAGACACTATCTCATGTGCCATTTAAAATAACTTTAGGACCTGGAGGATATCATTTGGTGTTAAGAAGTAAATAAAGGGCTTAATTATCCTGAGATATTTACTAAATCCATCCAACCTAAGTAAGCCACCTTAAGGATATTTTTCAGAATCACAAACCACTATGACCCAGCACCATGCAGTACAATAGTTTGAAAATAATTAATTTTTACTTGGGAAATTCTTTTTTTTTTACTTGGGAGAAGGGCACCAAATTGTTGATGTCCTGGGTCTACAGCAAGAAATATGTATATATTTTTCTCATATTCCTAGGCTATACTTCATTTATTTATTTATTTCCATTCATCCATTCATTGCTTCTTTAATCAGTAAACAGAGTATTCACTTTGTTCCAAGTCCTGTCATAGAATAGAACAGGCAACTTCTATATCGCAGTTGTAGTGACAGACACAGACATGATGTAATAATGCAGACTCTTCTGGTTGCAAATGATGAAAACTCCACCCAAACTAGCTGAGAGTAATGTCCATTAGCAAGAACAGCTGGAATATCCAAGGAGTATATCCAAATGGCTTCAGCACTAAATCCTGGCACTAAAATAATATTTTACTGTTCATTCTTTTCCTCTTGACTTCTTGATTTTTCTTTACTTTTTGATAACTTCACTCTCAGGCGGGCTTCCAATAAATGGGGGCAAATATGACCTGCAAATTTACATGATGCTTAGCAACTGCAATCCCAGAAAAGAGACCCTTTCTTTTCAAGTGTCAATATCAATTTTAAAGTGGAATCTGGCTTTTACCACTTGGGTCATTTTTTATTCCTCAGTTATTTGTTGCGGCCAGAGGCATTTTGTATTATGATTAGCTTGTGTATCTATCCTATGAGTAGCTTGTGTATCTGTCCTATGAGCAGGAAGGTGGAGTCAGTTCAGCCCGAACCATAGGGACCAAAATGAAGAGAAATAATTTTCCAAAAAATAACTAGGAAGATAAAATATGAGGTCTGTTATGAATATTTTAAAGATATATAACCTAGGTATTATAGAAATAGAGAAGGGCTTAATCAGAGCACAAAGGAATTGGTGTCCAGTATTCTAGAGGGATGGGAAGGGTCAAGGAAGGCTTAAGAGATTAGGAAAACTTTGGCCTGAGTTTTAAAATATAAAGAAGATGTTTAATTTTTGTACCAATGTAGTAAGACATGACAGCAAGAAGAGAGACCCTGAGTGAAAGTATAGAAATATTAAACAGCCTGGGAACTTATTTGTTAGGAACTCATAAAAATAACAAAAACTGGTAAAGCTTTAATCCACAGGCAGATTGATCACTATGTAACTGTGTCTAGATGATAGTAGTTATTCAATAAAAGTTTGTTGAGTGAATAAAAGTTGAACCATTTTCAAATCAAATTGGGAGGAAGAATCAAGTGTGAAATTAGGCAGGAGATGAATGAACATTTGCCAATTACATTGATGCTTTTTGCAACAGTAAAGGTGAGGACTTGGCAGAATTTGAGTTTTAGGGACTTTAATTGCTGGACAAGTTGTTAGAAGAAAATGTGAATAAGCTAATTTCTTCATTATATCTTCATCATCCAGCAGGACATTTAGGTATAGTCTTCTTGAAAGAGAACAGTCATTTTAGATGACACAGAATGCTACTGAAGTCTAGAGGCTGTCCAATGGTGCCAAACATTTATTTCCTTTTCCTATTGAGCTAATTTTTAGCCCAATTAGGATTTTTCCAATGTTCTGAAATCTTGTGTCCATAGTCTCCTACTGTCTTCTCTCTTCTCCTCACTATTTTCTCAACATTTTGCAATTCTCTGTCAAGTCCCCTAGCTCATGACTTAGGAGAAATGTCCTTCCAATAATGCAGACCCTGAAGGGATGTAGGAGTGACTTACTTTTCTTTGCTAGAGAGATTTTAAATATTTCATATATTTCCCGTTGAAGCATCACAAAAGCCAAATAAACTTTGCCTGCGCTGGTGTTGTCCATCTCTTTTACCAAAGATATCCCCTGCCCTAATCTTATCTTACTACCATGGGTGAAGAAGGGAAGGGAAAAAAATGAGGAGGGAGGTATTCTGACCTCCAGAATTTCAAAATTAAGAAATTTATATGTTTTTAAAGAACCTTATGGTGAATTAAGAACATATTTTCTTCAATATTTATTAGCCACTTCCTATTCCATCATCATATGTGTATATATTCTCCTAATAAAAATTATCATGTATTATTTAATCTCCATTCTAAAACCAATCATTTAAAAGTTTTCCCCTGATATTAGACATTTTCCAATATTCTATTAAAATTAATGTGCACTTGTTGATAAAACTGAAATATTTTCTCATTGAGCCTATGAATAGAATGAAGAAATGGACAAAATAAATAAATACATAAAATTCCAGAATCCTTTGTCTGGACCAGACAAATACATTGTTAGACAATCAGGTATCAAGTCTATGAGAGGTAATACATAAAGAGAAAGAAAACAGGACAACAAGTGCTTGGAATTAACAATGTCCTTTGTGAGCTGAACTATAAAAACCAATGCACAAGGCAATATGCCTAGTGGTTATGGCATTGGGATTTAAGTTAACCCAAAATATATTTGATTTCCAGCTTCACCATATTTTTTTTACTAGTTTTACTTTGGGCAAATAACAAATTTGCTGAAATTAGTTTTCTTTATCTCTAAAATAGGAGTAAGTTATCAAGGCAATTGTGAAAATTAAATGTGAAAATGTTTATAAACTATTTTGCATTAGATCTTCTAAATAATAAATCAGTGTTCATGAATATAACTATTATCTGAGAAATCTGCCTTTGAGGAAACAGAATAGATCCCAGTTGATAACAAAATCAAATGACGGTAGCAACTTATGTAAACAAAGAAGGTGTTGGTTAAAAAAGCAGTTATTCAGCCATAGGCATTTTGAGAAGGAACTTCACACGGGCAGTGCTCATTTACCTACATCCAAGGGACAGGAGATAAGGTTATGAACTGTTTCGCCAGGAGGCTGTTATATGTTTGATGTGGAGGTCAACTCATTTGATTGTCCTAGACTGATCCCAGTGCATATTGGATGATCTCTACATCATTCAACATGCACAGTGGTGCCAAAGAATTGTCTGGGTTGCTTTTAAAGTACAATTCCCATGCCCCACTCATAATCTCCAGAGTATGGCTAGATAATCTATATTTTTAGCAAGCTTCTGAGCTTATGACCAAGATATGCTGCCTATGTAATTCTCTCTGTTCTGATATTGTGCTTATCACTTCGAGTTTTGGTTGGGATCCCCACGCCAGTCTCCCAAATACAGAAAATGGTCACATGGGCAAGGTTTTCAATTTCCAATACAACTGTATTTCTTGCTGTAAATAGATAATTGTCATTCTGGCTTGTCCAGAGTTTACTGTGAACCAGATTAATACATTTGCTTTACACCACTTCTGCTGTGATGACTAAATAAGCTTTCTACACTTCTCAGTTATGAGGATCAGACAACTCCCTTAGGGAGCTGTGCAAATGTGAAGGCTCTTAGAAAGGCACATAGGTGGCAGAGTCCAG
This sequence comes from Monodon monoceros, assembly GCF_005190385.1. NCBI lineage: Eukaryota > Metazoa > Chordata > Mammalia > Artiodactyla > Monodontidae > Monodon > Monodon monoceros. The sequence continues at coordinate 24,337,771 of NW_021703776.1, read as the reverse complement.
TCTCACCCTAGCGGCCTTCTTCTCAATGACCCACAGTGCTGGCCACAGTGACGCCATGTGTCCTGTGTTTACGTACACGTTGTGCTTTCAGTTAGTGTTGCTAGGGGTCACTGAATAGTAGGGACTACTGGGCTGACCCATTCATTCAGTGACTGATTTTCTTCACCAAGTATTGTACAGGACTTTCAGAAATTAAGACTCTTGGATGGATATTACAGAATTTGCTGCCTTCTCTTTCTCCCTAAAGTAGCCTTTGTGTGGTGCCAGAGCAGTCAGCTGAGAAGTGGAACTTTATTCCAGAGGCTTAGCTGTGCTGCATCAGGTCTTGGTGATCTGGTCAGAGCCTCCACATATGTATTGCCTTACTTAGGAAAGGAAAGAGGAATCTTCTCTCATTTGCTTGCTTTTTTTTCAACAACGGACTCAAGACCATTAAATAATACTTAAAAATAATCCTGCTGCCTCAGCAAGCAATCCCTGTGTTGTCAGCGCCAGGCTCTGGTGGACCACATGACCATACAGATTGGTGGGGTCAGTTCAGAGCCTTGCACTGACCGCTGTAAGCAAGTCTTGTAGTATATCTTCATTCCTGAATCCCTGAGAGACTAAGGTTTCTTCTGAAGACAGTATCACTTGCTTCTCTTTTCATCTGTAGAGGACCATTGCTCTGGTGTTTCATTAAAACCAGACTCTTTTCAGCATGGTAAAACAAATGCCAGAAAGTATCAAAATGTAAAGATTATACCACTATAAATATATTTTTGTCATAAACTCTAAGTTCCCTAAATTAACTTTGGTATTTCTGGTGTGACCACATACTAAGCTCAGCTTCCCCCACTCAGTGCTTATCTCTGAAGGGGTCAAAGTGTCAGTCCCGTATTGTCTTATTTCAGTTATAGATGAAGCTATTTTTAAAAAGTCTAAGAAGGCCTCTCTTATGAGCGTGTAAGGTGTTTCCTGGCAGGCTGCCAATAATCCCAAAGCAGCATAGCAAAGATGCATTCAAGCTGTGCTTCTAAGATTTCTTTTCCCTTTAAAACTTGCTCTAATGTTCAGTTTAATGTTTTCGGAAGTGTCACAAACAGAATGACTTTCCCTTGGATCTGCGCTCTTCTAAGTGAGACCCGAGTGGAGATTGTTATAAACCAGCTGATAGAAGGCTGAGGGGATGCCTCCTTGCAGCTGTGCAGTCCAGGGTAGACAGTAAACCTTGTCCCTGCTACACTCTCTTGAGTGTCTGCAGTTAAAGTTGTGACTGACAGAGAAGCACACCCGAGGTCCAAAGAGAATATGAACTGAACTGTATTGCATTTTGTGTTAGTACACACCCAGCTTGTATTTATAAACTGTGGTTTCATTAGAAGACAATAAATAGAGGCTTTTCAGAACAGTGCCATTGCATCTTTCAGCCCTAAGAAGGAAACAGTGGTGTGTGTGTGTGTGTGTGTGTGTGTGTGTGTGTGTGTGTGTGTGCTGCATGTACACACGCTCATGCCCTTAACCTCCTGCTCCCGGGCCAGTGCCAAGCATGATGGGGGTGCTTAACAGTTTTACTAGGTCTTGCGTTGCCTTCAGTGAGTTGCTTCATTGATTGCTCCTAACAGCCTAGAAAGAAAGGCCTGATTAGCCCCTATTTCACAGAAATGGCAAAGGGAAATGAAATAACTTGCCCTGGAAGCCAAGCTGATTTTTGACTAACTCAGCCTTACTCCAGTGTTTAGATACTTTTGATGTTATCTCTAAATGTAGTAAAGACCAAGCCTCTGAAATTAAAAAAATATTTTATAAAAAGAATTCTATGTGCCAAACTCTGGAGTAGAGGAAATTTAATCTTTTCCATTGAAGGCTGCTGGTGCCAGAGAATATAGCAGAATGTTTGTGAACGATTTGTACGGTATCTTTATGATAGAAATCACAACACTAAACATGATTGTTTCCCTCAGAATGTGAATGAATAGAGAAAAATATCACTAATTTTCAGATGAGTAAACATACAATTGTACATTTCACTGATTAAATATGGAAATGCCTGTAGGAAGTTCAGAGGTTTAGCAAAACGGAGGCAAAATTTCTTAAAATGGAAAATATACCTACATTATACTGCCCCATTATTAAAATATTTACTTAAATGTTAATTGAATACAAATGCATTTTATAATTTTGCTATGAATAAAATGAACTTAGTGCCTAAATGCATTAATATATAGTGAAAGAAAAGAGATGTGTTTATAATATACGAGTTATAAATCCTTAAAACTACTGGATTATTTTTGTTATAATTAAAATTTTAAAATTTCTATTTTAATCTTCATGATTCTAATAATCAATAAAAACTAAAGCTAAATTAAAAATAAATTTATAAGTTTATTTGCAATAGATTAAGACCATCTTCAATGCTTGTTTTCTGTTTTACCTGTGAAAGTAGGCACCTGGATGATTCTCTACATACCTGTTTTCCTGACACTGCCTTGATGATGGGACTAAAATGCTACTTAAATACAGAGCAGATGCCAACTGGGAGAGGAAAATTCTGCCAGTGGCAAACTGTGAGTGGACCAGGACTGCCTTATCTTCCAAGAACACAGGGGTAGGGGTGTCTATCTACTTGCTTGAAGTTCTAGACATCTGTTAACATTATTTTTATCCAACTTTCCTTTGCCTTAAAATGCAACCTTTTTCTCTATTTGAAAGAGATGTTTAAATCTTTATAAAATCAATAGCTTCTGAATTCAAAAATGTTTAATTCACAATACGAGTTGGTTACTTAATTCCATTATGCAAACTATTACTGATGTCATCCCATATTGCAAAACATTTGTGATTCTCATTAAAGACTAATAAAAGATAGTACTTAAAGCTATCACCAAATACTAATATTTACCAAATGCTCTAATTACATTACCTAATGTAAAGGTCACAAGACCCCAGTGAGATAAATATTATCATCTCAAGTTTACATTGAGGGAACTGAATTTCAGAGATGACATACACTTAAAAAGACTGAAATCAATGTGATGTGCCAAGGCTCCTGAGGCAGAGTTGGGATAAGAATTTTTTAAAAAAATTTTGTTCAGTGCTTTCTTTCATACGAAATTGTAGGGAAGTTCTAAAATATTTCATTAAAGAAACCAAGAAATCAGAAAATACCAATGACTGGATCTCACCTAGAGATTAAAAAATATGATAAAGACATTATGAACAGAACAATGGAAATTAGAATTCTCAAGGCGTAAATGCTAAGAAATCTTTGAAAATGTATTATGTATAGTGAAAGGAGAGGAAACGGACAATAAAATCTTTACCTTTTCAGTGACATCAATTTCTTTTTATAATAGTGAATTTCGAGGTCAAGAACATCACTATTGTGATGGCACAACAGTGCAAAGGCAGAAAACTCTCTCATTTCTTACTGTTCCATCCCTTCTATGTCCTGCTAGATGTTGATAGATGATGATAAACCAGACTGACCCCAACTCTAGACTAGCGGCACTGTTTTCAATACTCTGGACCTAAAGATTCTGGAAAGCAAGGACTCCAGGTAGTGGGTAGAGGAGACACAGAAGAATTCAAATATCAGGGGTTAGAGGCTGAGAAATAGCAGTGAAGTGTTAAAGTGATAAAGAGGGGCTCTAGACCACTTGCTGATGATTGAAAAGGACTTAGCTTTTTCTCCTTTTCCCGTGATTTATTCTCCTTCTCAACTTTACTCTTTGCTTCTTCCTTCTCCTCTTTCCTTTCTACTTCCTCTCTGTTGCAGCAGGAGAACTGTGGAATACTCTGGTTGCTAACACCCTGATGGCATCTGGGACACAGGGCACTCTTTTCAGACCTCTGCTCTCCTCACTCAGCTGTCAGGGCAGCCATGACCCACTGTCCCCCATGGGCGTCTAGAATGGGAGAAGCAGAAGGAATCGGCGTTAGGCAGCTGTGGGGGGTTGCACTGGACTTGTTAGACATCAACTGGATCATGTTCCCCATCAGTTGGGTAAGGGAAGTGGTATACTTTACAATAACCCCGAGTGTAAGCCCCTTAGCTGGCTAGTTGAGGTAACTATCAGGAAGTAACCAGCACAGACGTGCATTGTAGTCAGAAACTGCCATATATAGTTTATATCTTATGTACGTATCTTTATATCACTAAGAGTTAAGAACAAAATACAAATACAAAAAAAGAAAAAGATTTTTACCTATTGGCTAATTGACTAATCGGGGAGTTTTAAAAATAAATATAAAGCATAATTAGGATAAAAATTTGGATACTTTCTTTTGAGCTGGGAAAGGCCAAGGTTATTATCCCCAGCTTACAGATAAGGAGAATGATGTGCAAAGTGGCTGAGGCACTTATCCAGGGTCAATAGATATTAAGTTTGAATGAATGAGATTTCTTAATATGGCAATTTGATTTTACTTATATTAAAATTGAAATTAGTTTAGGTTTCCCAGTTTCCTGTTTACTAATTTCTATGGCATGCATCCAAGTGTCATAGTGTCATAGAAACACTTATATCTCAAGAGATATATAAACATTTATATCTCAGGAGATATGTATCCGATCTTTCAGCAGTTATCCTGAGTCACATTTCCACCTACTGGTAGGGCATTACCACTGAACTGTCTGCCACTACAATTAATTTATCAAGTCCTAACTGCATCGTATCTCTCACAGATACTATTATTCTTCTAGTCATCTGAATGAGACTAGAAATTTTGGAGTCATCTTTTATTCATTCTGCTCCTTCATCATCTAAGTACCATCTGTCCCCAAGAGTTATCATCCCTTCATCTTTGCCTCCCCTGCTGGGTTCCCACAGCTACCTCACTACTCAGGGCTTTCATCACCTCAGGCTTAAATTACTGAAAGAGGCTTCCGGGTGACTCCCTTGCCTATACTCCAACATCTGCCACTCTGGCCTCAGATCAGTGGCCCGTCAATATTCACAGCCACTAGCTAGTCCAAACACTTCTTCTGGGATTTTGAGTCTTTCTAATCTAAGTCAATTTTCTAGGACAGTCTTAACCTTTACTCTCAGCTCAAGGGAAGCCATTTTCCATCCATCCTCCTACACAAAGTCTCCTTATTTCTGCTTCAGAACTTTGTCTTGAATAATTTTCTCTTCTTTCCTTCTTCCCTCTCTTCTTTTATTCAAACTGTAACCACACTTGGAGGCCCACCTCAAAATCATTGTCCTCCATCCTCTATGATTAAGGAAGTTTGTAATGATGTCTCCATTTTCTGAATTCACATGTTCTCATCAGTATCATATGCTCTGGTCCTTCACTGTGCTCTAACAGATATGGTGTATTTATTTTACCAAAGAGAATATAAATACTTATTGTGTAGAACTAATATTAATTGCACTTTTCATAGCACCAAAACAGTTAAAGTCACATAAAAGTAATATTTTGCTAATTGACTAATTCACTAAACAGGCATTATTATTTTTTATAAGCAGATAGGAAAAGCGGGCAAGGTATCCATCAGTATCAAATATCTCAAGGAGGTTAGTGACCTTCTTTAGATTTTACAAGTCTAATAATTTTGGCTTTATTTATATACTTATCCTGAGCCAAATATTCTGAATATTCTGATGACAAGGGAAGTATTGGAATAAGATGCATCCTTTACTTCATGGACCAGAGATTTACATGCAGAATTACATATTGACATTCTTCACTATTTCAAAATGTAACTCTGATGTCTGAGCTGCATCTTCTAATTGTCTTACCCTATTGAGATATCAAAATGGATGAGCATCTGAACACGTACACATGGGCTGAATTTCTGCATTTTTTTCATGTCAGCAGTAGAGTGTCACAAACCAAAAAACTAGAAGATACATAGCTCCCAGGTAGCTATCCTTGGACTTAAATAGAAAAACCTCTAAATCAGGTCTTTGCCATTCTTGCCACTTATTCAAAATCTTTGCAAGAAAAGGCAGAAAAGAAACAAGTTGCTCTAGTAAAATGAAACAACTGTGCATAAAATCCCCAGCAGTTCAAAACTTGGCTTTCTGGACTTTTTCACAAATTACAACTGCAAGTTTAACAGCCAGCCTTTGGGACTTCAATGCACCAGGTAGGGGATATTGTTCCATGGAATAATTGCTCTCTGGGGAAAAGGTATTTCGGTGACTTTCATGTTATAAGGCAGCACGAGCCAGGGGGTCATTAATCACTAGTGAGTGTCACTGAAGAGTTTAAATATAAAGAAAAGGGTCCAATGACATTAAATATCAGAGGAAAAACGAATCTTGCAAATTTTCATGGTAATCTGGCTTACTGACACTAAAGCTCCATACCTATATGTATATGCAAATATCAGGTTTAAAAGAAATCTGATAAAATAAATGTAAAGACTAATTTGTTACATTGAATAAAAGTTTATGTCTTCACAGTTGATTCTTTGGGGCTATGTATAGGAGAGCAGCAGAGTAGATGAAAACGGGGCAATGGTTTGATAGCCTGAAATAAAAATATACCATCTCTATTTTTGATTAGATTTATTTTTTTTAAGTTCTGTTTTTTATTTATTAATCCATTTAAGCATAAAGTGTGCAACCTGGAATACAAGGCAAATCTTTGTTAAAAATTAAAATAAGGTAAAAAACTTCAAAATAAGGTAAAGAAGTACTAATAGGAAAAAAAGGCATTATTATTTTCCCCCCAAATCCTAGCTTAAAGATAGCTACTGTAGTCATGAACTATTTCTGGCCCTAAATTTTCTAGCAACTAAGCAAAAAGAGGAATAGAATAAATTATCTCATGGGAAGCATAATAGAATGCCAGGAAAACAAATTTTCCCCTAGCACTAATTTTCAGGATTTTATCTCATAAGTGACACTGTACAGCGTTGATTCAGTTAGTCTTCAGTTTCAAACAGCAGAAACCACCTCTGGGTAACTTGAGGAAACTCACTGAAAAGATATGAGGGAGCTCCCAGAATCAAAGGGATGGTTGAAATCCCAAGCTTGGACCCAAGAGGAAGCAAGCTTTTTAAGAGTCTCAACAGCTGGAACAATCTGACAGCCTCTCCCAGGCAATAGCATTTCAGTAAGTCCCACTTTCCTACTGACCCTGTGTCTGGTACTATAAAAAAGTGACTCGTGTCTCAGTAGTAGAAAGAATTTGACAGTTTCTCCCAGGCACTATCACGCTAATGAATTAGTCCAATTTTTCCACTGCTCTTGCTTCTACAACAAGTATTTACTTGTGGAAGTCACCTGAGATCTGGAACTGCTTTCCTTTTCTTGCCACCGTTATCAACCTCCACCCCTTCCCACTATGCCAGTAGCTAGTAGCCCTTGTCAGGTCAAGATAAATATGGTTAAGCAAATTATTCTGAGGGGAGAGGGAATACTGATAAGATCATTACACCCAGAGACAGAGGTTTTCAGGAGAAAATGAAACACTTTAAATGGGAATCTTAGTCTTCGCTCCTCCGCACCCTTACCCTCAGGCCAGAGTGCAGGAGGAAAGAGAAGGGGGAGGGAGTAAACCTATCACCCTCAGGGAAGGAGAGATAAAGAGCCACACCTAGAAAAGCAGAAGGTATATCAGATACTTTAAAAAATGGCTTCATGTCGGTAAGGTACTCGGGATCAAGTCCCGCGAGGGAGTGGTTGGCTGAGCTTGGTGACACACAAGCCCATACAACTGCTGTATGGAGCAGAGTGAGGAAGGATCTGATGTAAGGAGGCTCCAGCGAGCTCACTGGCTTCCCTAGTGGTAAAGGAGGCTCTGAATTTACAATCCCCCCAAGCCACACAAAGCAGGGGAGTGGCAATTCCTCAACAGGAGATCAGTGTTATCTTAAAAAAGGGGAAATGGATTGCTGGGCAATCAATCCAAAAGGATCAAGGTCCAGTAAGGGTGGCAGAGGCAAGAACAGCAACCAACAGTACCTCACCCGACACTTAGTGAGTGTCTGTTATCTGCCAGGCACTGTTTGAAGTACTTTTACCTTACATTTGTTCATCTTCACAACCTCCCTATGAAGATGGGGTACTAATTTATAACTGTAATTTTAATAAATGAGTTGCCAAAGACACTCAGATGATCAGGGATAGTTCTAGGATTCAAACCCGACCTCTGGACTCATGTTCTTAATCCCTACGGACACCTTCAATAGCTGTTTTAAAATAGATGCAGAAACTGCTTTCATACAGCTTCTTCTCACAAAAATAAACGCAAAATCAGAGCTCCTTGAAAGCACTAAGTGTATAATCAAATATACTCAGAAAAATGTATGTCAAATATATTATTTAAAAACCCCCTCTAGGACACGGGTTTGAACCCTGGTCCGGGAAGATCCCACATGCCACGGAGCAACTAAGGCCGTGCGCCACAACTATTGAGCCTGCGCTCTAGAGCCTGCGAGCCACAACTACTGAGCCCATGTGCCACAACTACTGAAGCCTGCGTGCCTAGAGCCCGTGCTCCACAACAAGAGAAGCCACCGCAATGAGAAGCCCACGCACTGCTATGAACAGTAGCCCCAGCTTGCCGCAACTAGAGAAAGCCCGCGCGCAGCAACAAAGACCCAACACAGCCAAAAAAAAATAAAAATTAAATTAAAAAAAATAAACAAATAATTAATTTAAAAAAAAACAAAACCCCTCTAGTATCAAGTTCATACCAAAAATAAGGCTAAATAAATGAGGCCATAGGTGAAGGTCAATATTATTTTAGAAAAAATAAGAAGTTTTTTCTTTCCTAATGGTACAGAATTTAAAATTGCTTTCTCTGAAAACGTATCTGTCTATTCTAGACAAGGTATTTTAATTTCTTTTTCTACTTGCATAGTTTAAAAAACAAAAACAGTAAGGAATATGTTGCCAATAATTTTATAAAAATTCAGATATTCTCCAACTTCAAAGGAAAATTCCTTGTCACTGATGCCCATATCCTCTGCCAGTCCCATTCCCTAGATGAAAACAGTGTGAGGTGTCATTTTTTAAAACACCCCTGTTCACAAAAAACAGGCAGACTCCTTGACGGCTGTGGGATATTTCTATCAGAATTAGAGCCAAATAATAGAGAAAGCTATTAACTGAAATTTTATGTCACCAAATCTTATATGTCTCATATTTCTCTCCAAGAAAATGATAATCAAATTATTTGAGTGGCAAGGTAAGAAATTGAAGAAATATATATTCTACTATATCCCAACTTCTGTCACTGCTCTATAGTCTTAGTTTCAAAAAAAAGGAGTGGGGCTTCCCTGGTGGTGCAGTGGTTGAGAGTCTGCCTGCCGATGCAGGGGACACGGGTTCGTGCCCCGGTCCGGGAAGATCCTACATGCCACGGAGCGGCTGGGCCCGTGAGCCATGGCCGCTGAGCCTGCGCGTCCAGAGCCTGTGCTCTGCAACGGGAGAGGCCACAACAGTGAGAGGCCCGCGTATAGAAAAAAAAAAAAAAAAGGGAGTGATTTTTTTTAACTTTGTCAATGTTAAGATCCATGGGAGAATTTGATAACTGAATCTACTCCATCTCCTTCTTTTAGGAAAAAAAAAAAAAAAAAAATATATATATATATATACATGTTTATGTATGTATATATATACACACACCCATACAGACATATGTACTTCCCACAACACAAGTCTATAAATGATTTGGAGGGGGTTCATTGCACAATAAAGTCATTCAAGTGATAACAGTTTTATGGTAAGACCTCTCATTTTAATTTAGTATTCTTTCATTTGAGAATCGACTTATGGAAATGTGTACTAAGAGATTAAACCAGGAAATATGACTTTTATATGCAATGATGTCCATATATATTATACATGATATAATATGCTATAATATAGATTATAAATATATACTATATATGTTATATATGATATAAATAATAAAAGTTATATATTATTTTGCTACAAATTTAAATTGTGTTTCTATCACATAGATTGACATGGTACAGTGAATTTCCATTATTTTGAGTATATTCTGAGAAATATTATTGACTACTACAAAATTTCACTTTTGGGGTATTTTTCAAATTTTAAAATTAGCAACACTTTGAATATGAAATGGGTGAGAATAAGACAGGTTAAAATGAAACTTGAGTTTACTAATTTTTCTCAGCATTCCCAGGCTTTTCTGAACATTTCTAACCCTCCTCAATGCACCAGCTCTTTCTATAATTAAAAATATGCAGGATGAGGCACCACATATGTGTGTATGGGACACACAGGGTTTAACATTTTCTCATGTCCACAGTAAACATTAAAGAATCTTACCGTGAAGTTCCCTCAGTATCTTCTATACCTAAACCAACTTTCTTATAAAGAGGCTCCTTTAGTTACTCAAACAGCATTTCTTCCATTAAATCAACCTTATCATTTTCTATTGCTTAACTCTTGAAATGAGTCATTTGTTAGATGTTTGATGATAAGATTATGAGATCATCATAGAAGGTGGATTTTTCTAGGAAAATAATTTATATAGATGTATTCTGCTACATGTGGGGAGGATAAAGAGGGGTCTGTTTTCATTTGTATCTTGGAGTGACCCTAACTTGAAAGGTGATTGTATCAGTATTACATTTAATTAGAAATTTGTTCCATGAAGAAATTGAATGTCCCAAGAACAAGCTTTAAGTCCCTGCAGGAAGGGGAAGGCTCCTTGTCTGAGCAACTTAAGGCAAAGCCCTGTCTGTATACACAGAAAACCCAAGAGCATTTTTAATCACCTCACCTTAAAAAATGCATAGGCAGCCAAAGATGACTAAAGAGTTGTAGAAAAGAAGCAGAATGAGGCAAACAATGAGAAGAATAAAGAGAAGAAGAAAAAGCAGACTTAGGACCTGGGACAGCCATATAATTTGTGGTGCCCAGTGAAAAACAGTTGGGTCCCTTGTTCAAAAATTATTAAATATTCCAAGATGGCTACAGCAGAGCATGAAGCCAAGAGAGACGTTCTAAGCAGAGGGCCTTGTGAGACTGCACGATTGCACACCCATGAAGCAGGCCTTCCCCGTTTAGAACACAGAGCAAACTTGAATAAATCTTTATGGGTTACCCTCAGAGAGACTTGAAATGATAATCATTTCCACAAACCAAGAATAAGACAAAATAAAGAAAAAAACAAATAGAAAACAAGAAATAACTCATGAAGTTTAAATACATTTAAAGCTGCACCAAAGTTTTCCTTCAGCCTTTAAATTTGGCATAAATCTGCTAATTGGCTTTGGCTTCAACCTCGGCCTTTGGAAAGTCAAAAAGGTGAATGCTTCCATGTCATTTCTGGCATTTCTGAGCTTGTATATGAAAAGTAACTGGGTTCCCATGAACTCTAATTGCCTTATCAATGCCAGTAAAAGAAATAGACCATGCCATTCAGATTTATTTTTCATATCTGAATATTTACTTCCTTTGGAGTAAAAGATTCTTGGGTGTTTCATATGTTGAATCCTATTAGTAATTGAAGTATAAATATGTATGTATTATTACAAGTGTAAAATTCTGTATTATTTATATGATGACTCTATAAATTTGCATTTTTGTGAGAAAAGCAGTTATTTTCAAAGAGTTAAACTGAGAAATAAACCAGCAATCAATTTGAATATTGAACAAAAACTCAACGTGAATCTGTGGAAATTAGTGTCATAGTACAGAATGCGAATGTTATAAATATTACAAGCACTTTTATATATTTACCTTATTGGAAGCTCAAAACAGTTCTTTGAGATAAGTAGAGATCATCATGTACATTAGGTATTTCAGAACATGGAGGCTCAGAGAAGTTAGATTTGGCCAAGGTCACCCAGGTTGATAATGGAGGCAAGCAGAACCAAACCAGATTTTGTTGCTCAAAACCCACTGTTATTTACTTCATACCATTATGTCTTTTCAGAAGAACTGTGGATGACTCATGTCAAATATTTTTATAAATAAATGGAAGAGATAATTATTTTTCTTTGAATAATCAAAAAGGGAGATATATTCTTAAGGAATGTGTAGTCATTGTTCTTAATGAACCATTGGACCAAACGTTTTTTTTTAACTGTCAAAAGACTCCTGAAAAGATTGTTTCAAACTGCGCATGGTGCACTAAGATGGTAAGATGGTTGGGACGAGGGTATGTAGGCCACTCTGGAAGCTGGAAGAATGCCAGGGTACCATCTCTGCTTCAGTCAGAGAAGATGGAGTTTTATCTGTCTTAAATAGGAGGCATATGAGTAAGCTATCTTTTGAAGTAAGGATTTCATGACTAAACAAAAAAATTTTTAAATAAATAGAATAAAATTATAAAAAGCCAGTGACACACTGACCTAGCTTATTGTTAATAAAACAATGTGCCCAGTGTTTTAACTATGGTCCCACAGATAGCAAATGAATAACTGAAATTTTATCTCTTGCTTAATGATCCCCTCCATATAGATCTTTATGGACAGCACACTGCCTATGATTTAATCTTGAACTTCTTTTCGGTATTATTTTCTACAAAGTAAACCATGACCATGGGCTTGGGTATAATGGCATTTAAAAGAATTATTTTCTAGTATTTCAATCTTTTCCTGAAAGAAAAGTCATCATTTCCATAATTCCTATTGTTATGGGTTCTCAGTAATTTCACTTTCTTCTATGCACGAATACCATGATAACAAATCCCCTGGAAAAAAAGCCCCATTTTACACAGTCAACCATGTGTAAAGCCAGATTTACTTATAAGTGCATAAATCATGCATTTGCACCTGCATAAAAAATGCTGCATTGTACAAATTATTTGCTCTTGCCAAGATGATGTTTAATAGAGCCAAGCCTAGCAAAACTGGCGTTTTCTATTCCTTTCCTCTGTCTGAAGTTTCTCCCATGCTTTGCTGAACCTATGTCCTCCAATCACATCAGTAACACTGGCTATCATTTATTAAACTCCTCTTCTGCACCAGGCATTTTACATGTGTTATTTGTGAAACTCAGCACAACTCTGCAAGACATTTATTAGTTTCCATATTTTTCAGATGAGAAAAGTGTGGTTCAGGAAACTAAAGCGAGTCACACCAATAATCTCTACAGTTTCATAGCTACTTTATCACTTCACCTTCTGGAAGACTTTCTTTCCAGTCTTTGAAAGGAAACTCAAGATAAAATTTGATATATTCTCTTAATGGTGACTTTGTACCAAAAATAAAAGTAGCCTAGACCTATTCTGGAAATTAATTCGATCATACTTAGAGGAGTTGCTGAATATTGTTTTTATTCATGTTTGATATCTTTCCTGACTTTCTGATACTTTTCAAGATCAAATCTCCAGGAGTAAAATTTGTCAAGAGTGTGTCACAATTTCATGATCAGAAGGTAACATTTTCTAACATTTTTACTTTGTAAAATAATGTTTATTTTTCCTTTTTATTTCACTCTGTAAAAATATCAACTGTAGGTATTGCTGAGTTTGTTTGTATTATTAACCTTATTATCAGTGACATTGTTTCAAGTCTTTCAAATGCTCATTTCCTTCCCCATGTTGAAGATCTGCACTTCAGCCAAATTGTTGACATTTTTAGTGTCAATTTTGTTGTTCAATTTTGTATATTTTGAATAGATTATAAAAAACAAGAATGATTTTAGTGCAACGGTATTTAAAGTTTTAGGATTTAATGGTGTTATGACTTATGTTTCAGTATTTAATATTCACATGGAGGAAATAAATGAATGATCCACTTTGCCATACATAAACCAGCCAAGGAAAAAGAGAGCTGGAGGGCATGAGAGGGTGGTCACTGGGAAGAGGGTACTGCCGGGCTACAGGGAAAATGTAAATGACTAAAATAATCAATAACTTACTTATTCTCAGGATGACTATATAGTAATTTCTATTGTTTTATAGATGAATCTATTTTGTCATATAAATTAATATTCTGTGTCCATTTCAATTTTTATTTTATTTTGCTTTTTTTTTAGCTTGGTGTGTAGTTCTGTAACATGCTTTCTTAAGCAACAGAAGTAAAAAAGAAAATAACACAGGGATTTCTACTGATCTTATTACAAAGTAAGATGTGGATGGATAGCATCCTAATTCACAGGAAACACAGTAATATGTTCCTCCCTATTTCAGTTTATGGACTTTGTTCCAATTAGTCAGCATGAATCTAAAATAATTCTTTAAACTACAGGTAAGTCTTAAATGTTTCATGATCAAATTCTTTTATTTAAAAAGGATCAAATAAATAATTTATTCCCTTTTATTAGAAAATTCATGCTCTTGACCCACTTTACTAAAAAAAAATCTCTAAAATGGACTTTTATTTTTTTTATTATTTTTTTTTGCGGTACGCGGGCCTCTCACTGTTGTGGCCTCTCCCGTTGCGGAGCACAGGCTCCGGACGCGCAGGCTCAGCGGCCATGGCTCACGGGCCCAGCCGCTCTGCGGCATGTGGGATCTTCCCAGACCGGGCACGAACCCAAGTCCCCTGCATCGGCAGGCGGACTCTCAACCAACCACTGTGCCACCAGGGAAGCCCTAAAATGGAAACTTTTTATACAGGAATTTATTTAAATTTGTCACCTAGTTTTATATGCTTCCATTTAAACCTCTAGTTAAGTATGCCCACATTTTGTGAGTTACAGAGATACATGCAGAATATTTTATGAGAGACACTATGGAACTGTAAAAAAGTGTTCTGGACTTTGAATCAGGAAAACAGATCTCTAGCTCGTGTTTGCGAGTAACTGTCTGTGCGCACTGCAGCAAGTCACTTCAGTGATCTGGGCTTTAGTCTCCTAATCCCTGAAGTGCAGTGGTTAAATTACATAATTTCTAACTCTTTATGCTCCAATATTCTAATGAGTCTATTCTTTCTCCCCACCTCAGTGGAAAATCACAATGATGGAGAATGATGAGAAAGACTTTATAAAGTTTTATTTATTTCCTTTAAACATGTTTAAACACAAATAAAACAGATGTCATGGTCTTCAGAAGAAATCTCTCTCTCAGAGCTATCTATAAATTTTAGGCATTGAATAAATTCACTGTGTGTGTGTTCTTTGGTAGACTGGCAACTATTAACTTAATGTGACATTTCCTTCTTATTTTTCTTTTCAGAGAAAAGAAATCAAATTTAAAATTAAGCATTATAACCCTTATTATTTCATTCTCTGTAACTGCATAAAATGGTCTACAAATGAGATTAGTATGTATTTGAGAGAGAAATTTGCAGGTTAACCTTCTTGATATTAGTTAATTGCAACCTTCTGTGAGTCTATGGTAACCTTATTTCCAGGGTTAGAGCCAGTTTTTTGCATTAGTTCTTCCAAAGGGACCACATGTCAAATATCCTTGGAACAGGGCACAATTTAAATTACTGGTGGTCTACTAGTTATTTTCAGTCTAGGAGAACAAACACCAGATGTATTATAGACAGACTTTAAAGGGCATTATAAAGAAAAGCGGGTGGCGGTAGGGGGAATGGTCTATATCTCAAATTGTGGGATCCACCCATTGCTGCTCTGTGTAATAATCTCATTCCAGAAGAATTCAATTCATATTCGTCACCGTGTTCTTTGAAATGATTCCATGAATGAAGACTCTGTGCATAAAGCAACCTCATATAAGCAAGACAGAATTCACTACTGATCCCTAGCAAGTGACTTGGAATTTGCATGCCTGATTTAAAGAGACGAATTGATGATGTACAGTGTGTCAAATCTTAAGGTTACCTGATAGTGTCCTGTGGTTTTGTTTGACAATCAAAATGTTTACTAATTCAAGAAACTGTTTCAAACAAAAGCCTACAAAATGAAGCTGCTTATTAAAGGTGAAATAAGTGTTAAAGCCCAAATCATTTTTCTTCTCTGCAGGGCAAGGCTTTCCTGGGAATTTTCCCGATATTTCTCTTATAACCCCATCTCCATTTTCCTTCTCTGATCTCCAACCATACACTGCTTTCAGGGTGACACTGACACTCAGCATAGCTATTAAACATGACTTTGTTAACTGCTCAATGAGGCCTGGTGTGAACTGAGTGGCCACCGTTGCCAGCTGTGCAAAGCCTTTGATCTTTATTTACATTTTGATTTCATGTTTTGGTGCTGGTGGTGGAGATTTTCTAACCAGCACTGGTTAAATGGATTTAACATTCTATACAAATGTTTTTAGCCACTATCTAATTAGTTATAGTCTGTTAGTAACATTTTCAACATAGGGTTATAACACAGTGAAGAAAATAACGACCACTTACTTTTCCCAAACATAGAGAAATATACACACTATGTTTTAAGGTAAGCATATTTCCTATTGAGCCTTGACTATTTTCTACCCTACATCTACATTTACATCAGGAGTAATTTAAATAAAAGTTCTTATCATTTATACCATCTCATGAACTTCACTGAACAATGTGCATTATACAGTTCACCTGAAAATATTTGCATTTTATGTAACAAAGAAACACAATTCCTTAAGGTATTATTTAGAGAGATCAAGATCAATCAGGGAATTCTATTAAAGTATCTATGTATTTGTCAATACGTATACTTTAAAGTTCTTTTAAATCAGAAGTAGGGGTTATAGAAAGAATCTCTCAGGCGTGACTAAATATGTCAGCATTTAAATCTGGAAATTTTACATGTTCTCATGCGTTTTGATTTAGTAAAGCATATATATACTTGCAATCAATATTTATAGAACAATTTGTATTTCTATCTCTATCTTATATGGGATCAAACAATTATACGAAGCCAAAGAATATTTAGAAGCTAATGATATCATTCTCTTAGACATTTCAGAACACATAATCTATAATGTTTAACCTGTTTCTTAATGAAAAGATATTATTTTAGAAGATGAGGTATTTAATCTAGAATTATTTACTATAAATCTAGAACCAGCCAAATCTATAATAACCCTGTTGGTCACCTAAAGGGATATCTTGAATGATTAATCTGATGTAATTATTAGCCCGTAAAGATTCTGGAGGTATAAGTATTCCTTTTTGTCCTTTGAAAGAGTATCATATGGCATCTCCATTAGCATTTTAAGTAGATCACATTGTGTACTGAAATTTGGACTTAAAGCTTTCCCCAAAAAGAATGTTGTTCAAAGATAATTGACAAATCTTTCCTCCTGGGAATGGCTTTCCAATGGTCTCAACGGTCATTGCTTCTTCTTCCTTTTTTTTCTTTTTTTAAATTGTTTTTTTTTAATTTAATTTTTTTTTCATTGAGCAGTCTCAGCAATCTCAATGGTCATTACTTCTTCCTTTTTTTCAAATTTAATTAATTAATTAACTTATGGCTGCGTTGGGTCTTCATTGCTGTGTGCAGGCTTTTCTCTCGGTGTGGTGAGCGGGGGCTACTCTTCGTTGCGGTGTGCGGGATTCTCATTGCAGTGGCTTCTCTTGTTGCAGAGCACGGGCTCTAGGCACGCGGGCTTCAGTAGTTCTGACTCTCGGGGTCTAGAGCGCAGGCTCAGTAGTTGTGGAGCACGGGCTTTGTTGCTCCGCGGCATGTGGCATCTTCCCGGACCAGGGATCAAACCTGTGTCCCCTGCATTGGCAGGCGGATTCTTAACCACTGCGCCACCAGGGAAGTCCCTGGTCATTGTGTCTCTTGCTGTTACTCTTTAGTGCCAACAGTAACATCAGAATTTGTAAAAGCTGAGTAATGCCCTGAGTTTTTGTTGTTTGTTTTACATATTATATGTGAGATAGATATAATTATCCCCATTTGCAAACAAGGAAATGAAACCCAAAATATTGTGTCCAAGCCGATTGTGGATGAACCATTCATATTAGGGACGTTGGTTAATGGGCTTCCTGGAATTGGGATGGGGGTTGAACAAACTTCTGAATTCAAAAAAGTAACCTAGCAGTTCTATCAATCTACACTTCAGAATTAGTAGAAAACTTTTAAAAAATATATTCTTCTTTAGTCACAAAATATTTAGCATTTGTTTTTTCAACATTCACGTTTCGTTCCTCTAGTATGTGCCTCAAACTGAAAATACACGACATTAATAAAGTCCTTGCCCTCAAGGAGCTAAGAGCCTAAAGTGAGAGAGACAGCCACATGACAAATATTGTAACCAGTTCATTGTACAAATGAGGAGGGAGGAACTACTTTTGTCTGGTGAAGACAGAGAAGATAATTCAGTGAAGGTGTTGGATTATAAGATAGAATGATGAAGAAAGAGCCAGAAGGTAGATAACTGGGAAAAGTGTGTTCCAGGTGGAGGGGACACTCCATGGACACTTCTGAGTTAAGTGCATGGGACATTATAAAGTTTCCCAGTAGTTCTGATGAGCATTTCCTTGAGTGGAGGAATTTCCTTGAGTGGAGATGAAACTGGAGATTTTGATTAGAACTGGGTTGGGTTCACCACCAAGCTGTGTACATGTGGATCTAACAGCCGACTAGACTTTGAGAACTGAATTAAGAGACAGACCACCACCAAGATTGCAGACTGGCCCAGACTTTGAGAACTGAATTAAGAGACAGACCACCACCAAGATTGCAGACTGGCTCCTGGTGATACACACATGGGGCTGATACAAGTATCACCGGTAAAGTCTTTGAAAAAAAGAAACATTGAAGGCTGATCAGAACTTGTGGTCTGAACCAAACCAAGTTTTACCTGCTAAAACTAAAATATCAACATTCACATCAGTTCCTCAGGCAAAGAAATAACATGATCATATTTTGAGATCATTCTGGTGTAGAATAAATTTGAAGACAGATAATGGAGACAATGGAGAAATGCAGAACATTATTAGAGTAGTACAAGAAAGAAGTGATGAGAATGTAAGCTAAGTAGTAAAGAAGAGTAACAGAGGTTATTTGAAAAAAAATGCATGAACAGGTAGATATTGGGGATAGATTTAACATAAAAAGGTAAAAAAAGAAGAAAAAGTTAAAATGACTGCTGTTTCTTCCTTATAAAATTCCCACTAACAGAGATAAGGAGGAAAGGCAGTGAGGGTGTATGGAGAAGATACAGTCACTTTTGGATTTTAGGACTTTCAAAATATCCACATAGATGGTGCTCAGTAGTTAGCAACTCAAATCTAGATCTCAGGAAGAGGTAGAGATGTTATGTAATAGTATTGTAGTCATGGGACTGTACAGAAAGCAAAAAATTAATTATTATAACAATAATATTATTAATATTAATAAACAAATACCATCTGTCTTAGATTAAGTTCCAGAGAGGCAAACTCTGAGACAAGGATACAGCTATGAGTGATTTATTAAGGAGGAACCCCAGATAAAGTGGGAAAGGAGGGGAGAAGCAGGACAAGGTAGGGGAATAAGCCAAACCAAGGAGCATCTCAGGCAAAATCCTCCAGAGTGTAGCTTCAGCCTGATGCTGTAGAGGGACTCAGAAGTTTAGGATGTGCCTCAGGGTTACTGCCCCAGGCAAAAGGGAGCTTGAAAACCCTCAGGACTGCTTACCATTTAGAGATAAAATTCCTAAGCCCTTGCAGTCACCCTCAGAGGAAGAGGCACAGGTGCTGGATTTTGAAAGTGAAATCACACAGTGGATGGGTGGATGGGAAGGGCACACACTGGGGGGAAGGACAACAGCATCCACCACTATCTAAACACAGTGGTTAATTATAATTTGTTTTTAGAATATTAGGCACTCTTTGATGTGGCAAGGAAGCATGAAGTGGCTGGAAAATTGGAGTAGGAATGAAGAGATTTGGCCTTTAGACTATCTCAGTCCAATGTAGTGGGAAGTGGTTAGTTCCTTGACCTCTTTATACTACAGTTTTCTGATCTGTTAAATGGGCAAAATAACATTTGCCTTGCTGCTTGGGAAGTAATTTGGTGTAATTAAAAAAAAAAAAGGAAAGTAAAATTTCAAACTGGAGCTGAAGAATCTGTTTCAAAAGTTTCTTTTTTGGAATGTTACAACCATTAAATAATCTTTAATAAACTACATATAAATGCCAAGTGTTATGATCAAGACCTCTCTCTACTGTACTACCAATGCAAGAATGATTTAAGGACTGGGGAGAAATCAGCTTTATCAGTAATGATTAAAATGTTTCTCTTGAACATTAACTCCTATTGTTCAAATTCAGAAGAAAGGGAATTGTTGCCATCAACAGCTAAGAACTTTGAAAAAACAAATATTCTTCTTTTCCTGGTTAAAAGTTCTGTTCATGGTTAATATTCTCGTATTCATCCATCTTCTGTGGAGAGAGATGACCTAGATTTATAACCACTAATAGCTGTATGAGTATAGGACATTTGTTTAACATCTCTGTGTCTCAGTTTACTCATCTACAAAATGGGAGATAATACATATTTCATCAGTTGTTGGAAATATTAAATAGGTAAAGTGCTTTGAGCAATTTCCAGCACGTAAAAAGATTTCTGTAGTTGCCGGCTGATATATATATTTATTATATATCATATACATTTATTATATATAAATATCATATCCTATAGATCATATATGCATACATCTACTATATAGATATATATAATAAAACATAAATAATTTTTTGCATACCAGAGGATTATAACTGCTAAGGCCATAGAGAGAATTCAAAAAATATATGTTAAATGAGTGGCTGAATTCTGTCCTATGATTCTTCGGCTTCTAAAAATAGGGATAATAACTGAAATTATTAAAAATAAAAATTAAAAATATTCTCTCTTCTATTCTGCCCCCAATAATGTCCATGATACATTGAGCCTGGGGAAATTTACTTACTTTTGTGATCACAAATGTATTTAGTGGATTATGCAATTTATACAGTTTATATTCTTAAAAAGGGGGTTTAGTATTTTGCTTTTTATCTTGTATGTCACATATGGGATGAAATAGTTAAAATTTCAGTTATTTGTAAAGTAGCTTTTTTTTTTTTTTTTTTTTTTTGCGGTACGCGGGATTCTCACTGTCGTGGCCTCTGGCTCCGGACGCGCAGGCTCAGCGGCCATGGCTCACGGGCCCAGCTGCTCCGCGGCATGTGTGATCCTCCCGGACCGGGGCACGAATCCGTGTTCCCTGCATCGGCAGGCAGACCCTCAACCACTGCGCCACCAGGGAAGCCCTAAAACAGCTTCTTTTTACACATAAGATGGTGTTGGACTAATAGCCAAGATATTTACTTAACAAGATTGCTGAGAGAATGTCAACCAAATTAGAAAAATGTACAAGATTAAATAATTTACTTAAACATGATTAAAAAGAGAAATCCTTTTAAAGTGTTTCATTGTATATGCTATTTATGGAATATTTCATTTTGTAAATGTCATAATGTTTTCTGTTTGGTAGAATCTAAAGTTTTGCTCAGCATTAATGGTTCACAACTCTCTTACAGTTAAAAAGCACACAGCAGAACTGGTGGACCAGCTCCTATACCAAGAGTAGTTGGTTATCTGTGTCTCTAGAAACATCCAAGTTCCACATTTGTTTCTAGACCAATTAAATTCTGCCACCTATAATTAATTTACAAAATCCACAAAGGACCTTAGAGAATGATTAATCATTAAATGGAATGGAATACCTAGAGGTAGGATTAAATACTGTTGATATTATATCTATCATAAGAAAATGCTTGCAACATGGACAAAGCCATGGTGAGGAAGGCAGCTGGGCTGCATCACTTTCTACTCATCCAACTTGACCATGGGTTACCAGGGTTTTCAAAGCCAATGCTCTTTTTATTAATGCCTTATTCCCCTACATCACCAGGCTCGTTGTTTAGTCTAATATACTTTCTGCTTAGCCAGTTCCATTCAGGATTTTCTAGTTCCTTCCCATTTGGCTGTGGCAATGCATTCTTGTGAATGGGTGACATTCTGAAAAGTTTCCATTTTTCTCTTTGGGAAAGAGTGTGGAACATAGAGCTATTCTAATTTTTATTCAACAGAATTCCATTTAGTATGATTTTCCTGAGAAAATAATTATAGTACTGACAATAACAATAATAGCTGAAATGTACTGAGTATGTAATACATGCCAGGCGCTGTGCTAAACACTGTACATTTATTATTTTATTTAACACTTAAAACAACCGTAAAAAGTAAATGCTAGTATTGTCACCATTTTATAGATGAAGAGAATGAAGTGTAGGGATGGTAAGCAGCTTACTTCTAGGCCCTGGCAAAAAGTGGTAGAGCCAGGATTCTAGTCTTCACAAGCTGACTCCAAAGACTGGGCACTCATGATAAGTTTTTTAAAAGATGTAGATAATTATCTCATGAGCTTCTTGGGACTTATGAGAAACTCATACATTGAGTAAGTAATAAAAATGTATACAATTAAATACTGTACTTATAGTAGTTACCACAGACAACCGAGAGAAATCAAAAGATAAATGTGAATCTGGGAATCTTCAGGGAAGATGGTCAGGTTTTTGCTTTTTTAGAAAAAAAAAAAAAAAAGAAGAGAAGAAAAAATCAAGAATTGAAGGTAGGAGCATTGGAGTGTAAAAACAAGTTAGAGGGTAAAAAGGAGGAAGCATTTCAAAGACATCAAGAAAACAGCCTGGCTCCTTCTGAAAGGCCAAAGCACCAACAGCAGACAAAGATGCATGAATACTCCTCAAGCCCAGTGGCTTCCAAGGGCTCTCCTGAACTCTAAAATTCTTGGAGTCAAGTGACACCATGCCTGCTTCAACTGAAATTGCTCTGCATCTATCTGCACATATGTGGATACAGATGTACATTCTGGCAGACACACAGCAAGCTTAATCCAGCCTCATGGCTTGTTTCTTTGCCCTAATCACTTTTCTTGAAAAGTTAATATCCACAATGACAGCTTATGTCTTTTTTTAGGTTTACAGTTCACATGAATGTGTTTCATGACATGATATCCTTTAATCTTTCTTACAATCTGGAGCATAGTAGGTGTTCAGTAAATTAATTAAAAAGAAAAAAGGAAAAGGAAATCTGTCAAAGATATATCAGGGACTCCTACTTTCTTGTTCCCCAAGAACAAGATTTTAAACTTTCGAAAGTTTATTTTCCACTATTGTCTCTCTTCTGCCAGATTAGATCTGAAAATAAAGAAATGTAGAGTACTGGGTCTCTTTCTCCCTGCTTGTAATTATTTCCTCCAATCCGGATGTAGTTTCAAGGGTGGCCAACACTGTCAATCACCTCTACCCTCCTTTGAAACTCCTTGATTATGGGAAAGTGCTTTGCATGTAATCACTTCAGTTACTCAGTAAAACTTCTCGTGTTCCTTCTGCTGTTTTTTGAATTTGGGTATTTAAAGAGGCTTTGCTACCTTTTCCTTACATTCTTTAAAAAATATATTTGGAAGGAATACAACAAGATGGCTTTTAAGTATGATCACACATCTAGTTGTCCAAATTAGCTTACCCAGCCTGGAGGGTCCCTAGGATTAGAGCAGACTATTGGGATGGCAGAGGCATCAGAATGAGGGGCTTTTAGCTGAGGGTTAATCTGAAACTGCAGATTCCAGGGAGATCACAAGCTGGGAACTTGGTAGCAAGCTGTTGCATTTGAAACCATTCATTTTGTCAGAAATTCCCTGGCATGAAGTTCTGGGGTAACTTTATGGGCGATACACTTCTCTGGCCTTGAATTTGTTTTTTTTTTTTTTAAAAAAAAGCAAAAACAAAACAAAACCAAAAACAAATAAAGCGACCACAGCAAAAGACCCTCTTTGCTGGACCACCCAGTGCAGGGAATGATAGCTTCAGAAAGAGATTCTCTCTTGATCTTTGAGGGCTATGACCTGCTCTATGATATTATAGTCACTCTGCTGGCAAAATCTGCAGAGGAAGCTGCCAGGCTCCTGATCACAGGGGGTGTTGTGGGGTTTACAGGACTGGGCGAGGACTCCCTTCCCAATTGGCTCAGTGACTACAGTCCCTTCAGAATAACCAGTCACTCAAACCAAACGGTGCCAGGGTCACAGATTTCCCCAAGTGAACCTCTGCACCCTTAGAAACTCAATCATGGGAAGTATGATGAACTTTCAGATTCAGTAATACATCCTCCTCTTATTTGAAAACTTACTCAAGACTGTATCAGCATCACTTGAAAATAAATACATTTGTTAAGCACCTACAATGTTCTAGGAACTATGCTAGGCACTGGTGATACTGAGGTGAATGAGATGTGGCTTTGACCTTCAGGAGATCACAGTTAAATGGAGAAGTTTCTCCTTCTAATGGAGATTGGAATCCTCCTTCTAACTTGCACTGGGCTTAGGCCTTCATTCCCAAGGGATTATTTCTGGTGGAGCAAAATCAAATGATACTTGAACTGCCACAACTCTTCTCAATGACAGTTTCTGTCCCCTATAACCAATTCCAGTCAAAATCTCCAGGCTGTATGCTCCTGTGTCCCAATTTCCATTTGCTTGATGTAAGAGAGCTAAAGGCAGAAGGATTCTGAATTTTTCACTTAACAGCCAAAAATTAGAGAAAAATTCAAGTAAGAAGAGATGAGGATTTGAATCAGATGGTGACATTGGGGAGATAAGAGCAAAACAAAACAAAACAAAACAAAAAAGCCTGACAAAATATTTTACATCAACAGGAAAGTAGTTTCTATATTAATTCCTTCAGTTCCACAAGCAAAAGGACAAGGAAGGTTGCTTAACACTCATTAACTGTTTGTCAGGGTTTTTGGTGTAATATCTTCCCCTTATTCTTTTTTTTTTTTTTTGCAGTACACGGGCCTTTCCCTGTTGTGGCCTCCCCCGTTGCGGAGCACAGCCTCCAGACGCGCAGGCCCAGAGGCCATGGCCCACGGGCCCAGCCGCTCCGCTGCATGTGGGATCCTCCCGGACCAGGGCACGAACCCGCGTCTCCCGCATCGGCAGGCGGACTCCCAACCACTGCGCCACCAGGGAAGCCCCTCCCCTTATTCTTTATAAAACTCTTGTGAAGCAAGTACACCATTTCTATTTTATGAATTCTCTTTTTATAAGATAAGGAAACTGAGATTAAACTAAGTTGTCACATAGAGACGGTGTGGAGAAAAGGGAACCTTCCTACACTGTTGGTGGGAATGTAAACTGGTACAGCCACTATGGAGAACAGTATGGAGGATCCTTAAAAAAACTATTAAAAATAGAGCTACCATATGACCCAGCAATCCCACTCCTGGGCATATATTCAGAGAAAACCATAATTAGAAAA
Organism: Monodon monoceros; assembly: GCF_005190385.1. Taxonomy (NCBI): domain Eukaryota; kingdom Metazoa; phylum Chordata; class Mammalia; order Artiodactyla; family Monodontidae; genus Monodon; species Monodon monoceros. The sequence goes on along the minus strand of NW_021703776.1, from coordinate 24,312,696 downwards.
AATACATGCACCCCAATGTTCATTGCAGCACTATTTACAAGAGCCAGGACATGGAAGCAACCTAAATGTCCATCAACAGAGGAATGGATAAAGAAGATGTGGTACAGGGCTTCCCTGGTGGCGCAGTGGTTGAGAGTCCACCTGCCGATGCAGGGGACACGGGTTCGTGCCCCGGTCCGGGAAGATCCCACATGCCGCAGAGCAGCTGGGCCTGTGAGCCATGGCCGCTGAGCCTGCGCGTCCGGATCCTGAGCCTGTGCTCCGCAGTGGGAGAGGCCACAACAGTGAGAGGCCCGTGTACCGCAAAAAAAAAAAAAAAAAGAAGAAGATGTGGTATACACATACAATGGAATATTACTCAGCCATAAAAACGGATAAAATAATGCCATTTGCAGCAACATGGATGAACCTAGAGATTGTCCTACCGAGTGAAGTAAGTCAGATGGAAAAAGACAAATATGATATTGCTTATATGTGGAACTTTAAAAAAAGGCTACAAATGAACTTATCTACAAAACAGAAATAGAGTTACAGATGTAGAAAATAAACTTATGGTTACGGGGTGGGGGTTAAATTGAAAGATTGTGATTGACACATACACACTACTATATATATAAGAGATAACTAATAAGGACCTACTGTATAGAACAAGGAAATCTCCTCAGTACTCTGTAATAGCCTATATGTGAAAAGAATCTAAAAAAGAGTGGATATGTGTATATGTATAACAGATTCACTTTTCTGTATACCTGAAACTAACACAACATTGTAAATCAACTATACCCCAATTAAAAAAAAAAAAAAGGAAAACAGACTTGTAGTTGCCAAGGGGGATAGGGGGAGGGAGAGGGATGGATTGGGAGTTTGGGATTAGCAGATGCAAACTATTATATATAAAATGGATAAATAGCAAGGTCCTACTGTATAACACAGGGAACTATATTCAATATCTTATGATAATCCATAATGGAAAAGAATATGAAAAAGAATATATGTATATTCTATATATATCTCAATCACTTTGCTGTACACCAGAAACTAACATAACATTGTAAATCAACTATACTTCAGTAGGGGCTTCCCTGGTGGCACAGTGGTTAAGAATCCGCCTGCCAATGCAGGGGACACAGGTTCGAACCCTGGTCCAGGAAGATCCCACATGCCACAAAGCAACTAAGCCCGTGTGCCACAACGACTGAGCCTGCTCCCTAGAGCCCCTGAGCCACAACTACTGAAGCCCATGCACCTAGAGCCCATGCTTCGCAACAAGAGAAGCCACCGCAATGAGAAGCCCGCACACCACAACGAAGAGTAGCCCCCGCTCACTGCAATTAGAGAAAGCGGGCGCACAGCAACGACGACCCAACTCAGCCATAAATAAATAAATAAATTTATTTAAAAAAACCTATACTTCAATTAAAAATTTTTAAGAAGTAAAATAAGTTGGCACAAAAAAAAGCCAAAAAAAAAAAAGTAAAAACAAGTTGTCACATTTCTGAGGCCATAGCTAATAAGTGGTGAGCTACATATTAAATTTGTTTACTTCTTTCCAAAAGCCTTGTTATTTCCTCTAGAAGTGTATACAATCATTACTTCTGTTTTACAGATGAAAAATTGTTTTAAGGAAGTCATGGAACTGGTCTAGGCTGACATATTCAGGGAAGTTAGAAGAGAGATAGGAGAGCATGGCAAAAGAATAGTGGCTGATGCTTCCTGAAAAGAAAGGATGTGGGTGTCAGCTAATTCAAGATTCTGAACCTGATATGAAAAATGGTAAAGTCACCAAAAACGTTTTAAAGGTAGAAGGGTTAGTAAGTTTAAAGAGGAAGTTAATATGGTGATTTGTTAAACTGACTCTGAGTTGATATACAAATATTTTATTGAGATGACCAGAAGGTAACTAAAGATAATTGAGAGGGTAGGTTATGTGACAGGCTTATTCTGGACATACAGCTTTGAAATTATACCTGCTATTTCCTTTTGATATTCTGGTCTTAACTCTCTTGTTAGCTCTTCCACTTAGTCTTCCCTAGTCCAATCTAAATTTTCCATTCCTACCTACCCATCACCATCTTTTTATGTTCTCATAGCACTTATTATTTCTGAAATAACCTTAATCATTATTTATTTACTTGTATGCTGTCTTTTCCCACTAAAATATAATCTCCAGGTGACCAGGGGCCTTTGCTTATCTTGTTTACCAGTGTATCTTCAGAGCCTAGAACTAAGAAAGGCACTCAATAAATTTTTATAGAAAAAATAAGTGAAAGAAAGAAGGAATAAATGTAAATAATTAAACCAAAATATATGTGCGTCTCTGAATTAAATACTGAGGATTCATAATTTAGTGAAGCTTATTACTTGGTGTTAAGGAGTTAAGGCATGACTATAAAGCAGTTTTCTATGAGAAGGTATTTAGGTATAAGAAAAAAATGAAAGACTAAACTCTGGGGAGCAGCCAAAGACATGGTGTGTGGGACAAAACTAATGCAATGAAAAAGAAAAAGAAAAGTATGATAGAATAATATAAAAACTAAGTGAGAAAATTGCATTGTGGTGAACATTTGTGATACAGGATAAAAAATTAAATTGCATTCACTGATTAATTTCAGAGATAACAAAATTATGTAGGGCCTAGTTAGATGCTAAGTTATTAACTCTATCTTCAGACTTTCTTATTCAAAAATAAGTAATACGTTAAAAATTTATAGTAATTTGTTTTTGGTCCCTAACATTCCTGAAATGTTTCAATGGTAATGTGTGAAATACAAATTTGCATGTGCTTTTTGGATATTTACATAGTATAATAAATATATAATAACAATAGAAAAAATATAATAATCTATGCTACATCTGAACAGTTAAATGGAATTATCCTTTTCTACAGCAGAACACATTATTTGGCCTGTTACATATTATCATTTTCCTCTGAAATCAGTGGCCCTATGTGGAGATATGTGTAACATTAGTGGTAGTTCAATAGCTGGAAAAGATTAGCAAGAATGAAAACAATATTTCTCTTGGCAGAAAATTAAAATTACATTTTAATTACTACCACTAAAATTTTATTTTAGTGAAAGTTATACTCAGTTTGTAACTCATGGGGCCACTGTGTACTTTATAGTTAGTTTAGTCTCCAAATTTGTTTGAGTTTTGACTATTTTATCTTGAATGTCTTTGTTGTTATGATATATTCAATGGGAGGTAAAAAACTGACTTCTCTGTTTTTATTTCAAGAATTAAAATAAAGAACTTACAATTCTATTTCTTTCAGAAGTCATTTTCCTTTCTGTCATTAACAACAATAACTTTAAATTATAGATCCATCTAGAAAATTCATATCCTCTTTTTACATGACTAGATCCTATGCACATTTTTAACCATAGTAGCAGAAAATTAGGTTAATCATGAACACAATTAATGTACCACATTAGTAAGGCCTTGGGTAATTTTTATTCTATTGAAAACAATTATTTTTCATTCTTAAATATATTGAGTCATTAAATTTTAAAATGGACTTATCTTTTTAAAATATTACACTTCCAGAAATCTTTAATGAATAGTTATCAAAATCTTGGTAAATAAAAGCAACACAGTAATTTCTCTGCACACATTCTGAGTAAATATTTATACATGTGCATTCATTTTTCATTAATATTTTCTTAATTTATTAATAAAGAATGGTGATTTAAATGCATTTTATTTCTATAAATGTTACAAAAGACTTCTTATCCATTGCTTTATTGTTTATTTTGAAACAGCTGCAGTCTAACGTTCCATGCCTAAGGTCCAGTAATACAGGCGTGATTCACCAAGTTCTATATAGATTCAAGTTTTAGGTGAAAACAAATTTTAAGAATCAGTGTAGGTGACAGAATCATCTAGTTAAGATGCTTATCTTCATCTTTCTCCCTCATTTTCATGACACAGATTTACTTCAGTAAGATTTTGATTACATCTGCCAGAATGAACAGAACTCAGGTTGCAGTAAATCTGCTTTAGAACTTTGTTTCAAAAAAAAAAAAAAAAAAGAATGGTAAGCACATGATAGATAAATACTAAAGGAACTCATTATTTCACCAGTTAGCTGCAACCTGCTTTGCTCTGCTGCTCGACTTTCAAGAGGTTATTTTTCTTACTCATTTTAAACTTTATTCTGAAATATGATTTTTTCTCCCACAGGCATTTTGCCAAACCTTAATAAATTTAGTGAGGTCTGACAAGTCTGTTTATATTTTTGTGAACTATGAAGATCAGGGGTTCCTGGAGTAGATGTGAAAGAGTGTAAGGTGTCATTTTGTTAATTTAAAACACATTACTGGACAGTTATTCCTGATCCTAACGGTATCATAATTAAATTTTATTCCAGTTAAAAAACAGGATCTTTAGTTTTAGATGTGGGTGAATATTTCAAAGGCTTTTCTTTGTGATTTATGAATGCTTTTTGCATAGTTGTTTTAATTTTTGTGTTCCAAACAGCATTTACTTAATGATATGCATTTTCCCTAATTATGGTGGATTTCAATTTTGAACAAAAGATAAAAATTCTAACACCAAATATTTATCTGTAAATATTACATAAATCATATGTAAATATACGAGCTGATATAACCTTAGAAGCATGAGTTAAAGCATGGATTACATGGGAAAATAACCGTTTAAAATTACTGCATTTATGAGGATTTATTATGTGGGAATAGTTTTACTACGTCGTTTTAATACTCCTATAAAATATATTTATGTACATTTTATATTTTATTGTCCCTAAATATCCATGAAGTATGTGAATATTCACAAGGCTGCTTGAAGAAGTGATACTGAGTGGGCACTGAGAGAACACAGTGAACAAAACGTGGAGAAGGAAAATTTGCATCTGGATAGAATTGGTATGCTTTGATCCCCACAGTATCCATCTCCTGGGGTTGTTAGGAGGGTTAAATGGTACGGTGTTATACAAAATTCTTTCCCAGTTCTGGGCACATAATAGTTTGTCAATAGATGGCAGAGGCTACATTATAAGAATTGAATCCAATTGACATCTCTTTAGTTTTTAATTCGTGAATAGAGTTAATCTGAGTTTCACTCTGTGTGGATTGGTTCATGTTTATGGCATTCCCTTCTCCTCTGGACTTGGTGATTTACGAGGGCAGCTGAACTTAAGAAAAAGCTGAAGTGAGTGTTTGAAAGGATTGGAATAAGGTGCACTGCTTAAAGAAGCAGTACACATCTTTATGTGTTTGAATGGGAGTAGTTTTAATTTTCTGGCTCCGGGAGGCAGAATCAGGACCAAATACATGAAAGTTATAAATGGTAGACTTCAGATCAAGATGAAAGAGAATAATCTAATGGTATAAATGCTCAACAACAGAAAGAGCTACCTAAAATGATGGTGGAGTTCTTGTCTTTGAAGAAATAAGAGGGGATGAATGACTACTAGTTGAAGGTGTCGCTTGCAACAATGGGTAATTGGGATTTTGGAATCAATATTTTATTTCAATATCGAAGAAGCCTGTAACCACTAATAGGGTTCAGAAAAAATGGAAAGTTATATAGACGTACACAGGAATGGGGCAGTCCTGAGTAATGATTACGAGAAATGACTAATCCCACTGCCACCCACCAGATGGAGAAATCAGTTATATTAATGGACAGGTTTCTCCCCATTTTCCACATTTAATTCAAGTTCAAATTAGAGGAAACCCTTTATCCCTTGTCCTTAGACAACCGTGCAGTATATTACTCTTTTTGTTTTGTTTTGCTTTGTTTTGATAGAGGCTAGTAATGTAGCCTTCAGAAGCAGAATGCTTGGGTACCAATCCTATATCTGCCATATACTAGATGTACGTAGTAAAACTCAGACCCTCATCTGTAAAGTGGAGATAATAATAGTACCTATCCAGATGTCTGTTGTGATTTTTTAAAAAATATCTTCTATAGTTTTCATACTATTTCACATAACTCTGTGCCTTATACTTTTTTTTAAAAAATTAATTAATTTACTTTGGCTGCCTTGGGTCTTCGTTGCTGCAGGCAGGCGTTCTCTAGGTTTGGCGAGCGGGGGCTACTCTTCGTTGTAGTGCGCAGGCTTCTCATTGTGGTGGCTTCCCTTGTTGCTGAGCACGGGCTCTAAGCACGCGGGCTTCAGTAGTTGTGGCTCGCGGGCTCTAGAGCGCAGGCTCAGTAGTTGTGGCGCCCCGGCTTGGTTGCTCCGTGGCATGTGGGATCTTCCCATACCAGGGCTCGAACCCGTGTCCCCTGGATTGGCAGGCAGATCCTAAACCACTGCGCCACCAGGGAAGTCCCTGTTGTGGTGATTTTTAAAATTATTTTGTCTCATATTATTTTTTCCACATCTTTATTTGAGTATAATTGCTTTACAATGTTGTGTTAGTTTCTGCTGTACAACAAAGTGAATCAGCTGTGTTTTGAATAGTGCTCCCATAAATGCTTATTATTATTTATGATCTGGAGTTAATGCGTTTAACTTACGGCAAAATTAATAAGGGAGATAACCTGGTGATTTCCCATGCACATTTCTTAAATTAATGAAAATGGCATGTCTAGTTATTTTTAAATTAGAAAATACAGTGAAAATATTAAGGCTGCAGAAACTGGAAATGGATGGATAGTACTGACTAGCCATCATCATGACCAAAAACTATGATAAGTGAGGAAGAAAGGAAGAGAATAAACCCAGTTCTACTTGCTTACTCAACAGTTTAAAAATCACAGGAAATATAATACAAAGAATGGAAACACAAAATGAAATGTAAAAATACATGAAATAATGTAATATATCTCTAGTGGCTCTCTAAGGTTATCATTGTTAGGCTTATTGGTAGAAGATAATTCATCCTTTGGATGGGGATCATATCTCCTTTCCTTTGTATGGTCTCATATCTATTAGCACATTGGGCAGTCAAAGATTATTAACGTTATTTCCCAGCAGGTGCAAGAATTGGAGTAGGTTTTGACATATGATTTTATGTTTGTAATAAGATGTGTAAATACAACAGTCATCCAAGAAACTGTAAATGGGTTGGAGGGGATAAAAATACTTTCAATTACCCACTTTACACCCATAGGTCCTAGAGTATGTGGCCAGGCTTTTTAGCAAAATCCATCTGTGTTTGACAGACTTTGTGTAATTCCTAGAACTATTTTTCTGCTCCTTTTTAATAAATTATTTGGCTTTTTCTTTGCACTGCTAAGTCAATTTTTCAGTTACTTTTGCACAAGAACTTTGGATTTACATCCCAGAGGAGGCTATGGGAAGTTTTAGGGTATCAGATAAACTTGGACTGGAGGAGTGCCAGACATATAAAAGAATCTCCAACAAGGATAATACTAGTTGTAAAATCCTCCTTCCTTAGGAATCTGAATAGATAAAGGAAAAGATAGTTTTGCAACTTCCCCTTTCAAACATACAGATCTCTGTCTTTCAAAACAGCAGTATTGTTTGCTAATCTTCCTGCACTGTCAAGTGTGATTTTTTGGGGCTTTCTCCTGATTACTTGAATAGACAGCACATTGCAAAACGTCTCTCTCAGAGAGTAGTTAGTGCATTATTGCACAGGGCAAGGCAGAAACCACTATGAGGTTAAGATTGCCATCACAGACTGGTTAGTACAGACGTTTTTTTTTTTTTTTTAAAACTTCCATATTATATCATTCAATCAAGACTTCTTGAATACTTACTAAGTGAAAATACATATGAAGTGAAAGCATCTTTCCAAATTACCTTTCCAAAACTAATTTGGAAAGATACAAGGAAACATAAGGCTTAACTCCTACCTTTAAAGAGTTTACAAACTACTCAGGGAGGTTAGACATACACATATGTATTAGTTTTTATTGTTGTTGTAACCACTTACTACAAACCTGGTGGCTTAAACAATAAAATTAATTACCTTAGTTGGTGTAAGTCTGAAGTCTGACATGGGTTTCGCTAGGATAAAATCAAGATAACAACAGGGTAATGTTCTTTCTGGGGGTTCTAGGGGAGAATCTGTTTCCTTGCCTTTTTCAGCTTCAAGAGGCTACCCCAATTCCTTAGCTTGTGTCCCCTTTCCTTCATCTTCAAAGTCAGCAATTTGCACTTCTCTGACTCTTTATCAGTCATCATGGCTCTCTCTCTGAAATAGCTGGGAAAGTTTTTCTGATTTAAAGGACATTTGTGATGAGATAGCACCCACTTTGATAACCAAACATAATCTCCCATCAAAAGATCCTTAACCTTAATCACATATGCAAAGTTTCTTTTTCTCTTTTGCTATGTATATTCATTGGGTTGATGGGTTAGGACACAGACATCTTTGGGAGCAATTCTTCTGCCTACCACAACATGTGTAATCACTGTGGCATCTTTAGCACCTAGCAGAGTGCTCCATAAATGTTTTGAATCAATGAATGGAAAGATTTATAAAGCAATATATTAAAGATACAAGGAAAGTGTGTTTTGGGTTTTGGAAACAGATATCACTTGTACGTAAATTTACAAGACCTGGCTATGGCTACAGAAATATATAGTTGTGTGAAGGAAAGGATTTCAAGTCAAAAGATTCAAAGATATCTATTTAGAATTTATTATAAGTACATGCTTATAGATATGTCACTGGATGTTGTTAAATTATCAAAAATAAATCTAATTTGATGCATGTAAATAGTTCCTAAGTTTTGCTATTACAAATCATGTACTATTAAGGTAGTATTTATTAGAGCTGAAATCAATCTCAATAGAGCATCAATGGACATAGACCTTGGGTTTTGCCTTAAATCAATGTCTAAAGATGTATGTCAGAGAACAGGGGATATTTGAGTGTTCTACAAAAGTAGAACTTTGCTTTCACTTTAAATTTCTTTTTTGTAAAGAGCAGACTTTGGGTCACTTAAAAATCTAGCGGTCTACTAAACGGTAAACTGGCTTTCCTTAGAGGAGTTTATGGTAGTTTTGACCAATAGATTTTATTTATGCACTCATGTGTGTATCTGTAAGCCTATGTGCATAAAATTAAATGGTGAATTTACTACTATTTTGTCATGCTGTTTGAAGACAAACATCAAAAATTTTGGATACGTTACGTGAAAATTCATAAAGCTTATTCAGAATCTAAATAGTTTTTGGTAGTCACTAAGATGTTCCAGACAGTGCTGTAGGCTCTAACTGGCAAGGTGGACAATATCTATTCAACCATTGCCTCTGCAGACTTGAATGTAAAATGAGTGGGTAGCTTGAGTTACTTGGAAATAGGAAAAAAGCAGTGAACGTTTTAGCATTGAGAAAGGGAGTTGATAAGAATCTTTTGGATAAAACATGCTGGCATTTAATACCTTTTTTACTGATTTAATGGAACAGAACACAAATACTGTTAGTTTCTTGATGCTGTATTTCCTTTAAGTAACTTCAAGGAATTTATTTTAATGACATTTATCCAAGCAAGATGCCAATGCAAAGCTGAGCATGCCCAAAACTTTTTACATTTTAAATTACCAAATTATTTTACTTATATTTAATTTTCACTCACATTACTTTATAATATGGAATTCTGAGGCTCTTTCTACTTCCCTAGATTAGTTAATACATGGATACATATGGAAAACTTAAATTCATATTTAGTGCCACTTAAAATTTATCACAAAATATTAACAGACACTTCGGATTAAATAACTGTTAAATACTAGGGGTTTTCCTAACATCATCATGCCAAGAACATGTCTTACCGCTGAATTTTAATTTAGGTATTTTCTGTTTGAAATATTAAATGACAAGAGCGTCTAAAAGGACAATAATAATTAAAATTGTATTTCATTCCTAAATATTTCCCATGTGCTTTGTATGACTATTCGCTAATCACTATGTTACCAAGGCTACTGCCCCAGCATCATACCCCTGCCTCTCCCTTGAATGGAAACCAATCACTCTTACCTAAATTTCAAGAGGAAGCTGCAAAGAGAAAACAACAAGAACTGGTTAGAACCAACTAGGCCCAAGATGGTGGAAGACTTGACTTCCAGCAGTCCTTGAGCCTCATACACTCATTGTAACACATTAGCATGCTAAATGACACATCCGCCAGTGCCATGACAGTTGACAATTGCTATGACAACAACCAGAAAAGCCCAAGCAAGGACTGAAAAGGAGGGTTGCATCAGTTCCGGGTCCAAACCACACCCATGTGAATAAATCATGACTATTCCTTCCAATTTTTCCTTTTCCCCACCCTTTACCTCAACCCTCCTATAAATTTGGTGTCTCTGCCCAAATTGGGTTGAGAAGTTGATTTGTGAACTAAGTTCTTGCTTTTCAATTCTTTGGGCATCGAATAAAGCTTGTGCTGTTTTAGTCTCAGCATCAGTTTCATTATTGGCTATGCAAATCCAATTGGAAAAAGAACCTCCCTGGCTGAGACAAGGAGGTCTAGGCTGGGGCTAGGGCCCCGGGCGTGGGGGCCAGTCAACCAATTCAGCAACAATTACTATAATTAATAATTATAAAATAAATATAATTATAAATAATTGTTACAAGAAGCTGTCCTCTCCCTGGACCCACAGATCAGGCATCGAGAGATTTTTACTCTCTGACAGGCAGAGTCGATGTTCCTACTCAGCCCTAAAACAGCTACAGAAGACAGACCGTTGCCCCTCTGCTTCCCATAAGATTATGGGAGTAAAATCTCTGAGCTGGGAATGAGACAGGAGGGAAGGGGGCAGGGCACAACTATTAGCCATTGAGGATAAGACAAAAACTGGTTAGAACAAACTAGGCCCAAGATGGCAGAAGATATGACTTCCAGTAGACCTTGAGCATCATTATATGCTCATTGTAATATATTAGCATGCTAAATGACACACCAACAGGCGCCAGGACAGTTCTGAGGCCGACCATAAAAGGCGAAAAATTGAGGGGACTTCCCTGGTGGTCCAGTGGGTAAGACTCCGCGTTGCCAATGCAGAGGGCCCGGGTTCCATCCCCGGTCAGGGAACTAGATCCCACACACATGCCGCAACTAAAGATCCCACATGCTGCAAATGAGACCTGGCACAGCCTAAATACATAAATAAATATTTAAAAAATTAAAAAAAAAAAAAAAAAAGGAGGTGGAGAGGAACATGGGTTAAAGGCCTATGAAGCACCTCAGGGTCTTGTAAAACTGAGCAATGACCCAATTCCTGGAAATCTCCTCCCCTTCCCCAAAATGGCTGGAATAATCCTCTCTCTCATTAGCCTATGAAATTACCCAGCCTGTAAAAACTAACCACCCCATATTTCGGGGACTCTTGCCTTCTGAGATGGCCCACCCACTATCTATGAAGTGTGTATCTCCTTGAATAAACTTGCTTTCACTTAAAAAAATTATTACAACCCTAATTTTAATCAGTTTGCCAATGAATACAGTGAGTTAATTTTTCCAGGTTTGCTCAGTAAGTGAAATAATTAGGACTTGAACCAGCTAGTCTTGACTTTGCACTCTTTGCATACATTAAGAAAGAATTAAATAAATCCATAATAAGGAATGTTAAATTGTAGGGCCTTAAGGTTATATATTGTATAGAAATCCTGAACTAAAAATTAAGCAAGACACTGTTTTTTTTCTGATAATTAACTTGTCAGATGACGCAGAGTAACCATAACATGAAATAGCACTTCGGAGAGTTAGGAAGTTGTTTCTGAACAAAAAGTTAGGGAGAAAAAAACCAAAACAAAACCTAAAACCTGGAAAAAATATTAGTATACCTTTAAACACAAGAAATGTTACAATAAATATATTGTTTTGGGGTTGGATAGAACAGCTAAAGAAATTATTTTATTTACTTTTAAAAGGAGGTTATAACCTCTCTTATTCATAAAAATAAAAAATAAAAGTTTAAGATAGCTATAATCGAGTGTTCTCCATTGTGGGTGTCCTGCTAAATGTCATCACCTATTCAATAAATGAGGTGGAATTCTGTTTTAGAGTTTCAGGGTGAGAACACTTGGTTCATTCTAGAGTTATTTTTCTCCCATCATTCAGGATTATATTAAAGCATCCAGCAACATACTTCATCTGTCCTTTAAGGCTGGCATTTTACATAAGTTTGTTATTTTCCCCTAATATTGTGAATTGAAATAGCATATAAATTTAGCAATTAAAAAAAAAAGTTTCAGGAACCATGAATTTGCCCCCTCATATTCAATGCTTCATTGCCAGTAAAAAGTGATGTTTCTGATGCATTTGGCTCTATAAAGTCTCCAGGGGTCCAGTGAGTACAAATACTACCAAACTTGAAAGGGGCAAGAAGTCAGCCAAGGACCCTACCATTTAGAGTAAGGAGTCCCAGACTCACAGATTAGGAATTTAAGGGTAAGCTTGCTTAACAACCTAAACCCCATTGCCTTACGAACAAACTAGATAGAAATTCAGTCATTTAAAAAAATTACCAAGGTTATTATGTTATATGGGACCATGCTATCATAGCATTAGTTAAATAGCTCTTTAAGTAACTCATAAGTAGGGCCAATAGACCAGATGAGCTATGTACAGTATAGAATATTATAAGGAAAAAACACACATACGTCCACATTCATGTGAAAGCAGTAGTCAACCAGGTGAAGCCTTTTTCTCTCAAGTTTGAAATATAATTCCTGGTATTGAGTGCCATCTGGTAAACGGAGTTGCCCTCAGATATCCCCAAGACCACAATAAACATGCAACATGTATGTATAATAAAAAGGTAACCTCAATTTTATTGTGTGGCTTTTTAGATGTAAAAAATAAATGGATCAAACAGTCGCTTTGAAAAATTCCTTATTGTGAATATTTGTTTTCTTACACTAATGATTTTATCACTGTGGGATTCTAAACTCAGAAAAAAGACATGATTCCCTAAATTCATACATTTTACTAATATGTCAGTGTCCAATGTACCAGGTGTGGAATACTTAGGCGTTATAAGTTTGGGGGCACTCCACATTTAACAAAGCAGCCAACACCTGGAAATACATAAAAGCTGGCCTCTAAATGCAAGGTGATAAGTGTTAGTTAACTAGGCCCCCTGGATTCAAAGAATGGCCCCTCGTGGCTCAGAAAAGAAAACTGAAAATGCAGCATCATAGTTTAGTTTTAGCTCAGATTTCCTGGTGTTCTCAATGCCTATCTTCTCTTTACTCCCCAAAGGCAAGGAATAGCTCTAATCATGACTGTCCTTTTTGTTTTAGAAGAATTTTTTCTAACATACCTTGCTATTGCTTTATAGACATTAATGAACTGCATGAAGAAAAATGAAGATTTCTGCTTAAGTATGTATGATACATTTCTACAGAAAAAATAACCCTGCTTTTTTACACACTTGACCATTCCTACCTTGTGATGATGTTACTGTCATTTTCCTGGATGTTGCCTTGTGGTCTTACCACAAATTCTGCAGCAGATTTCCAGGGAGTGTGGCAAAAGTCAGGGGTAAGGGTTGAGCCTATGATTTGATTGAGTAAACATTAACCTTTTTAGTGGTAAATCAATGTTGAATTAACTTTAAAAACCTTACGTTACATCTATAATGCATCCTAAAGTCCTGCCAGGGGTTTTCAATTAGGTCATTTTTTAAAAAAATGTAATAGACAAAGACCTACCACTTTCCCAGAGACCCTATACTTGAAAGTATGGGTTGTATCACATTCCTTAGTAGACAGGTGTTTTGTTAAAAATACCTATTTTAAAAACTTTTTCTCATGACAAATTTTTCTGTGCTTGGTCTGTCCTGTGCGCCTGACATATCCTCCGAACAATGACCTGTCTTCTGTTCAAAAGACAAAGTAATTTGGAGTCCTGTTATACTTGTTCAAACTATGTAAAATACTAATAGAAAGAAAGTTGGGGGATTTCAAAGTAAACGTCACCAACGTACAGATTAATTTTTAGTATTCTTTTTCTTTCATCTTTAACAGCCATTGTTTTGCTCTACCCCTCTGCTTGAGCCTACAATCACATTAAAAGGACATTTAAATGACATCTTAGACTAGATAAACATTATCTAATAGAACTTTCTGCAATGATGGAAATATTCCATATCTGCATTGTTCATGATGGGAGTGACATACATTTGACGGTTAAGTATTTGAAACATTGATAGTGCAACTTTGATAGTTTTAATTTTACTTAAGTTTTTACATAGCCACATATGGCTTGTGGCTAGCATGCTGACAGCACAGGGTGAGGTTTTTACGTGGCCATTGTACCCCGTCTTGAAGAAATTTTCAAATAAACATGCTATCATGCCTACTTTTATCATATTGTTTTCTGATTCTGCTTCACTTATTTATAAATGTTTTCTATCTGCTCCAAAGTTTTAGTTGAACTAGTACTCAGTGTTAGACATTAGACACTTTTAAATTTTGTTTTCTGAACAGCAATTACCCAATAACCATTTTCTATCCCTAGAACATATACTCCTTCACTAGGAGCTACTGTTAAAGGTACCTGTGTCTTAGTCTTTTTGAGCAGCTACAACAAAACACCGTAGAGTGGGTGGGTGATAAAGAGCAGAAATTTATTTCCCACAGTTCTGGAGGCTGGAATTTCAAGATCACGGCACCAGCAGATTTGGTGTCTAGTGAAGGCCTACTTTCTGGTTCATAGATGGTGCCTTCTTGCTGTGTCCTCACATGGTGGAAGAGGCAAGGAATCTCTCTGGAGTCTCTTTTATAAAGGCACTAATCCCTTCCCCAAAGCACCTCCCAAAGACTCTACCTCCTAATACTATCATCTTTGGGGGTTAAGATTTCAATAGTTGAATTTTTGGGGGGACACAAACATTCAGATGGTAGCACCTTGGATATAAGTCAAGGCAAATTAATGTGTCGACCAACACTTTATGTACATGCTCTGAAATGAGCTGTATTATCTAAAGGAAATCAATACAAATCATAATGAATTTTGCAATATTTCCTACATTAAAGGTAATCAACACGATTGTTTAGTGGTGAGGCCTACAGATGAAAAATTACAATTTAGAGGATGGAACAAATAAGTAGGGAAAGAATGAGAAGATATGGTTGCATGGGAAAGATAAGCCATCTCAAAGATGACACAAGTACTTTTTTTCTTACATTGAAGGCAAGAATCGCATAAAAGTATAGTGACCACTAAAGAATTCATATAAGTAGAATAATGAAATTTTAAAGCTAGGAAGAAGGTTGGAAATCGTTCAGTCTGGATCTGTCAGTGTAGCATAGTATTTGATAGCAGTGACTTGACACCTGGATAGCTGTGGCTTAGAATCGCATGCTATTGGCAATTTAACCTAAAGCGAGTTACTTACGATCTCTAAATCTCAGTTTTTTTTAATCTGTAAATCAGAGACAATAATACTACTTACTTCTTATACTTATATAGCTTCTGTTCAGGGGTGGGTGGGTAAGTGAGATAACACATTTGAAATGTTGAGCCAAGTTATCAATACCTGCTACAGAGTGTCCCACTTTAGTGGTAGGAAAACTGAGTTTTAAGGAGATTAATTAACTTTCTCAATTGTAACTGGGATTTGAAACCAGGCATACGACTAAACTGAGTCTACAGGAGTAGCAGTAGCAAACAGAATGGTACCACGTATGTGCCAATCACTTAATAAATGAAATGACTAGTCCAAGAGCGCAGAACTCATTAGTGGTCTGCAGAGCACAAAGTCCTATCAGTTTCACTCTGATGTAAATGCAAACATCACTGGTGCTTGAGAAACAGGAGGCTTTTGACGACAAGGACCTTTTTTTTCTTTCTGGGGGGGAACCAAGTGCAGGCTTTAAAAAAAACTACAGTGGCGTACATTTTTCCATTCAATCAGTCCAGTTTACGTGGAATACTAGAGACCTTAAACTTATGAAAGATTTAAAATGATATTATATGGGCAATGAGTATCCATCCTGTATTTAAGCAATTACACAAATTATAGCATTTAAAGTATTCTCCTTATATTTTCTGTTTCATCAAAAATTTTTCAGAAACAGTTTTGGGGATTTACACAGTTTAACACCTAAGGAGTATAAAGGTAAGAGCAGGGCATGGGGAAAACATCATTATTGTAATTTAGAAAGAAAAAGTATTATCAAGACAAAGTAAAATAACAGCACAATTCATTATTTTATTTGTGTATTTTATCATAGTTTTGGGAAATTTTAAATTGTTTATATTTTGGTTTGATTTGTAAATTATTATTAAGCATCTCCTATGTTTGGTCTTAGGCCAATTTTAGTGATTATAATCTTGTACAAAAGACATGTGGTTCTTTTTATGAGGTTTACAGAAGTTAACCCCATCCTATGGGTTGTGACCAACAATGTTCAACTCTCCCACCTGAATCTTTATTCCTTTGGGATCTTGAACAAGTTATTTAATGATAATAATAATTTACTTAAGTTTCCTCAACTATAAAGTGGGAATTATAATAATTCTTTTTAATGTAGGTTTATTGTAAGGATTAAATAAGAATCTTTTTAAGAGTACTTGGTACAATGCTTAGCATACACTAAAAACTCAATGCATATTAGCTGTCATTTCAATATAGATAAACCAAATAACCTGTCAAAATAGAAATATAAGTAAATAATTCTAAATAAGGTTAAGCATTTATTATATTTAATGTGCCAATAAAAAATTGTGAAAATATGTGACCTGTTAAATAAGTTTA
This sequence comes from Monodon monoceros, assembly GCF_005190385.1. Taxonomy (NCBI): domain Eukaryota; kingdom Metazoa; phylum Chordata; class Mammalia; order Artiodactyla; family Monodontidae; genus Monodon; species Monodon monoceros. Next base: position 24,296,040 of record NW_021703776.1, on the reverse strand, counting down.
TTCAATTTCTTTTCAGTGCCCTGAATCTCTTATCCAGGATAGATTTTGCCCCAAGCTATAATGATAATTGCAATTATGCTTATGGCCCTGATTCTGTTTTCTCTGAGAAAGAGAAAACAAATAGAAAGACTGGTCTTCATTCTTTACTTATAAGAATTTACTTACAGAAAAATCTAGCTTCTTTAAAAGGCATCTGAATCCCTAGTAAAGCACAGGAGATACCATGGGGCAATTCAGAATCATGGTCACGCAATATACTGAAATTGAGCATTGTAATAGAAAGTGAAAAGGAAAGTAAAATAGGCTGACAAATGATTTTTAAGTTTGCTTGGTTTTGTTTCTATAAGGAGAAAATGATCAAAGAGAAGGATTAACAATAGGAAAAGGTAAGATGAAGTGGATTCCTCAAAACTAGTTCTCTAGCTTCTCTAGCTCTCCCCCAACCTTAGGTTCTTTCTGGAGGTGGGGGTGGACTGAACTGGAGGATGAGTGAGCACTGTGCAGGGAAGGCTGTCTGTGGATGGTTTTAATTTCGCCCACTACCATCTCTGTACAGCTGCACACTGCTCCAGAGACATTCCACATTATGCCCACTTTCCTTTCTTCTGTGGACAGAGACACTGTTCCTACCTGTACCCATTTCAGAGATACACAGGGGCAACTATCCTCCCAAATCCATTAAAAATAAAGCAAGCTCTTACCTAAAGTAATCAAAGCATCACCTCAAGGTGCAAAGACAAATCTCTAGATAACAAGTGTCTGTCCCTTATCTCCACTGCCACCCCAGTGCAAGCTCCTCTTCTCTCCGCTTAGATTTAGGGAGGCTGCTGAGCGCATGCAGGTGGGATGGAGCTAGAGAAGAGAGGGGTATGAATTATTTATGAATTCAGCCCCCTTAAGAGATTTCCAGTGAAAGTCAGTCTTAGAAGTTACCCACATGTGTGAGTGTGTATGTGTGTGTGTGCACAAGGACATCTAATCCATGCCACATTTATCTGTCAGGGAGAGGCAGTGGGTAATCCCAATGTCTTAGACGTTTTAAGAAGAGTACATGACCAGATTTTATCACAGACCCCAAATCAGACACATTTCTTCTATGTGCTTTTGGTACCTTTGTGGTGACTGGGGAGCTTAGCTCAGCTTCTGAAAAAAGCTACATGCTTTGAGCCCGTTGGGCAGGGGCAATTTTCCTGCCTGACACTGTGGGTGCTTTTGTTTTGCTTGTTTATTTATTTTTACCCCACAATAACATACCCTTTTCTCACCGGACCTCCTGCTACCTGGGCTGGACCTGTCTGCGCTCTGCCTGCCAGCCTGCCTCCCCGCTCCTTCCCGGGCTCTGACCACCTGGGGAGCCTGTGTCCGTGTTTGGAATCCCTGGATTGCTCCAGTAGTGAAACGAAGATTAGGAGCTGACGCACATTTGACAGAAAGGCAGTGCTTTGCTTTCTTCTTATGCTGCTTCCCCTTCCTCTTTTCCCAAATAGAGATGTAAACACGTGTATTTTCCTGTTTTAAATTTAGCGAATTGGTCCTCTGCCTGTGCCTTGATTTAGCTACTGGGCTGAGCCTTGCAGCTCCCTTCCCTGCTCGGATAGGAGCCACTGGGATCTGGAGCTCCAACTTCCAAATTGAAGTTGGCCTCAGGCCAGGTGACCTTCTCTTTGTAAGTTTCTTTCCTCAGCAGAGTGGGGGTGGGGTCGTGGGGAGCTGGGATCTGTTTGGTGCTGTTGGGGGGTGGGGGGTGGTGAGGAAAGGAGGGGGGTGGAAGAGAGTAAAGGGCTGTTGTTAAACAGTTTCTTACCGTAAGAGGGAGTTCAGACCTAGATCTTTCCAGTTAATCACACAACAAACTTAGCTCATCGCAATAAAAAGCAGCTCAGAGCCGACGGGCTCTTCTAGGCACTGAGTCGGAACAGGATTCTTTCACGCAGGCATCGCCAGTGGGATCCGCCAGCACATCCAGCAGCACCATGTGGGTGACCAAACTTCTGCCAGTCTTACTGCTGCAGCACGTCCTCCTCCACCTCCTGTTTCCCATTGCCATCCCCTATGCAGGTTAGTTTTCTCTTTTCTTCCTTCTTCTTCTTCTTCTTTAACTCTCTCTTGCTAACATTCCCTTTTCCTAATGCTCTCTCTTTACCCGATTCCCAGCATCCTTCCTTAACTCTGTATGTGGTATGGGTTTTTAAAATCTCTCATTCAGCTTTCTTTTGACATTCTCTTTCTGTTTGAAAAGCATTTAAAAAGATACTTAGCATCCCCTCTGTTGTTTCCGTCCCCCTCCCCATTGATCCAGCCCCCTCTCACTTAGCCTGATAGTCAGGGATGGTGGGATGGGAGCGAGATGCTAACACTGGCTGAACTTTGCTGGTTTGGATAAATTTAAAGCTGAAGAGAGGAGGGGAAAGTGATGGTCAGTACAGCAGGGACATGTTTTTTTTTTTTTCCCAGAGGAGAATTTTCCATGACAATCCACTACCCCACATCACTCAGTCAACATTCAGGGCCAAATTATGACTTAATAATTTTCATTTGGAGAAGGCAGATTAAAGTCTGAGTATATGCATGTTATAAAAATGAAAGAGAAAGCCTCTCTCCTAAGGTCTCATTCTTTCTGGGTATGGATGCCTGCCCTTTTGAAACTGCAGGGCCAAGGAGGCAAAAATTGTGTGACTCTGATTATAGCTGTAGAAATGCTCCTTTCAGTCTCCCATTTTCTCCCCAGAATTTACAGGTTGGGAAGGAGTTGCTTGGGAGTTCATATTGCCTGGAAGTTTAGAGGTTTCATTTGCTGCTTTGGGAAGTTTTCTGTTGTTATCAGGGCAAGAGGAAACATCTGTATTTGGTTGTGTTATCATTGTCGTGGCTGGGATGCCAACGGGAGAAGGTAGTGAGCATCATAGGTGGGCACAGGGGAATAAAAGAATGGAATAAATGCCCAGACAGTAGACATAGTTTTTTTAAATAAGACAGAGAACTGAGATATATCTCAGTTATATCTTTTGAGATAAGTTAAATATGACATTTATCAGACCTCCAATCTAGTTTCCAATGTAATACAAAGGTTGAAAACACCAAGAATTTGCAAACTGACGAGGAAAATCAGTCCCACCTGGCTTTCTTCGATTTTGTGATGTGTCCCTTTTGGAAAACAACGCTGTGTGGGAAGTGTCAGTTCGAGAACATTTATATTAGATTTCTGAAGAGGTGAAAAAAAAAAAAGTTCAATCTAGCAGGTTATCACCTTTGAGATGGGTCATGTTAAAATTGATTCTTATATGACATTGCTGGTTTGTGGGATTTTGAGTATAAATTGAAATGACAGCTAATATTTTGAGGAGTTTCATTTTCAAAGATCAAAATGTTGATGGGCTGAAGTAGAATATGGTTACCTGGAATCATCTGTGCTTATGCATGGGGAACACAGTGTGGAAAACCCAAACAGTAGATCAACCATAGACAATGTCTATTTGTTTTTGGCATGCATTGCGAAGTTTTGGCAGGAGATAAACATTTGTAATTATATTTCATTTTGGCTAATGTTGAAATGACTGCATTTCCTGAGGATAGGGGGAATGCAGCCCAAGAGTATGCCGCAGGCAAGGAGAGGCCAGTTGGGAATTACAAGTAATAGAATAATTCCTAAAGTGGATAATGCTAAAATTGTTAACAAAAAAGGGTCTGCCTTTGTCTGGGTGGCAACTTTATTTTGATAGTTTTTTAAAAAAATTACATTCCTCAAAGTGGAAAACATGGATAGTCCTCTTAGAACATATAAAGAAAGTCTGTTCTTTTTTATATCATCTAACATTGAACATTTAGAATTTTGTTGTTACTTGCTTCGGTTATACTTTTTGATTTAGCTTATGAGTCTGCTTTTTTACCTATTGTGAAATAAGACAATATTTGAAAAGAAGCGGATACTATAATGAGGTGACAACCAGTTATGAGCAGAATATATTATGGAGATATTTTTAGAAAAGTTTCAAAAAACTTAAAGAAATGTTCAATATAATAGACCCAAGCCATCTTTATAGGAATTGGTTTACATAGGATTATCCTCTATTCACTCGCAACTACACTGGATACAAATATCCAGTCCGCTCTAACAACAACAACAAAACATTAAGTGAGCACCTACTATCAAGGAGCCTGTGGGAGATGTACAGATGAACAAGTGAGAAAGAAACCTACATTTGTTTTTTTTGTTTTGTTTTGTTTCTTTTACTGACTCTGCACCCCAATACCTTCATTTTTCTTTTAACATTTTATTGGCGCATAATTGCTTTACAATGGTGTGTTAGTTTCTGCTTTATAACAAAGTGAATCAGCTATACATATACATATATCTCCATATCTCCTCCCTCTTGCGTCTCCCTCCTACCCTCCCTATCCCACCCTTCTAGGTGGACACAAAGCACGGAGCTAATCTCCCTGGGCTATGCGGCTGCTTCCCACTAGCTATCTATTTTACATTTGGTACTGTATATATGTCCATGCCACTCTCTCACTTTATCCCAGCTTACCCTTCCCCCTCCCTGTGTCCTCAAGTCCATTCTCTACGTCTGCGTCTTTATTCCTGTCCTGCCCCTAGGTTCTTCAGGACCATTTTTTTTTTTCTAGATTCCATATATATGTGTTAGCATACGGTATTTGTTTTTCTCTTTCTGACTTACTTCATTCTGTACGGCAGACTCTAGGTCCATCTACCTCACTACAAATAACTCAATTTCATTTCTTTTTATGGCTGAGTAATATTCCATTGTATATATGTGCCACATCTTCTTTATCCATTCATCTGTCAATGGACACTTAGCTTGCTTCCATGTCCTGGCTATGGTAAATAGTGCTGCAATGAACATTTTGGTACATGACTCTTTTTGAATTATGGTCTTCTTAGGGTATATGCCCAGTAGTGGGATTTCTGGGTCATATGATAGCTCTATTTTTAGTTTTTTGAGGAACCTGCATACTGTTCTCCATAGTAGCTGCATCAATTAACATTCCCACCAGCAGTGCAAAAGGGTTCCCTGTTCACCACACCCTCTCCAGCATTTATTGTTTGTAGATTTTTTGATGATGAAACCTACATTTGTTGAGTGACTGTTATTTAGGACCAAGTTCTAAAACAAAGCTTATTTAATTCTAATAAGATTGGCATTATTGGATTGACTCATCTTACATGAGGAAACTGAAGTTAAAGATCTTAATTTTTTTCTTATTATCCTACATATTGGATAGAGCTGAGATTCCTACCCAAATCTATGTGAATGAAATATGCAATGTGCATTTTTCCCTTTTATTTATATTGAATACAGCAGCGGTGAAATCAACTGAAACTCGCTCTAAAAAATCCATTTTGCTAAGTAATATAAGAACAATTCAGTGTTAGAAGTATTATTATGTTACGGTTGAGAGTTCATTTCTAGTTCAGAAGATCAAACCAGGTTTAGGGGGTATGCAATACTCAAGTAGAGTGTGAAAATACAGGTAGTAGTACGGTCATTACTTAAGTCAGGGGAACACAAAGTGGCTGAAGGTACTGAAGTGAGAAAGTACAAGGACAGGCAATCATGTAGGGCTGGTGTACCGAGTACCTGAGGAGGAGTATGGCCTGGGTTTGGAAAAGTAAGAGAGACTAGCACGTATGCTTGAATATCATGCTAAATTACACTATTTTAAACATTATGGGTCACAGCTGGAAGGTTCTGAGTTGACAAGATACCTGACTGAAGTGTGGTTGTTTTAGTTGGTGTGTGGAGGAGAGCTGCAGGCAGAAACAGACAGTGAAGGAAGAGACCAGGAGGAGGATGAATGAGGAAGTGGCATGGAAGTAGAAGGAGGGAAATATCTAGGGAGGTCCCTATTCTCACACTGAACATCATTTCATTTGTAAATCTTTTTGGAAGAGATACTTATGCTGCTTCTCAAATACCAACATTTGATTTAAATCTGACTTGATCCCTTCCTGACATCTTTATTTATGATATTGTTCCCTTCTCTAAAGAAGGGATGAAAATTGTCCACTTGTGAAACCCAAGTCCTAGATAATAGAAATGAAGATTTGGACTTGTATTTATGATTTTTGCCTTTGGGAAGTAAATCTCCAGTCACCACCATTCCCTTCCATTAATTATTTGTGTACTTTCATCTTAACATCTTGCCACTTCAAGCTGTTAATCACTAATCATGTGGGTAGATTTCTCAGAATATGTGGAGCCAGATTCCTGCTTCTTTCCACACCCTGCAAATCCTTCCCTTTGCATGATTTTTCTTTGAAGTCAATGGTTAGTCCATACAGAGAAGAAAATATATGAGGTACTGAGAGAAATAAGTGTGAGGCCCAGGGACCAGAGGGAGAAATGTGTCTTTCTTCAAGCACCTTGATACATTTGACCCTACTTTCTGTTTGTAGCTTTTCACTAAGAGCCTAATGATTTCAGTTTTAAAATAGGGACTTTGGTTTCTTCAGGAAATATAGCTACAGAATGTTTTCCCATACTGAGGGAAGAGGGAAAAGGAGTTGCAATTTAAAATATAAGAAAGCATGACAAAGTTGCAGTGATCTCTTACCCTTTGATTTCATTTCAATGTTTTGTTTATAAACTTCAACTAGCAGTCATGCACAAAAAATAGTAGGGAAAAATCTGATCCAAAGATATTTTTGAGTTTCTTCCCAAATTAAGCTTGTTTTTTAACTGTTGTTAAAACAAGCATCAGTTGTTAATACATATGGAAGAGAAAGTTAAAAGTATTTTCAGCAAAGGAATTTTATTTTCAGATGCTGTTTTTTGAATGACTTCTGTTTTGAATTTTTCTTTTATTGAAGAAGGAATTAATTTTATTGATGTGTGGATTACATGACGTACAACTAGCTTGAACTTCGCCTTTTTGAATAATTAGTTACTGACCTAATGATATGACTGAATTATAAGGGAAAGCTTCTAAGTCATGAGAAATAGAGAGTGAGAAGGGAATCTTAGTATCTGGTTCTGATTGCCCCTGATTAGATTTGTAGCCCCAGACAAGCTTTTCTCTCCTATTTATTATCTAGTAAAGGGAAATCATAGATTTATTTGCTTTTCAGGATACTTTTTGATCTTTAGATGAAAGGTAGTGATTGAAAGTTTATCAGCAAGGAAGAGTAGACTATTTTTATGAGGTACAGCCAGGCATTAACACATTTCAATAGGACAGCTGAGGATCTGCAGAATTAAATATAATCAACGATCCCACAGAAACCACTTTTCTCTAGTCATCCTCAGTGCCTTCCTTCATGTTGTATGGTTCTGAGAGAAGAAACCAGAGCATTGACCAGGTATTCTATTTTATTTGGTAATTGGTAAAATACATGTCTGAACTAAATGTTTGTCTTAGACTTTTAAAATTTAGTTTTATGTTCTTCTCTCACACTTAAACATAGGTAATAAATACATAATACATTAGGCCAATTTTAATTCTATACTTTTAGTTAATTGAATTTATTTTATATGTATGTGCATATATACACACATATATATATGTATATATATACACACATATATATACATATTTTATATATATATATATATACACCACAATTTTTCCACTTTGGCAGATAGTTTTTTGAATAGATTTTCTGCGTCCATTAACCACTATTTGTATCTGAGAAGTATTCCAATTTATACAGGAATTCAGATGATTTTTATGCTGTGAAACATTTCACAGCACCTAAGAACGAGTGCACTAATGTCAAAAGAAGTGGAAACTCTTAGTGGAGAAACGTATCTCCCATTAACAGGGTCCTGTGGCAGAAACCAAAATTTGAAAAGACTAATACCACTTCTTCGCTTGGGAGAATAACGGTTTCTTCTCTTATGCCAGAAATTAAAGGATGAAATTTCAAAAACAAAACGAAAACTTTGCATATTCATAACATTTTTAACCCAAATTGATTTCCAAATGATTGTAGTTTAAATAGCTCCTTTTAGTTCACATATAATATAACTTTCATTTTGTAAATTGAGTAATAGGATATTAGCATTTAAGGTAATTAAACAAAGTCACTTGGCAAGTCAATAAGAATGCCAGAATTATCATCAGTCTGCCAACGTTATGCAAGGCATTTGGTTCACACTCAATAAATAACATGTTGATGGATTATTTGGTTGACTGAATTTCTATGTTAAGATGTCTTTTAAATTATACCTGTTCTACCATAGCCATTCCATCTTATAGGGCAAAGAAAAGTTGAAGAAAAGAAAAGAAAAGAAAATGAAAGCATTATTACAGAAATTAGTACCAGTCTTTTGGGGATTGTGTTCTGGAGTTTTATAGAGAACCAAAATTTAGAGGAATTCATGTTTTCTCTTATTTACTGTGGACTTCAGGTTAGGATAGATATTAATGGGTAGCATCTCCATGTTTAATAAAACAACTGAAGCCAGTGGTTGCTGGCAGACTTAAGAGTATGATGGCATTCTTGGTACCTCACTCTGTTAAGCCATATTTCCAAATTTTCTACAGAAAAATTTTCACCCTCTTTTCTTGGCACATTTCATCACGTTTAAAGACAAGAAGTGATTTCCTGTTCTGCCATCCAAGTTACTTCTCTACTGATAGCTTTAAGCAAATCTTCAGAAACTGTTTACAAGCCGTTATTTCCACATGCTTTCTTAGCAAGTCTTAGAGAGAGATGGCATCATACGTGTTTAAGAGTGGGGGCTCTGAAGCCAGGCAGCTGGATTTTCAATCAGATCTTGTAAGTCATCAACTTTCCCGTGTCTTGGTTTCGTATCTTAAAAATGTACGTATTATTACTGCCTTTGTTATAAGGGTATTCAAATGAATTGACAGGCAGGGGAGGGGCACAATTATATCCATCCTTGTTCTACAACAGCTGCAGTCTCTTAGACAATTTGATCCTCATTGTGAAGAGATGATTATCATTAGAAACCAGGTAACTTTGGGCAAATTGAGAATGAAGAAGCAAGTTCTTCATATTCTAAAGTTATCCATAAGATTAAGTCTCTTGGGATGTTTTAGCTTTGCTCTTCAGCTTTTTAATAGGAGGCTTCACGCTATCTAGGGGCCTGGTACAATACTTTGATGAAGAAAAATGATATTGCTACATTAAAGGATGAAGTTTTACATACATTTGATTTACAACATTTGGCTTGATTTCAAAACAAACACTTCAGTGATACTGAGAAATAGTGCCCAAAAGCACAGAAAACACTTATGTAGGAAATGAAAGGGCTAGAATATGAATAGTATGAAATACTTTAAAGACCAAGTCAGAAGAATTTACCCAGTGCACCATTTTTAGTGAGAAGTTTCTCACCTGTCATTGACTTGGCTTATCTAATTAGTACTATAATTTACATAAGGACCAATTGTAGAAGGAAATGACAGATTTAATTATAGAGCATGATATGATATGTCCTGGCACTTCCTTTCATACTGTTTGGAGAATACCATGTTATTTATTTCTTAAGAGTGAACTCTGTCCTAATTTTTAAAAGCATCCTTCATTTGAAAGAATGTAGATGAATGACTCTGTATGTGAAGTTATTTTTTCTTCACTGATTAACTATTCCTCTCTTGCTCTTAAGTATCTGAGAGTATCATTACCCACATTACTCCACCCCCCAACCCCTGGAGGTCTGGTATGTTGTCAGATAAAATCATTACCTCGTAGATGATTCTTAGGGATATTTTTTTCTATATGAGCCTTAAAAGCTTTTCCCCTATGTTTTAAAAAAATATTATTATTAATAGAAGGACAGAAGAAAAGAAGAAACACACTTCATGAATTCAAAAAGTCAGCAAAGACTACTCTAATTAAAGAAGACCCATTACTGAAGATAAAAACAAAAAAAATGAACACTGCAGACCAATGTGCCAATAGATGTATTAGGAATAAAGGACTTCCATTCACTTGCAAGTAAGTTGCTTCATTTCGTTCTTAGAATAATTTTCCAAATATAGCATGGACTCATTATCATCATCTTTTTTGTATTCAATGCAATGTACTCTTAAAATTGTAAGCTCGATTTTAGTTTTAACTCATTGCAACAGCAGACTTAGCTCTCATTTGATGGAAATATGAGTAAGGGAGAACACATAAACTGAGATCTTTTAGAATCCACAGTGGCTTTAGTTATGGAATTTATATTTTCTCATCTTATGAACAGTTGAACTTTAGGAACTAAAATTCAATTAGATTAACTTTTTATCTCTCTAATATTTCACAATATTCAGAGTAAACTTTTTTTTTTTCTTACAAGAGGAGTGGAGGAATTTTCAGAACAGAAGTTGGCCAACAACCAAAACTTACTGCAACTTGTATCATTGTCTTTAGGGATGTAAATAAAAAACATTGAGATAATTAGTTTAAAAAAACTAGAGGGACTGTTTAAAAGAAGTTAGCGGGTAGTGATGATGAAGTTTTAGGTGAAAAGTGTTGGGGCAATTCAAAGAGGCATGAGGGGACTCAAATGGAGAGTTTTCTTATCTTTTCAAAGTTTCTCTGTGACCTCCCAGGGAAAAATTCCTTACAACTTTGCCAGTATGCCAAAGGATAAAACTTGGAGTTTTGGGCCATGAAGGTGACAGTTTCATCTGAATAGTTTTCCAAATTGCCAGAAGAAAATGCATTTCCTAGTTCTTCATAAATATTCCCTCCCCACACTTACTTTCCACCTTTTTATTCCATATTTCATCCCACTTTAACAGGAGTGCACATGGTATCCTGTCACTTTTGAATTCTACTCTATTACATTTGGGTAGTTAACACATAATGTGAACACAGATTTTAGTAATGTCATGGCAAGAGGTCCTAAATTCGTCTTGCCTTTCTCAGAGAAGTAAGTGTTATGGGCCCGAGGAGAAAGGACATGGTTAGAGGAGCTCTTCAATAGATTTAGCAGGAGGAAAGACTATCTCTTTTCTATTCATTTAGATCTCCTCTGGAAGTATTTTTATAGCCAAACTGCCACTTTCAGGGAGATATTTCCTGGCACTGGGAGTGGGGAATTAACTTTGCAAGTAATTCTTATGATAACTCCTTCTTTCCCTGACTTTCCTAGAAAAGCCTTGAGATTAAAAAAAATAAATTAGAGAAAACTACTCTCAATCAACAACTCAGCTGTGTAGATTTATGGAGATGTTCTTCTGGCAATTGAGGAGGTTGGATTTATTGTATTTTCCCCTTTCAGGGTTAGAAGGGCAGGGCAAAGGGAATGGGAGAACCACATCTCATTGTTGATTTTTAACTTTGAATTTGAAAATACACTCTCCTGGATCCACAAGTAAGGAAAGTATTGCTAAGCCTCGATTTTCACATTAGTCAGCCTTATGCCTAGAAAAAACCCAAAACAAAACAGCTTTCCCTTTGTTTTATTTAGGAGAAACTAAAATGATTTTGCTGCATTGGAGAACATATGTGACCAGATTAATAAAACTTTACGTATCCCATATATACGAGGTTTCATGCTTTTCAACCATATTCTGGTTGAGTTATATTTAGTCTCCAAATTTATGGCCACCTGTGCAGAAAACCACATGTAGTAATACCAATGTACAGCTAAAGTTCTCTGCTCAGACATGGTGTCATCCTTCACGCTTGTGTATCCTAAATATATATACATACTTATCTGGAATCACTAAATACATTACTTATTCAGAATTGAATGGACATACTTGTGATATGCTGAAAGTAGGTTCTTAATGAATTAAAGATCTTTTTGAGGACTTGTTACATGAACTAGAATCATTGAAAAACAATGGCGAACACACTAAAATGTTTGGAAAATACCAACAATGCTGTGTGAAAGCATCTGTGATTCAGTGGGCATGAGGTGGAGGTCTCAAATTTTGTTTCCTCTTGAGAAGGTATCAACAATATTGACTTTATAGAGACTGAAGTTGTTTTTTGCTGGATGAGAAAGATGACCAGAATGCCTGATTCTAAGCGTTTCAAAAAATTACTGTACATGAACTGACTCAAGAGATGAAAATTTCTAACCATGACTGAGTAACTGGTACTGGAATTGCCCTTCTGCCATAAACAACTCAAGAAAATAAATTATTGAAAGGAAGATGATAGTTAAAATAAGGCTAAGAGAAAGATTCCTAAAGTCAAACTTCAAAGAAGATATGCAACTCATGGAATTTGTCAGCTTGGATCCAGTCCATATGGAGGTGTAAAATGATACAAGCAAATACAATTTTCTGAGGGTATATGGAATTGTAATGGAATGAGAGAAAAGGGTGAATGAAATCAGCAAACTGGAAACCCTGTCACCCACTTTCCAGATGGAATCACCTTTGTATTCACAGAAGCAAATCTCACATGTTCCTGATGGGGCTTATGAGTCACTTGCAAGGCAATCTCATGTCAAAGCCATATTACTGAAAAAAAAGTAGTAGTTTATATATGTGTGGTACATTTTTATTTTAATGTTAACTAGTAGGCATTTGAGTCTGTAATTTTAAAATTTCTTTTTAGATGTTCATTTAGTTATCTTCATATGTATTCTTTATGTAATTACCGTGCTTTCAAGGTTATTTAACTCTCCCCCCAACACCCTACAATAGGGATATAGGACATTTTACATGTATTGCATAAGTTTACTATCTACCAGATCAAAATTCAAATATATTATCAGCCAGTTTTTCTCTTTTCAAGTTATTCTGCCACAGTTGCAAAAACAGACTTTTATGTTTGTTCTTTAATACTATTTCAGCTGTAAAATGTTCTTGTAGGTGGACATTTCAAAATGTCTACGTGTAAATCAAAGCACAAAGTTTATACATATAATTTTTGAAGTTAGTTAGATATAGAATAAAATGCACTATGTAAAAATATAAAATAATAGTTAAAATACTTTAATTTTATAACATCTTTTTAATATTTGTTTTATAAAAGTTATTTCCCCTTATTTAAAATTACTTAAAAGCTGTTACAACGTTACGAAATAAATGACTAATTTGAACTACATAAAATTATAAGAAAATTATGTGCTTTCAAAAGTATATGATCTGGGGCTTCCCTGGTGGCGCAGTGGTTGAGAGTCCGCCTGATGATGCAGGGGACACGGGTTCGTGCCCCGGTCCGGGAGGATCCCACATGCCGCGGAGCGGCTGGGCCCGTGAGCCATGGCCACTGAGCCTGCGCATCCGGAGCCTGTGCTCCGCAGTGGGAGAGGCCACAAGAGTGAGAGGCCCGTGTACCAAAAAAAAAAAAAATATATATATATATATATATATGATCTGGAGGAGGACCTTCAAGATGGCAGAGGAGTAAGACGCAGAGATCACCTTCCTCCCCATAGATACATCAAAAATACATCTACACGTGGAACAACTCCTACAGAACACCTACTGAATGCTGGCAGAAGACCTCAGACCTCCCAAAAGGCAGGACACTCCCCACGTACCAAAAGAATAGGGACGGGACCTGCACCTCGGGGAGGGAGCCGTGAAGGAGGAAAGGTTTCCACGCACTAGAAGCCCCTTCGCGGGCAGAGACTGTGGGTGATGGAGGGGGAAAGCTTTGGAGCCGTGGAGGAGAGCGCAGCAACAGGGGTGCGGAGGGCAAAGTGGAGAGATTCCTGCACAGAGGATCAGGGCCGACCGACACTCACCAGCCCAGAGAGGTTTGTCTACTAACCCGCCAGAATGGGTGGGGGCTGGGAGCTGAGGCTCGGGCTTCGGAGGTCAGATCAAAGGGAGAGGACTGGGGTTGGCTGCGGGAACACAGCCTGAAGGGGGCTAGTGCGCCACAGCTAGACGGGAGGGAGTCCGGGGAAAGGTCTGGACCTGCCGAAGAGGCAAGAGACCATTGTTTCATGGTGTGCAAGGAGAGCGGATTCAGAGCACCGCCTAAATGAGCTCCAGAGACGGGCGCGAGCCGTGGCTATCAGCATGGACACCAGAGATGGGCATGAAACGCTAAGGCTTCTGCTGCCGCCACCAAGAAGCCTGTGTGTGAGCACAGGTCACTATCCACACCTCCCATCCCAGGAACCTGTGCAGCCCGCCACTGCCAGGGGCCTGAGATCCAGGGACAACTCCCCCCAGGAGAACACACAGTGCGCTTCAGGCTGTTGCAACTTCACACTGGCCTCTGCCACCGCAGACCCGCCCCTAATTCCATACCCCTCCATACCCCCCAGCCTGAGTGAGCCAGAGCCCCCTAATCTTAAAGCTGCTCCTTTAAGCCCCTCCTCTCTGGGCGACAAACAGACGCCAGAGGGCATCCTACATGCAGCAGCAGGGCCAAATCCAAAGCTGAACCCCAGGAGCTGTGTGAACAAAGAAGAGAAAGGGAAATTTCTCTGTGCAGCCTCAGGAGCAGAGGATTAAATCTCCACAATCAACCTGATGTACCCTGCATCTGTGGAATACATGAATAGACAACGAATCACCCCAAAACTGAGGCGGTGGACTTTGGGAGCAACTGTAGACTTGGGGTTTGTCTTCTGCATCTAATTTGTTTCTAGTTTTATGTTTATCTTAGTTTAGTATTTAGAGCTTATTATCACTGGTAGATTTGTTTATTGATTTGGTTGCTCTTTTCCTTTATATATATATATTTTTTTTTTTTTCCCTTTTCCTCTTTTTGTGAGTGTGTATGTGTATGCTTCTTTGTGTGATTTTGTCTGTATAGGTTTGCTTTTACCATTTGTCCTAGGGTTCTGTCTGTCCATTTTTTTTAGTATAGTTTTTAGTGCTTGTTATCATTGGTGGATTTGTTTATTGGTTTGGTTGCTCTCTTCTTTTTTTTTTTTACTTACTTTTTTATTTTAATAATATTTTTAATTTTTTATTTTAATAACTTCACTTATTTTATTTATTTTCTTTCTTTCTTCTTTTTTTTCTCCCTTTTCTTCTGAGCCGTTTGGCTGACAGGGTCTTGGTGCTCCAGCCGGGTGTCAGGGCTGAGCCTTTGAGGTGGGAGAGCCAAGTTCAGGACATTGGTCCATCAGAGACCTCCAGGCCACTCGTAATATCATTCGGTGAGAGCTCTCCCAGATATCTCTGTCTCAATGTTCAGACCCAGCTCCACTCAACGACCAGCAAGCTACAGTGCTGGACGCCCCATGCCAAATGACTAGCAAGACAGGAACACCACCCCAACCATTATCAGAGAGACTGCCTAAAATCATAGTAAGTCCACAGACACCCCAAAACACACCACCGGATGCAGTCCTGCCCACCAGAAAGACAAGATCCAGCCTCATCCATCAGAACACAGGCACCAGTCCCCTCCACCAGTAAGCCTACACAACCCACTGAACCAACCTTAACCACTGGGGGCAGATACCAAAAACAATTGGAACTACGAACCTGAAGCTGGTGAAAAGGAAACCCCAAACACAGTAAGTTAAGCAAAATGAGAAGACAGAGAAATACACAGCAGATGAAGGAGCAAGGTAAAAACACACCAGACCAAACAAACGAAGAGGAAGTAGGCAGTCTACCTGAAAAAGAATTCAGAGTAATGACAGTAAAGATGATCCAAAATCTTGGAAATAGAATTTAGAAGATATAAGAAACATTTAACAAGGACCCAGAAAAACTAAAGAGCAAACAAACAATGATGAACAACACGATAAATGAAATTAAAAATTCTCTAGAAGGAATCAATAGCAGAATAACTGAGGCAGAAGAACAGATAAGTGACCTGAAAGATGAAATAGTGGAAATAACTACCACAGAGCAGAATAAAGAAAGAAGAATAAAAAGAATTGAGGACAGTCGCAGAGACCTCTGGGACAACATTAAATACACCAACATTCGAATTACAGGGGTCCCAGAAAAAGAAGAGAAAAAAGAAAGGGTCTGAGAAAATATTTGAAGAGATTATAGTTGAAAACTTCCCTAATATGGGAAAGGAAATAGTCAATCAAGTCCAGGAAGGGCAGAGACCCATACAGGATAAATCCAAGGAGACACATGCCAAGACACATATTAATCAAACTATCAAAAATTAAATACAAAGAAAAAATATTAAAAGCAGCAAGGGAAAAGCAACAAATAACATACAAGGGCATCCCCATAAGGTTAACAGCTGATCTTTCAGCAGAAACTCTGCAAGCCAGAAGGGAGTGGCAGGACATATTTGAAGTGATGAAAGGGAAAAACCTACAACCAAGATTACTCTACCCAACAAGGACCTCATTCATAGTTGATGGAGAAATTAAAACCTTTACAGACAAGCAAAAGCTAAGAGAATTCAGCACCACCAAACCGGCTTTACAACACGTGCTAAAGGAACTTCTCTAGGCAGGAAACACAAGAGAAGGAGAAGCCCTACAATAACAAACCCAAAACAATGAAGAAAATTGTAATAGGAACATACATATCGATAATTACCTTAAATATAAATGGATTAAATGCTCCAACCAAAAGACATAGACTGGCCGAATGGATACAAAAACAAGACCTGTATATATGCTGTCTACAAGAGACCCACTTCAGTCCTAGCGACACATACAGACTGAAAGTAAGGGGATGGAAAAAGATATTCCATGCAAATGGAAATCAAAATAAAGCCGGAGTAGCAATTCTCATATCAGACAAAATAGACTTTAAATAAAGACTTTTACAAGAGACAAAGAAGGACACTACATCATGATCAAGGGATCACTCCAAGAGGAAGATATAACAATTGTAAATACTTATGCACCCAACATAGGAGTACCTCAATACATAAAGCAAATACTAACAGCCACAAAAGGGGAAATCGACAGTAACACAATCATAGTAGGGGACTTTAACACCCCACTTTCACCAATGGACAGATCATCCATAATGAAAATAAATAAGGAAACACAAGCTTTAAATGACACATTAAACATGATGAACTTAATTGATATTTATAGGACATTCCATCCAAAACCAACAGAATACACTTTCTTCTCAAGTACTCATGGAACATTCTATGGATAGATAACACCTCAGATCACAAATCAAGCCGTGGTAAATTTAAGAAGATTGAAATTGTATCCAGTATCTTTTCCGACCATACTGCTATGAGACTAGATATCAATTACAGAAAAAAAAACTGTAAAAAATACAGTCACATGGAGTCTAAACAATACACTACTAAATAACCAAGAGATCACAGAAGAAATCAAAGAGGAAATCAAAAAATACCTAGAAACAAATGACAATGAAAACACTATGACCCAAAACCTATGGGATGAAGCAAAAGCAGTTCTAAGAGGGAAGTTTATAGCAATACAATCCTACCTGAGGGAACAAGAAAAATCTCAAATAAACAACCTGCGCTTACACCTAAAGCAATTACAGAAAGAAGAACAAAAACAACCCAAAGTTAGTATAAGCAAATAAATCATAAACATCAGATCAGAAATGAAGGAAAAAGAAATGAAGGAAATGATTGCAAAGATCAATAAAACTAAAAGCTGGTTCTTTAAGAAGATAAACAAAATTGATAAACCATTAGCCAGACTCATCAAGAAAAAAAGGGAAAAGACTCAAACCAATAGAAATGAAAAAGGAGAAGTAACAACTGACACTGCAGAAATACAAGGATCATGAGGGATTACTACAAGCAACTGTATGCCAATACAATGGACAACCTGGAATAAATGGAAAAATTCTTAGAAAATCACAACCCTCCGAGACTGAACCAGGAAGAAATAGAAAATATAAACAGACCAGTCACAAGCATTGAAATTGAAACTGTGATTAAAATCTTCCAGCAAACAATAGCCTAGGACCAGATGGCTTCACAGGCAAATTCTATCAAACATTTAGAGAAGAGCTAACACCTATCCTTCTCAAATGCTTCCAAAATATAGCTGAGGGAGGAACACTCCCAAACTCATTCTATGAGGCCTCCATCACCCTGATACCAAAACCAGACAAAGATGTCACAAAAAAAGAAAACTACAGTCCAGTAACACAGATGAACATAGATGCAAAAATCCTCAACAAAATACTAGCAAACAGAATCCAACAGCACAATAAAAGTATCCTACACCATGTTCAAATGGGGTTTATCCCAGGAATGCAAGGATTCTTCAATATACACAAATCAATCAATGTGATACACCATATTAACAAACTGAAGGAGAAAAACCATATGATCGTCTCAATAGATGCAGAGAAAGCTTTTGACAAAATTCAACACCCATTTATGATAAAAACCCTCCAGAAAGTAGGCATAGAGGGAACTTAGCTCCACATAATAAAGGCCATATATGACAAACCCACAGCCAACATTGTTCTCAATGGTGAAAAACTGAAACCACTTCCACTAAGATCAGGAAAAAGACAAGGTTGCCCAATCTCACCACTCTTATTCAGCATAGTTTTGGAAGTTTTAGCCACAGCAATCAGAGAAGAAAAGGAAATAAAAGGAATCCAAATCAGAAAGAAGAAGTAAATCTGTCCCTGTTTGCAGATGACATGATACTATACATACAGAATCCTAAAGATGCTACCAGAAAACTACTAGAGCTAATCAATGAATTTGGTTAAGTAGCAGGATACAAAATTAATGCACAGAAATCTCTTGCATTCCTATACACTAATGATGAAAAATCTGAAAGAGAAATTAAGGAAATACTCCCACTTACCATTGCAACAAAAAGAATAAAATACCTAGGAATAAACCTACCTACAGTGACAAAAACCTGTATGCAGAAAACTATAAGAAACTGATGAGAGAAATTAAAGATGTACAAACAGATGAAGAGATATACCATGTTCTTGGATTGGAAGAATCAACATTGTGAAAATGACTATACTACCCAAAGCAATCTACAGATTCAGTGAATCTGAATCTTTATCAAACTACCAATGGCATTTTTCATAGAACTAGAACAAAAAAATTCACAATTTGTATGGAAACACAAAAGACCCTGAATAGCCAAAGCAATCTTGAGAAAGAATAATGGAGCTGGAAGAATAAGACTTCTGGACTTCAGACTATACTACAAAGCTACAGTAATCAAGACAGTATGGTACTGGCACAAAAACAGAAATATAGATCAATGGAACAGGATAGAAAGCCTAGAGATAAACCCACGCACATATGGTCACCTAATCTTTGATAAAGGAGGCAAGAATATACAATGGAGAAAAAACAACCTCTTCAATAAGTGGTGCTGGGAAAACTGGACAGCTACATGGAAAAGAATGAAATTAGAATACTCCCTAACACCATACACAAAAATAAACTCAAAATGGATTAAAGACCTAAATGAAAGGCTAGACACTACAAAACTCTTAGAGGAAAACATAGGCAGAACACTCTATGACATAAATCACAGCAAGATCCTTTTTGACCCACCTCCTAGAGAAAGGGAAATAAAAACAAAAATAAACAACTCAGACCTAATGAAACTTAAAAGCTTTTGCACAGCAAAGGAAACCATAAACAAGACGGAAAGACAACCCTCAGACTGGGAGAAAATATTTGCAAATGAAGCAATGGACAAAGGATTAATCTCCAAAATATACAAGCAGCTCAATATCAGAAAGACAAACAACCCAATCCAAAAATGGGCAGAAGACCTAAACAGACATTTCTCCAAAGAAGATACACAGATTGCCAACAAACACATGAAAGAATGCTCAACATCACTAATCGTTAGAGTAATGCAAATCAAAACTATAATGAAGTATCACCTCACACTAGTCAGAATGGCCATCATCAAAAAGTCTGCAAACAATACATGCTAGAGAGGGTGTGGAGAAAGGGAACAGTCTTGCACTGTTTGTGGTAATGTAAATTGATACAGCCACTATGGAGAACAGTATTGAGGTTCCTTAAGAAACTAAAACTAGAACTACCATACGACTCAGCATTCCCACTACTGGGCGTATACCTTGAGAAAACCATAATTCAAAAAGAGTCATGTTCCACAATGTTCTTTGCAGCTCTATTTACAATAGCCAGGACATGGAAGCAACCTAAGTGTCCACCAACAGATGAATGGATAAAGAAGATGTGGCACATATATACAATGCAATATTACTCAGCCATAAAAAGAAACGAGATTGAGTTATTTGTAGTGAGGTGGATGGACCTAGGGTCTATCATACAGAGTGAAGTAAGTCAGAAAGAGAAAAACAGATACTGTATGCTAACACATATATATGGAATCTTAAAAAAAAAAATTATGAAGGACCTAGAGGTAGGACAGGAATAAAGGCGCAGTCATAGAGAATGGACTTGAAGACATGGGAGAAGGGGAAGCTGGGACGAAGTGAGAGAGTGGCATGCACATATACATGCTACCAAATGTCAAATAGATAGCTAGTGGGAAGCAGCCGCACAGCACAGGGAGATCAGCTTGTGCTTTGTGACCACCTGGCGGGGTGGGATAGGAAGGATGGGAGGGAGTCGCAAGAGGCAGGGGATATGGGGATATATGTGTACATGTAGCTGATTCACTTTGTTATACAGCAGAAACTAACACACCATTGTAAAGCAATTATACTCCAATAAAGATGTTAAAATATTTTATATATATATATATATATATATATATATATATATATAGTCTGGAAGCAAAAAATCTTTATTCTTTGAAAATCTATGTGTTTTTCTTAAGTAGATGCTTATACATGGTGACATTATAATTAGCATGAACATGGTTAAGAGTTTTAATACTATTTCTTAATGGAAAGAAAATAGTTCAGAATTCGAACTTTATTTCCTGTATTTTTAGAAATGGTAACACTTAATGTGTTGAAAATTTTAAGTACTTTACTATTCTCAGTTAAGGGATTTTTGTATTTATCATTTTTCTTTAGAAATACTTTTTTTAGTGAGCAAGAAAATACCAATATAATACTTAGCTATAGGAATGATAATTTTAGGAGTTAACACATTTCAGCAATTTTTGTCAAGATGATATATCAAAAGTGTATTCTCTCTGATATTAGTTTTTTATTTAAATTAAACATGCTTATGCAAGCAAATCCATTTAGGAAACATTGACTTATGCAAAGTTACCTAAGAGAAGGATTTTCATCGCCTTTAATAAGCTTAAATGCTTTATAACTCACCAAGAAGGGATATTATATGCAAAATTTCCCAAACATTTGATTTTAGATCCTTCTTTGCTGGGGAATCTCCTGGGGTGGTGATTTGTCTAATGCATTTTAGGACATGTTACTTTAGAATGTGCTTTATACAATTACAACCTTTAGAAGTTAATCATGATATTTCAAATATAATAATTTGTATATAACTGCAAAAATATCTTCCAACTTGCTGTGTACTTACAAAAAAAAATAAAGTCTTCAGAAATATTCCAAGTAGTTGTGCTATATATTGATTTTGCTTGTTGAAGCCCTCATTCTTCTATGTGGCATTGAGAATAACATGAGAACATTTCAAATTTTATTCTATCTGATATTTAAATCTACACCTATAAAAATTTAATTTTGTTCTGTCTTATTTGGCTAGCAAAATGGTAGGTTCAAATATCCCTCATGTTTCTGTATATGTAATAATGCGTCTGTTTTTATATTGCCTTCCTTGTTTAAACCAGGTGCCTATTCTTTAAAAACTGTATAAATAGTAGTATTCCTTCTTTTCATTCAGATATTTTTTTCAGGGCCTTTGTTTTTGACAAAGCAAGAAAGCGATGCCTCTGGTTCCCTTTCAATAGCATGTCAAGTGGAGTGAAAAAAGAGTTTGGCCATGAATTTGACCTCTATGAAAACAAAGGTAACTTGCTTCTCCCTAAATATTTCGTAATGAAACAAAGTATAAAATATATGTAATTGCCCGCCACAGTGCACTTTCGAACTGATTTTTCCATTATATCATGGATCTATTATGCAGTCAATTCATCTATTAAGACAGATGACACTACTGCCTTGACTATTTTCAGTATGGTACTTTAAAGAGAGCTTTTCCCAAATTTTCCATAGTTAGATTATCCCCCCCCCTTTGTTTATTTCTAGTAACATCTCCCAGAACTGATATTCTCCACAGTCATTTTAGAAAGTGCCACCTTAAGTTATTAGTTTAAGACATTTTATATAACAGCAAATTTTGAGTTTACTAAAGTATTCTAAATTTTAATAACTTTGGATAATTAATCTAAGTTATAGTGATGATTGCTGATAACAACAAAACGTGGAGGTTTTGAAAAATTAGTTGGATCTATTTCTAGTTACATACTTTAAAAAAATCTTTGAAAGAATTGAGACCATATTATTAATTTGTTTACTTCGGTAGTTTGATACTATATTCACAAGGTGTTTATTTTGTTCAACAGTGGATTTATAATAATAAAATAATTGAAGAATGTTTACTAAATGTGTATTTTACAGAATAAATCTCTCATTACACAAAATAATAATCATGAATTATGTTTATGATAATACTATTTATTTCAATTTTAATGTTTTCTTAAATCATACTGTGTTTTTTATTAAACTTAGGTATTTAGTAATATACACAGACATTTCTTTGTTAATGGGGAAAATGTTTAAATGAAATTAAAATTAATTCATGTTAGAAAATAAGATGATCTCTATACACCCCAATAATTCTGTAAATCCTAAACATAATTCATAATCTAGTATAAAACCATCTTTAATCTTCTAGGTTGCTAACAACTGTATATACTATTATTGGATAGAAATATACAGCTTGTTTCAATTTGATTGTCCTATAATTTAGCAGCTGATCTGTTAGCAAAAATATGAAAATAATAATCAGCATAATGTAATTATCACATACACACACATACACAAAACCCCACACAATTTTACTGATATAAAGACAAATCAGTTATTTCCATTATCTTAAAGTAACTTTTTGAAGTCAATATAGGTTTACAAATTTTTGTTTTTAATATGTTCTTAAAATGGTCTGTGAATTTGAGCAAATCATTATGCTAAATTAAATTTGCCTGTCCAGTTAAGTATATAGAATAATCTACATTAAGTAGGTAGACTAATCTCTACAGTTATCCAGGTGTACACTCACAAAATTAAAACTCCTCAATGGTCTTTTTTGTTTGTTTTGGATTACTCTGAAATGTATTATTTTGAAAATATTAGTAGAACTTTTAGGCAAGAAATTTCAATATGATTTGTGATGGTTTATAAGCATTACTGAAAGATTTGAATGGAATTTTATCATTTTTATTTTTAATATACACAGCAGATATGTTACACATAGTGATAACATTTTTCTCTGCTTTCTTCTGATAGACTACATTAGAAACTGCATCATCGGTAAAGGAGGTAGCTATAAGGGAACGGTATCTATCACTAAAAGTGGCATCAAATGCCAGCCCTGGGATTCCATGATACCACACGAACACAGGTAAGAATAGCATGAAGAAAAGAGGATAGAGCCTCTCTTTTATAGGTGTGTTACCAATCCCAGGTTAGTGCTTCAGAATAATCCTACACTTCTATAATAATTTAGCCAACTTTGCAGAAGCGTATTAGGCCAAAGCTTATCTGAATTTGTAACTGATGTTTAGCCAAAGAATAAAAAAATTATCATTAAGATGTAGCCTAACATTTTTTCACCTCAAAACCTCAATTTATAGATCTTGGTGTTTGGGAAGAGATAATAAAAAAATAATAAAAAAAAAATTTTCCCTCTCTTTGCCTGTGAAGAGGCACAGCACTCTGCAGCTGGAGTGGAGAGGTTGCCTGTGATAAGTTGGAGATGGAACAGATTCTGATCTTACATAACCAGGGCCCAAATGTTCTTTAACCATGGTGGTTCTCAAACCTGACTGCACATTAAAATCACCTGCTACAAGCCCTTAACAAATCCTACCACCCGGTCGTCAACACAGACCAATTAAATCAGAATCACTTGGCACCAGTATTTTTTTAACAGTTCCCCAGGTGATTCTAAATCACAGTCAAAATTGAGAACCTCTGCTAAAAATTCATGCCTCAGATTGACCAACTTTCCCATTTCACCTAGTGCCTAATGACTAGAGAAAACTTCTTACTCCTTGGAAATTAAATGTCTATAGTGAAGAGAAGAATTGTGTTCATTATAACAGATGAATGCTATTTAAAGATGAGTAAACATAATATCCATAGGCTCATTAGTCTGAGAATTTTAATCATCATGGAGGAGAAACATAGATATCTACTCACTAGAGAGGCATATATAGCCAGAGTTTTTCAAGATTTATTTCACAAAGAATTTTAACAGGAACTAAAGTAGTTTAAAACAGCTCTCCCTGGTTATTAGATGAATTGGAAGACTTAGTTTACCATGTGCCAAGTACCTTGTTGAGCAGTATACCTGGTTTATCTCATTTAATCCTCTCAAGAACCACAAAGTAGGTGATTTTATTAGTTCTATTTTTTATATGGTGAAACTGAAGAGCAAAGATGCTTAGTAACTTTTCAAGGTCATGCACAACTAGCAAGTGGTATGGCCAGAATCTGAGGCCAGCCAGTGTCACTCTGTATCCTATGTTTTAACAACCCCAGGGCCTTAAACACCCAGCAAATCAGTAGGATACATGCTGTGACCTGTTTTTGCAATAGAGGTAGTAACTTGCTTGATGAATCCACTTTTTATTCCATTTCATTCATTTGGTGGGGGGCAAAACTATGCAAGATGATTTTACTTCAGTAAACAGAAACGGAGTTCACTGGCCCACATAAAAAGAAAAAGAGTTGGTTGCTCTACACTGGGATCAAACCTGTGATTTTGGCCTTGTTAACAACAGCTAGTAAGTGTCCAAGCAGATCAGCTTTACAGTGTTTCAATAACAGAAAACAACTAATTTTTCCAAATTCACTACTTATGAATTACATGAATACCTCCAAAACGTAGTTTTATCTTTACATTACAAAACAAACAATGTAATTGGTTTTGTCCTCTCATAAGGATTTGCATGGTGTCACTCCCTGCATAGTGAGGAAAACATTTTGCTTAAATAGATGGATCTAAGTTTTTCATGAACAAAGGAATGGCGTTTGAAATCAATCCTACCCTAGTTGAGGAGAGTGCACTGGATGACCTACTAGAGGTCTTATTTCAACCCAAATTCTCTATGATTGTCATTCTCTGCTACAGGAGTACATGTGAAATAGATCTCCCTGGGAACTGGCTTCCCAGTCCAATCAGCTGTTTTACCAACAAACATTTCCTTGTGATATAAAGCTTTAGGGCTGAGAGGACCTTGTACATTAATCAATTTTTTTTTATTCAATGGGAGAAACACATTTTCATCAATTAGCAACTTATTGGAATATCTACATGCTAGGTTAACACTTTTAAGTGTTAACTAAAGATTAACTCTATGGAAAATTGAAAGAGAAATATATATCTATATACATCTGTCTAGAGGAGTGATTTATTGTCAACTCCCTAAATTGGAATATTTTACAAATGGCTTAATGGGAAGATGATGATAGATGATGAAATTAGTACAGAAGCTTAACTAGAAAATCAGGTGACCTGATATCTACATCTATATCCTTCACTGGCCACCCAGCATTCATTAAAGAAGCAGATGATGGAATGGATCAAGTTTCCTATGAACACAGTTCATATTAAAAGAAAAGAAAAGGTGGCCAGCACCCAGAAGATCTAATTTATGTTTCAAAGTATATTTGGATATAACTCAATTTTAAATATTCCTTCACTTATCTCTCTAAAAATAAAGCCTTGCTCACAAGGACAGAGAACCAAAAGTAGTATATATGTGAGTAAAAGTTTATTACAAAGCCTACTGACTGGCACAGGGTGTGTGTGTGTGTAATAGGTTCTCATAAACATGTGCTGAATGAACACATAGAGTGCAAAGAGCGGGGCTAGGCTTCATCGCTTGGTCAAGTATGGGATACTAAAGAAAAGCAGACTGAAAACTTCAGAATACAAAAGAAAACCAGTTAATCGGGGTAAAAAGTCATATACACCAAAGACTGAAGAGAAGAGATGACCCAGACTGCTCTTTACCCTGCATGTCCTAAAGAGGAATGTGATATGCATTGATATAGAATTGTGGAAAGCAGCACACATTTTTCTCTTCATTTTTCATTTTTATTAACTCCAGTGGGAAAACTTTATTCATCTTTTAACCATAGCTAGTTTTGATTTCTACTTTATCTCTTTCCCTTCCTACTTGCATTTTTCCTACTAAACTGTTGACTTATTCATTCACTACTTCATTTTTTAAAAATTAATTAATTATTGTCTGTGTTGGGTCTTTGTTGCTGTGCGTGGCCTTTCACTAGTTGTGACGACTGGGGGCTACTCTTCATTGCGGTGCACGGGCTTCTCATAGTAGTGTCTTCTCTTGTTGCAGAGCACGGGCTTTAGGTGTGCAGGCTCAGTAGTTGTGGCTCATGGGTTTAGTTGCTCCACAGCATGTGGGGATCTTCCCGGACTGGGGCTCGAACCTATGTACCCTGCATTGGCAGGTGGATCCTTAACCACTGCGCCACCAGGGAAGTCCCATTCGCTACTTCTTCACAGCTTCTTTGCTTTACAAATCCCCTGGAAAGGTATATGTGTGTATATGTATATGTGTGTGTGTGTCTGTGTGTGTAACAAAATCTCTAAAACTGTAGATATTTTATATGTGTGCATTTAACATGTGTTAAATCATTATTTAGTTTTTAAACTTAATACATAAAATGATATAAAATGAAGGAGCTTATAATAATCTAATTGATTCCATTCATCTCGTAAGTGAAATTGAAAACCCAAAGAATAAGTAAATTATCTAAGGGCTAGTGTCATATACTAGTCGAGTGATACATATGGGGCAACAATGTAGATTTTTGTGATCAACAATAACTTATTTTCAGTACTATACTATACCAAGCTTTTTCAGAAAATAGAGTTATAGGGGGATTTTCTTAGGTAAATTTGATTAATGCGGTACTTTATGAAAAAAATATAAAGTAAAAGTCAGTTTTCATTCTATCAGAAAAATGAGCATTTCATTATAAATTTACTATGAAAAATTGAGGAACTGGCAAAGTGAAAGGAAATAATTTTCACACAATGGCACAAAGATTATCTTAAATTATTCTGGAATAATGGGGCTAAAACTAAGACAAAAGATGACTTATTTTTCCTTTGAAAATTACTGTTAGGAACTGTAAAGTCATGATAAGTTTTCATTATATTATAATTTTTGTCAGTCATAAGATGTAATGTCTAATTTTTGTTCCCCAATATTTAAAATGCTAGTGAAGTAGGGATATAAACTCTTTATGTAAAGACATTTTGGCATTTCATGTTTATAATACTTAATAGATATCTTGAAAATGTTTGGTTAGTAGTAAGTCTCTTGGACTCTTTATTTTTGACCAATAATTTACATTTTCTGAGCAATTAACTCTGGTGTATTTCCTGTCCAAATTAAATAATTTCATTGCAAAATGTTGCTTGGTACCCAAGGCATGTCCATATTTATTTTATGCCACAGCATAACAAAAATGATTATTTCTTAACTAGAGGTTTCAATGGGTAGGAAACATATTTGAATGGTATTTACTGAGAGACTAAGATCTTTGGACTTCACTGTAATTTAAGTACCATTTAGATCTCAGAGGTCAGTAAAAGTAGAAATTAAGCTTTATAGCAAAAATTGAACTGAACATTGAAAATGTAACTGGATTTTCAAAAAGAAATGCTTACTAATGTTACCTATAGATATATATTGTTTACTTATGCTTTTTTTGTGTGCAGTTTAGCAGACACTTGCAGCATCATTGAGGCCAAGGTCACAAGCAGTACAAAAGAATAAAAAGGGCTTTGAACTCTTCTGCTCTTATGTTGAAGTACTGTGTGCTGGTAACAAAATTATAACCAGGGCATTAGACATTTTAAATGAAGGTAATATATTGCAGTCTGCATGCAATGGCCAACTATTACGAACTAAACCTGAAAGCACCAAGCCCCAGTCACAGGGAAAACTTTTAAAATGTTTAAAGAGAATAAGCATTTCTGTTTTTTACTATGACAGTCTAAAGACTACTAAGTGGAGTGTGCTTAATAACAGATGGAGTTTATTAAGTGTCAATTACTCTCTCATCTCTTTGAACTTCTCAAAACAACCACATAGGTGTAAGACGTTATAAGTTATGGTTATACTCAGTGTATAGGTAAGCTAGTAGGCTGAAAGAGGCTAAATTGCCTGCTGGGGTTTCCAGTTAGTAAGACAGAGCTGAAATTTGAGTCCAGATTCAATTTGTTTCTAGGCCTTTTGTTCCTGTTACTTTATCAATCTATTTCTCAATTGTGCAGAAAAAAGGGGGGCTATCATTCATAAGAAAAGCAATAAACAAACAAATAATTATCTCAGATAAGCAGTATAATAGTGAGATTTCAAGGTCTAGGGCAGTGTTTCTGCTGTCCTCTCCTAAGTGGCTTTCCTCAATCATTTGCTGCCTTTGAGTGGAACTTTGAAATTGTGGTTCAAACAATGTCAATTAGGCTCTAGAATGATTGGCTCTCAGTGAATCCAGAGATGAATCATTCTTAAGGCTGCTGAATACGAGAATTCAGTTAGGTAAATGTCTATAAAATTTAAGTATCTTAAGAATAGATGGAAATGACAGAATTCAAGTTAATATCTATGGAGGTCTGAGATAGAATAAAGGATTTCTCCACTTTTGGGAAAACATACCCACTAGTTAGTAAAATTAATAGCCCCCCCCAAAAGTTGCATGCTCTTATACTGTAATGATTATCATTTTAAAACTAGCTTTTTGCCTTCGAGCTATCGGGGTAAAGACCTACAGGAAAACTACTGTCGAAATCCTCGAGGGGAAGAAGGGGGACCTTGGTGTTTCACAAGCAATCCAGAGGTACGCTACGAAGTCTGTGACATTCCTCAGTGTTCAGAAGGTAAATGAACCTGAATGCCATGTGGGGCAATCTGCTCTCCCTTTGTGTAAAACTGCAACTCACATTAAAGGTTAACAGAATTGAATCAAATCACAATGAATATGATGTTCATTCAATTGCAACTATAGATCATAATTTGAGCATTTTTATAGGATGTTTAAAAAACTGATTATCATCAGATTAATGCAAAATAATGGAGCAAGTTATCAGTTTGAATTTCAAAAGAGCCTCAGGTATCTCTTCGGGGAGAGTAAAAGTTTGGGCTTCCTCATCTGCTGTTTTGAGCTCATAATAGCTCAAAATCTGCTCCCATACATCACCTGAAAGGAGCAGAATGACACTTAGCCCTTTATGAGTAACGCTAATTCTACTCATCCAGAACCCGCTTCTGCAGAAGTTTTGTCAAAGCTATTCTGAAGTGGTGTGGCAAGGGTATACGGACCCAGAAGAGAATAAAGGAAGGGGGTCACTGAAAGTCCGAGTGCCCTGTGTGTGTTTTGGTGAACCAAATTTGATACATAGTCTGGAACTGAATACCATTCAGAATGGTATCTGAAGAGATCAAAACAGTAGATCACAGGCTGTCTGGAAGGCAGGCACTCTAAACCCATGTCTGTGTCTTCACCTCCTCTCACAGCATGAAAGGGCACTGTCCTTACTTTTACAGTGGAAACTGAATGACGGGCAAGAAGGAAGAGTAACCATTTCAGCATTGTATATGGTTTCATTTTTCTTGGTTATCTGGCTACTGAATAGCTGGCTTTTTAGTTCTGTCAGAAACTAAAATACTGAAAATCAAAATGAAACATGGATTTGAATTCTGATCAAAATTTAGTAGCATTTTGAAGTACCTGGGGTGGGGATTACGGCTGGAATGCTGTCCAATTTTTATAGTAAGATATTTTACCTGTTTGTTATTAACCAAATATTTTTTGAACTATTTCTTCCATAATATTCATTAAGTATTAGGTTGATATTTATCACATAAAAAGGCCATTGTTAGCTAACTGTCACAGAGAAGGTGAATTTGTTTTCTGTTGTTAGTTAACATTCTTGAATTCATGTGCTAGAGCCAGTTCCATCTGTTTGTAAATTCTTACTTTCCATTCCATATCATATTCTGTTCACTATAACTTCTTCATTGTTTTTCTTTTCTTTTAAAAATAATAAACTGATCTGTGATAACGTTATGAATGTCTGTTTTGTATGAATAAGTCTGTAATGTTTGTCTTAAATTTACACATGGAAGAAAACCCTACTTTTAGGGAACTCTCCGCTGTCACAGTTTTCTCAGGTTGAAAGTTATTGGCAAGGAGTTTTCTTTATTGGTTTTGTTTGATCTGGGACAGTGTTTTCAAGGGAAGGTAAATTGGTCAAACTTTAAACAGTTTAGCATTTACCTTGCCTGCCTAGTCTGTGGGAATGTGATTTTTCAACCCCTGATTTAAAAGAAGAACCTTCATCAAACTATATTGGCATATATCTAAAATGACAGGCAATGTAGAATAAATGTGATAAAAAAATAAATGCTTGGAAAAATTTCTGGTATTCCTTAGCTCATTAGGGTATACGTCCCTAATATTTTATAATGATTTGAGGTCATCGCACCTCCCTTAGAAAAGGGCATTGATCATTAGTATGAAGGACACACGATGCTATTGGTCACGGTGGCATTAAAGGTGGCAGATATGCTTTTTCTGGAAACAGCTAGAAGTCTGAAAGAGTAGAATAACCCTCCTGTGAGAGAAGTAAACCAACACCTGTCCTATAGGCTAAACATATTTCAGGGACTGTGAATTGAGCTGTGATATTTAAATTCATGCTAACATAAACAATGTTTTAGCAGGATTTTAATGAAGAGGATCTAAAATAAGAAGAAGCATTGTCAATACATTAATGAAGAAAAATAGCTATTTATAAAATGGGTAATACAAAATATACAAAGTAATGTTGACATGATGTAAATTTCTATTAAAATACATATATGAGGAAAAAGCCTCAAAATCCACAATGCTTAAATAGTATGATGGGTGAGACATTTTAATCTATGGATATTGTAAATGTCAAGTTCCACAGGTTATATTATTATGGATGAAATATTAATGATCACATCATTTTGTATATTTTAAAATTAAATAAGAAAAGTATGTGGTCAACTTTGGACTGTTCTTTGGAAAAGGACCAGTAGAACAGTATATATTTTTTGAAAATTTTTTAACTATATTAAAATATTTGCTAAATAATCACCTGAAATTTGTCTGCAATTTTGGTTCATAAAAATATATCTGGTATTTAAAGATTAAAATTATTTTCTTTTAATTTAAACCTTTGAAATACATAAAGCATTCCAAAATGAATACTCGTTTATCACATTTAGAACCTTACATAATTATGTAAAGAAAATATTACCATTAATGTTTAATTCAAAGATTATGGAAAACAGAGGTATATAAAATTTGACTTCTTGCTTTAACATTTGCTTGGGATTTAAAAGAAAGCAATCACTAATCATTGAAACAGATTTTTTAAATGATAAATATTCAAGTAAATGCATTTTATTAAGCCATAATCATTATTTTTAAATACCTTACACTTAAAATACCAAATAATACTGCCATAACTTTAAATGTGTAATTCCATACTCTGTGTGGCAAAAGACTTTTAAAAACAAAGATTTAAATAAAACTATTATTTATAAATGTGGATTTGTGAGACTATTCATATTTTAAACATTCAGTTTTGCTGAAGTAATCACTAGAGTGGATTTGTCTGAGAGGTATTTTCAAAATAGCTGTTTTAGTCTGTAAACTCAGATCACTTGTGGTTTTATGATTGATAAAAATGGAACACAGTAATTTCTGAGTTTAGTTAGTATATGAGAAAGGTGTTAAATTAATCCTAGTTATGTTACAATTAATGTGTAGTTTTGGGGGTTTTCTATTAACAATTAGAGCAGAACTATAATTAGAAAAAGGTATTCATTTACTTATGAAT
The DNA here is from genome assembly GCF_005190385.1 of Monodon monoceros. NCBI lineage: Eukaryota > Metazoa > Chordata > Mammalia > Artiodactyla > Monodontidae > Monodon > Monodon monoceros. The sequence continues at coordinate 24,264,203 of NW_021703776.1, read as the reverse complement.
ATAAACATTTATTTAGTTTGAGCTTTTGTGAACTGGGACAGTATTTTGCTTTTGTTTGTTTTCTTTTAAGGGAAGAACTTGCTGGAATGGTTAAATAATACCCTGGCAACAACAGAGAGAGTCAAAAGGAAATACAGCAGGAGGTGCAGTCCTCACCCTCTTGCACTCCTATATAGATAATGCTTTCACCTGAGTCCTTGGTAGGTAGGTGGACTTGGTTTCCACCTATACGGCTTGACTTTGAGCTGGGAAAACTTAAAAGAGTCTTAGAATTCTTGAAGTTTGAGAAGTAAATATGAGTTCAAAATTTGCCTTTCTCGAAGTAATTTTTATGACTAACCTGATGGTTTGATGCAATGGAGAAACCACAAATTTTTCATCCTTGAATAAGATGGCCAGTCTCGTTTCTCCTAGCCCCCAATAGGTGAGAATCCAACAGGCGGGCAACCTACTGCTATAGACAGGAGCGAAGAGGGTAATGAGGACAATACTGAGCAAAAGCAGGGAGACTGACTTTCTAAAAGTTTTGCTTTCAACCTATCTTAAAGTATGACCAGTAAGAATGTGTAGGAAACAAGTTAAAATATGTAGGACAAAGAGGCAATTAGGGAGAATGGAAAGAGCGCTGGACTGTGGGTCAGAGGACCTATGTTCCAGGCACAGATCTGGCATTTTCTGTTTTAGGTAAGTCCCTTAAAACTTTTGTGAGCCTTGTTTTCCTCACTGCAAGGGTCAAATGATTTCTTATATGTTAAAAGTACTGAATAATCAAAGAATATGTAACTATAATATACTTAGCATCTCAGTCCTATCACAGGATTCACTTAATTCCCACCCCAACAGCAACTTTCATTGCCTTCAAAATTCTAACATTCTTTGGGTTAACTTTTATTATTTTTCAATCTCATTAGTTCTGCACCTGCATTCATAACTCTCTCTTCACTTCACTATAAACAGCATACTAATTTATGTTTCTGTACCGTTTATGTTATTTTGCCCCTTTATAGTTTATCCACATCTTATCCATCCTTCAAGGTCTAAGTAAAATCCATTCTCTCCTAAAAGCCAAACACTAAGAACTTTCAGAATTGAATAAATTATCTACAAACTTGCTACTCAATGTGAGGTCCAAGGACCAGCATCATCATCACCCTCTGGGAGCTTGTTATTAATGCCCCAGTCCTGACTCACTGAATCAGAACTTGCCCTTTATTTAACAAGATCTCAAAGTAACTTTTATGCACATTAAAGTTTGGAGTAGCACTGATCTACTGCTCATGCTGGAAAGCAGTCACCTTATAGAATCACCTGTTTCATTTGTGTAGCTATGTTTCCTTAAGAAAATTAAAAATTCTAAAGTTTCAGGAGAAGTGTTTTTAAATAATGCCCCAACACAGTTTCCCAGAAAATACTTTTATTCACTCTAATTAGAAAAGGATATACTCTTATAAACTGCATTTTCTGACTGAGCAAAATAGGTGTATTTTGATTCCTGAGTACTATACAAGATTAGAAATTGTACGTGTGGATATTTTATCCCCTTATTTGTGATCACAGGATTCTATTCTACTCTTTCATTCAATACAAAAGCGCAAACAACAATGATCAATGTTGTATCATTTTCTGTGAACATTATCAAACCTTGCATTCTTTTTAAAATGGGAACTAAGTTTGTACCCCCGTTCAGATGGAAAGCTGAAATGTGATACTACATAACCTATGTGGGATTGACCTTGGCCAACCAGAGCACCTTTATCAGTATGCTCTTGGATCCCTGTCATTTATATTTCAGGAGCTTACTGACTGTTGTCTGGGGGATCTCAGTATCAAATGAGAGGAAGCTGAATTGGTCCCTTGTCTTAGTTCATAGATCAACCTGCACGAAAAGAAGCAGATGGATCAGGCCAAATGGTTTCATGTTTTAGGGACTTAAGTTATTAACGGCCTATTAGGTTATAAAAATCAAAGTTGAAAAGTGACGATTCTAATAATATATCCCGAACTTCTACAAATACTCATTAGGCTAGATCCCGGTGGATAAAACTAAACACTGATATCTTTTCCCACTTCAGCTAATGTTAGACAATCAGTAATCACAAGATACAAATGATGTGTTTGGGGAAGTTTGCCGGATCTGTAGGAAAGCCAAGCAATGATTTATTCCACAGGATGCCTGCCGTGCTACAAATCAACCTGTCCATTTGAGAAGGCTTATTTTCAGCTAGTTGATGTGATTCAGAGTTTTCAGTGTGGTATAAGAGGCCAGCCAGAAGAGAACTATTAATTAACTTCACAGAGTCATCAACAATACCCAGCATAATTAGATCAACTTACACATTTTAAAAACAGTGAGTACAAGAAGTTCAATAGCAGGTCATGTTCTATCCTAAGCTAGATAAGTATGCAAGTCTGCTCAGTTATTCGATGTGGATACTCACTGATAGAAAGGAACCGTGATTTCGTCCTGTAAAATATTCACATTCTCAGATCTGTCTGGTCCTGATCTTGGCATTAACTGTAGAAGTATGATGTGTATTCATTTTAAATTGTGTATTTTCTGTGTATGTGTTGCAGGGTAAGTTGAGAGAAGAGCACTATCGTGTTGACAGTATAGATATTGAGACCCCTGGCATTTTAGAACAACAAAGGGAAAACCTCCAAGGATTTTCAGTTTCTAGGTACCTTTTGGACAGTTATGAAAAAATTAGAAAGGCAGCATCTTGGCCCTATGGTAAATCTGTATGACACTAACTACAAAAATCCCATTTAAACTGTATGAAAAGTTCAGTAGGGAGTATTTTATACCACTATTAATGGATATTAAGCCCTAATTTAAAGTTAAAAGGGTATATAAGTTTTTCTAAAAATATCCTTGCTAAATAGGTGATTTACTGTTCTTTAAATGGAACAGTGGTGTTCTTGATTTTGCTGTCAGAAGCAATTAACATGCCATGCTTTAATTTTATTAGTTGAATGCATGACCTGCAATGGGGAAAGTTATCGAGGTCCCATGGATCATACAGAATCAGGCAAGATTTGTCAGCGCTGGGATCATCAGACGCCACATCGGCATAAATTCTTGCCAGAAAGGTAAAATACCACCAAATCCTGCGTCCAGTGATTCTATTTACAAACTGTTATTTGCCCCATGGCAAATTACCATGGAAATTCTCTTGATATAATGTTTTCCTGATAGTCTTGGGGCACAGGGATTTATGATGAGGTATATGAGAGTGCTGGCTTCACCTCCAACTGGGCTTGGCTGATTAGGTTAAGAGTCCCTGAAATCAGGATGGTCCTGAAACACAGAAGCATCAGTGGCTGGAGAAGGAAAACAGTAATAGAAGCTTCCTCTTTCCCTTCCACAGCAGCAAAAAGAGAAAAGCTCATTCAATAATAAGCACTTTGACAGGCCCAAGCTGGGGAGGGCGGCATTATTGTTAAATAAAAGTGAATGTGAATCTCCTTCTAATGCCACACCTTCCGTGACTTAGGTAAAGTGGGGTCAATGTGTGACACCGTGATGCAGGTCATGCCCATAGAGAGGGAATGAAAGGTGGAGCAAACAATTCTTTGGCTGCTTTCTTGTGGTGGATTTTGGCTGCTTTCTTGTGAGGATTTTTCTCCTCAGGAGTAGGTTTTGAGCTTAAATGGTTTAAAAATTATGTGTATTTTGGCCCATTCATTTCACAGGAAACATTTTAGTTGAAAAAAATTTTTCCTTCTTTTTATTATAAAGAATAAAAATACAAATAACTACAGAAGAAGGTCTATCCCCACCTTTCTTCTGAAATTGCTGAAAGGTGTTTTTTCTTTCTTCTTTCTCTTTTTGTCTTGCTCTTCTAGATGAAATTAAAACTGCTTTGTTTTTTAGTGCATCTCTTGTCTTTTAAGTGAGAGCAGAAGGAATATGGTAGCAATTAAAAACAACTCACCAATTCAGGACCCTGTTAATTTAAAGGGAGGTGGGTATAGAGAAAGTGGTGTGATGGAGTTTGTCTCTAGCTCTGCTGGAGGTGAGGGCATGACCTAGGAAGACTCTAGCTCTAAAACTGAGCTATCATTAGTAACATAGCTATTGAAACCTAACTTTCAGTTTGAACTTTAAGTCTGCCCTAGAAGAGGACCTGTTTTCTTAATGAGCATTCTACACGAGGTCATGTTTATGTAATCTGTCCTTAATTGGGCTTTGTAAGAAGGGGATTCAGTTTGGGACCTCAACCAGTGGACCGGTACCAAGTGGACCTAACTTATTAGCAAAGAGGATGGTACTCTGGCCTTAGTAGAATATGCACAGTAATAGATTCAGCAGTTAATGATTAGCAGTCCTTGTAGGGCAAAACACAGAAAATCTCTTCTTCCCTCAGCTAACAGTATCCGAGCTAAGTCAAAAGTTATTTTGTGAGCTGAGAGCTGGGTGGTGTTCCAGGCAGATTTACATGACACTTTTCTTGGTGTGGTTTGCAGATATCCCGACAAGGGCTTTGATGATAATTATTGCCGCAATCCTGATGGCAAGCCGAGGCCATGGTGCTATACTCTTGACCCTGACACCCCCTGGGAGTACTGTGCAATTAAAATGTGCGGTAAGTTAGGGTCAAATTTATTGCTTCCTTTTCCTCTCACAGACTGGATCTAAGCAGGCGATTATTAGTGAGACAGGTTAACAACTATTTTACTTGATACTTTAACATGTATAGGTTTTAACATTTTTAGAATGTGTTACATAATCCTACCCAATCTTTTGCATTTTCAGAGAGCCATTATTTTGAAAGAGATACACACACAAGTGCACACGTACACACAAAACATTTATACTTATGGTAAAGACAAACATTCTCATGTTACCAAGAAAAAGGGAAAAAAAATCTACAGAGGGAGGAAAATGATCAGGGATTATGTGCAGTATCGTAATGTCATTAGGGCCATAAGAGCTAGGACCTCGGATTCTTACCTTCCAATCCTGTATCCTTTTCCTACCTATCCTCCCAGACATAACATGAGCTGTCAACTGACTATGCACATCTTCTGGTGAATGACAGAGGCTGCAATGTAGAAAACTAAGTCTAACAGGAGCTTCTCACAGACATCTTTAATCTCTAGTAGCTGATCCTCACCTCTCTGGCTGTCCTTATACACAGCCTGCATTCTCTTTCAACCTGTTTTTTTTTTTTGCGGTACGCGGGCCTCTCACTGCTGTGGCCTCTCCCGTTGCGGAGCACAGGCTCCGGATGCGCAGGCTCAGCGGCCATGGCTCACGGGCCCAGCCGCTCCACGGCATGTGGGATCTCCCCGGACTGGGGCACGAACCTGTGTCCCCTGCATCGGCAGGCGGACTCTCAACCACTGCACCACCAGGGAAGCCCTCAACCTGTTTTTTAGCAGTCCTACTATCCTTCTACATACTGGCCTTTACCCAACTTTCCTGAGTTTATGATAAAAGCTTCTTTTCTTACTTGCTTTGCGATATCCCTTTAAATCTTGGTCCTCTCCTCCACAGTTAACTCACACACTTTTATTCTTCTCTGAAATAATCCTGGATAATAATTAGACATAAACATGCTTTTATTTCTATGTGTACAGTCTTATTTTTTGAACTGGATCCTAAAATGCTTTCAAATCAGAATTGCATAAATTTAGTAAGGTGGAATCATGTTATAAATTGGCTGGCTAATATAAAGATATATATATATCTAGAGAGAAAAATGTAAAGACATACAATCAGGTACCAGCACCCAGAATGATAAATATACAATTATGAGGCTATGGATAGGGATTTGCATATTTCCCTAGATTGGCATGATGAGGCTCTTTCTTTGAACAGACTTATTCAGTATTATCTACACTATGATACTGCCAAGGTAAATATCTCTCCACTTAGACCTGCTAATAAAAGGAAATGTTTTGGACGACTCAAATAAAACCCACAGAAAGGAGATGTGTCTGGCATATGTGAAATAACTTCAGAATCTGGAAGGCTCTCAATGTGAACACAGTGTTCCAAGGAAATTGAACCATCTGTTTGGTCCTTTAAAATAAGGGATGACTCTTGTGACAGTGTTTCTCTGTATAGATTGGTTAGTTCAACTCAATGAGTTTTTAAATCTTGTTAATCTGTCCATAATTCTAGACCAGCTAGGTACAAGAAACCAATAGTTTCCCCTCCATTTTTCTTTTTGTGTGTGTTTTAGGCACTCAAAAATCGTCTCTGGAATAAGACCAGTATAAACAGACACACACGCACACACACACACACTCACATGCCTATTCACTGGCACGTTCACCTTTCAACTGGCATGCATAAGACTGGCTATTTTTAAAAGACATTGGGAGAGGAAAATATAGAATGAATATGACACTTCTAACTATTAGATAAATTTCTTTTTCTTTTCTGTCCACATTTAGCTATTTATACAACTAATGTGCAACAATTCTGATGGCTTTTTTAAACAGAGGGTGATGTTTATAGGATGCTAATTCTGAGAAAATGGTGGCAGAATTTGTGACCCAAACCTATATACAGTATATAGTATATACAACCTATATAGTACATACAACCTATATAGTATTAATATATACAACCTATATACAGTATATAGTATATACAACATGATGATTAGGGGGTGCTGAACCTCCTGGGTTCCTCTGTATCCGTGAGTTCATCCAACCTTGGGATCATGTAGTACTATAGCATTTACTATAGAAAAAAACAGCATATAAGTGGACCCATGCAGTTCAAACCCACGCTGTTAAAGGGTCAATTGTAGTTAAGATAAAAATATTTTCAGCTTTTGGAATATTTTAAAAATGTTTTATTACAGGACAGATTTTAGTTTCTAATTTATATATAGAGACTATATTTTTATTAAAATTAATGAAATAAAGTGACATTCAGGAATTTTGGAAAGCATAAGAGAGAATGTCTTCCAGATATTTTGGCTTATACATATAGTAAAGGCTACAATGCAAAACTAAGGAATTTGGTGATGGTTTCAATTGTGTATTAATTTTCGATTGCTGCATAACAAATTATCAAAAACTTGGTAGCTTAAAATAACACATATTTCTTATCTCATGGTTTCTGTGGGTCAGGAGTCAAGGCATGAGTCAGGTGTGTCCTCTGCTTAGGATCTTACAAGGCCACAGTCCTGGTGCCCACCAGACCTACTGTCTCATCTAAGACTTGGTGTCCCATTCCAATATTCTAATTCAGTTTCTTGTGGTTGTAGTGCTGAGATCCTGAACTCCTGGATACTGCCTGATGTTTCCTACCACATGACCCTCTCCACAATATGGCAGTTTAATTCTTCAAGGCCAACAGGATAGCTTTCTGTTACTTTCAACCTCTGACCTCTGCACCCTCTTCCATTTATTTATTAAGAATATTTTTCAAAGGTATTAAAATTTTATAAGCCAACTTTACCCAAGATTCTGCACTGGGGATGAATGTCAAAAGGACTTGTTCAGAAATCATATCCTTTAGAACTTCCATATAATTTCTTTCCCCTTAACACAGAGTTGTGAAAGGTAAAAATAACAGTGTTTTGTTTTCCTGGGAAAATAGTATATCTTTATTAGGGAAAATGATTGAAAAATAACTGGTCAGTTTTTGCCTCCACACTGTGATTCAATGCAGAAGGCTCTGCACCTGCTTTTAAAGAGCTCACCTGATTAGGTCAGGCCCACCCAAGGAAGTCTTCCTTTAATTAATTTCAAGTCAACTGACTGGGAACTTTAACTACATCTACAAAGTCTCTTCACTTTTGTTGTACAACATAAGCTAATTACAGGAGTGGCTCTCCCATTATATTCACAAGTTCTACCCGCGCTCAAGGGGAGGGGATTACAGAGTGTACATCAGTGGATAGGAATCTTAGGGGTGTATTAGAATTCTGTATACCACACACATATTTACATGCACTAGTTGTAAGAGAATATTGATTGTCACTTTTTATTGGTATCATTTGATTCTTCGGTGAGCTTTCTGGTTTTCTCTCAGTCCCAATTGCTTGAATTCATTCTGAGTTTTCAATATGTTTGAAGAAAAGAATAGAGTTTATGATTGTGTCACTTGTCTCCTCTAAAGCTGAAGGGGAATTTTAAAACTCTTTTTTTAAATTATATAATAACTGTATAAGAAGGTTATAATTGCTACCATTTATTTAACATCTACAGAAGGGTGCTTTCCATCTACTGTCAATAATCCTTATTTCAATTCTACAAAATGTGATTAGGTAGGCCAGTGAGAAAGGTGTGCAAAGACATGATGGGTGAAGCAGAACGGCAATATTCAAGACATGGTAATTAGGTTGATATGGGTAGGGATGGGGTAAAGACAGAGAAATGGAAGAAGATAAGAAAAATAAGATTGATGTGAGGCAGATGAAGTAGGATCCAAGAGTAGCCCATCCAGTTGCCATGAGAAACACTGAAAAATTAAGCAGGGAGAGTGGTCTTACCTGATTTGTCATCTAGAACAGTAGCTTCCAAATCGGTATCTATGAAACCCCAGGGAACACAAAGACTGTCCTAGGGGTTTATGGGCATGGATAGGTTAAAGGGCTCAAATTCCAGCTCCTAGTTTTCTATATGAATTCTTTCCCAAAGTCTTCTGCTTGAGATGCATGTGTTCCCAAGGAGTCAGTCAAGTTCAACTTCCTCCCTGCCCACTGACAACTGCCCTTTGCTACTTTATTGAAAAAAGGCAAACTGCTAATCCTTCCTGAATATTAATGTGGTGCACTGTCCTGGGGACACTAAACAAAGAGACCTTTGAAAATACTATATATTAATGCTGTTTATCATTTATGTTCTGCTAATAATTGTATAACTCTATCCATAACATGTATACATATATATGTATATTTGTGTGTTTGTGGCTGTGTGTGTGTTTAGTATAGTGTGCATTTATCTCTTAGAATTTTGTGGTCACAAGAAATTTTTTAAAAATTTAAGTATATAAAAATCTTTCAGGAAAGTATGATAGGTGAGGAATAAAAGATTCTCCAACATAAAATAAAATACATTACACTAAAATAACATTCTGTGGGTAAAGTGGAATGGAAAAATGATTCAAGGAGAAAAAGAACTTGATAATGTACATTTTATCCAGAAAAAGGTATAGGTATCAAATCACTGTGGTATTTAGAGTCCATTAAATCCATTTAGAAGAGTGATACAAAAATTTTCAATTTAAAACTATCGATAGTTAAAACATGCTAGAAACCACATCTTTTGCAGCTATTTAAACTTAGCACAAAAAATGTAGATGTCAACTTTAAAAGCAAGAGAGGGAATATAAATATTTTTTCAAAATTATTTTAGTAACAGGAGCAAAAACAAAAACAAATTAAAGAAACCAACAACATTTGAAGACTACTGGTCCAGAAGAATTACTACGTATTCTGGGTAATTAGCATGGAGGCCGATAAGAGTTGATTTTAACAGGCAAGTAAGAAAGAGAATGTGAACTAAGGCAGTAAGCAGTGACAAAACAATGTGGAGGAGGATGTGAGCAATATTAAAGAGTTAGAATGTCCCATATATAATGATGAATTGGATAACGTGGGAAATGAGAGGGAAAAGGTAAAGTCTAATATTCTTCCTAAGTTATTGGGTAGATGATACATATTTAAGAGAGGTATAAATTTGAGGAGAAAGATAATAAGTTTGGTTCTGCTTATATTGAGATGCAGGTGCTTCATGTCTGTGCTCAAAGTACATCTAAGTTCAGTCTTCCCTGAAGGTCATGCAGAGTCATAAGTGAATGTGATAGCAGAAGCCTTGGACATAGCAGCAATCCCAGGAAGCATAGAGAGAGCATAATGAGTTTTTGCCCCTTTTCTATAGAATTCATTAAATAAATATTTGTTGAATAGCTCTTAATACGTCACATGCTTTCCTAGTTGCTGGGAACTTTCCTAGAAGTGAACAAAACAGACCAAGATCTATGATAAAATTAAAATTTCAGAATTTTAGCATGAACTAGTAAAGTAAAAGCTGACATTGCCTTGACACTGGGCTGTTTACACCAGATCCAAGGTTTTGAATACTGCTCTCAATTCCTTTTATTTGTTAAAAAGCTGAATGAACTACAAATTTATTCTTGTCACTTTGCTTCCAACTTTCAATCTTACAATTAGTATAACACTGAAAGTGAAGGATGAACATTGCTCATCCCCTGACAAATGTGTAGCAGGGTATTCTGGGACAGGCCTTCTCAGTCCTCCTTCACACCATGTTCTTCAGAAGGTGATGTCTACCTAAATGGCAGCAGCCCACACATATTCTGGCTGTGTAACTTTTAACAGACTTCCAAGAATATGAAATTTTAAGACACTGCAAACATATAGCAAGATTGGAAGTCCCATGCAGCGCTTAAATGAAGTACTGATATTTTTATGGTTTTCCCCTATAATAATAACTTCATATTCTGAATAAGAGTTTGTTCTATACATTAGTTTGCTGCTTTTCAGAGAGAAATAATATTTGTTGGGACTAATCGTGTTTTTCTGAAGTGAACTTTAGTAGCTCTTTGGCAACTGAAAAGCTAACTTGTGGTTAATGTCCCTTATCTTGTGGTTGATGTCCCTTAAATATCCCATTGAGTATTTAAATCAGTTGGACTGAAGATATCTTTACACATTATTGAGAACCCCAAATTGTCTCCGTGGGTTACATGAATCAATATCTACTGTATTGGAAATTAAAACATAAACTAAAAACATTTAATTCATTAAAAATAATAAGCTCATTGGATGTTAATAAATATAACATTTTAAAAGAAAAATAACTATTTTTTTCAGAAAAATAGGGAGGACAATGACTTTGCTTTAGATTTTTTGTAAATTTCTTTAATGTTACCTTAATTAGAAGACGATAGCTGAGTGTCTCATATTTGCTTCTGCATTCAGTCTTTTGGGATATCATACATCAAGTGCAACTGGAAATTCCACTGTAAAAAGGACAAGTGACATCTTAGCATTGTTATGAAAACAGTTTTGACCTCCTAGATCCCTGAAAAGATCTCTGGAACCCCAGGTATCCCTCTGAGAAGAGCTTTCTTGCTACATGTCATATGTGTAAGGCTGATGTCCCATTAAAGTACACCTGCTAGGATATACCTGTCGGCTGTTCCAATTGTTCCCCACCTTTTACCACCAGCAACTTGCCTGGTTGGAGACTTTTATCGTTTATTATCTTTTTCTCTGATTTTCTTCATTTATCCTATAGGATGGTCTAATCTGCTTTTTTTAAGCTCTCTTTTGCATGATTGGTACCACCATTTACACAGTTTAAAATCCAAAAGCCTAGAACAATCCTAAACATGCTCTTTCCTTCACTCCTCACATTTGATCCATCATTAAGTCCTGTCAATTTTATTTTCTATGTATCTATCAAATCTCCATTTCACTTCATCACTGTCTCCTTTATCCAAGACAGCATTATTTTCATCTTGAATATCTGGGTGGCCTTCTGAGTGGAGCTATATCCACGTTCACCAGCTTTCCCCTCCAATCCCTTCTCCACACTGCAAACAGGATGACATTTAAAAAAAAATCTGAATATATCATTCCCTATGCCTAGCATACCACACACATACACAACAGTTTAAAACTCTTTAATCATTTTCTTTGATCTTAGGACACAGACAAAACAAAACCATCCTTTACTCCTCCACCCCTATCTTTAGCCTCATATACATTTCTCTCCATGCTCTCTGTTCCAGCCAGAATAGTTTTCTCCCTATACCTCATATTTTCCATATTCTCATTATAGTTCCTTCACCCCTGCCATCTCCTCTCCCCTGAAAAATTTTCTCTACCTTCCTCACCTAGTTGACAGCTACCCATTGTTCAAATTTCAAGTCAGTTATCATTTCTTCATTTGACTTCCCCTGACTCGGTCAAATTCCTTATTGTATATTTATAGCAACATAAACCTCTCCTTCCATGTACTTCTCAGAATTTGGTTTTTACATTTATTTCTGAAGTTATTTGGTTAATAACTGTCTCTATCAAAATTTGTAAGCTCCAAAAGAGTAAGGACCAGGTCGTTTTTGTATTCCACAGAGTTACCACATTGCCTTGCATGTGACAGGAGTTCAATAAGTCTTTGTTGAATGAACCGCGGTTACCTTCCTGCTCAGTGGTAGTTTTCATTTTCTTTTAGTGTCTCCTGGAATTTCTTCTATGCTTCTTGATTTTCATATGAAAACTTGGCTTTTCCCAAACATTGCCAACCAGGAAGATTTGCTTCATACCTTCTTCCCATCACCTCAACTCATTGTCAGTTTTCATGCTTCCATGAGCTAGTTTTGTTCCTTCATTGCTTGATGTCTTGATGTCTTTTCATTCAACAAAATAAACAAATCTTGTCATATTTTACCTTATTTTTCACTTCCTCTTTCTTTTCCTTCTTATTTTTTAAACTTCTAGATATGTAAGTGTCCACAGCCATTTTATATTTTTAAGAGCCTTACTGAGGTATAATTGATATGTTAAAGCATCACATATTTAATGTACACAGTTTGATAGGTTTGAACATATGCATACACCCATGAATCCATCTCCACAATCAAAGATTATAACCATATTCATCACCTGCAAACATTTCCTCCTGCCCCCTCTTGCCTTTGTGTGTGTGTGTGGTAAGAATACAACTCTCTTAACAACTGTTTGGTATACAACAAAGTATTGCTAACTATAGGTACTATGTACAACATAGTATAGTAGATCTACTATACATAGTAGATCTCTAAAACTTACTCATCTTGCATAACTGAAACTTTATTTCCTGTTGAACAACTCTCCACTGCAGAAGTGTGGCCAAGGCAGATCTTTGATAGTTAAGATTTCTATCAAAATTATCATTGTGGACTGAACTGTGCTCCCTAGCACCCACAATTCATATATTGAATTCTAAGCCCTGAATGCATTTGGAGATAGGGCTTTTAGTAGATAATAAAGGATAATGAAGTATAATGGCGGGATCCTAATCCAATGGGATTTGTGGTCTTACAAGTAGAGGATGAGCGTGATCTCTCTCTCCATACCATATGAGGACATAGCAAAAAGGTATGTCTATACCTACATCTACAAGCCAGGAAGAGAACTCTCACCAGGAACCATTGGCTGCCACCTTAATCTTGGACTTTACAGCTCCCAGAATTATGAGAAAATATATTACTGTTGTTTAAGTCACCCAGTCTTTGTTACAGTAGCTTAAGAAGATACGTTGCCATTGGTACTACATAAAAAGAATCCTTCCTCCTAGTAACTAGTGTACGCTGGCATCATGTTAAAGGAATATGTAACGTTTTAAACTTCAGTGTCTTTGTGTGTTGGGAAAATAATTTTAGCAAATTATTTTCTTTCTTAAAGAAAGCTGATTATTTCTCTAAATTTTATTAATTCATCCAAGGCCAGAACAGAGATTCATAGAAATATAATCCTCTTATTGTATTCTGTGTCAGGAAAAAACAATGCTATCAATATCCTTTCTCAAGGGAAAGATCTTGTATTGGAGGTCTTTTCCAAGTCATCTTCTAAGGAGTAAGAGTATAGGATTGAAGACCTTTCATGAAAGTCTTGTCTTTTGAGTATTTTATACCAGAAACGTCTTGGATAAAGTCCAGAGAAAAGTTTCAGACAGGAATCCCAGGTCCACATGGAAAGAAAACGTGCAAGCAATTTGAGGTTTGTGCTTTGGAGGTCTTTATACTATTTTCCCACGTCAATTTTAAAACAAGAAGCTCTTTAAATTTACACTGAGCCTGATCCTGCCCTCTGTGGCCCAAAGAGCACAAGTCTGTTGATGGGAGAGTAGCTTTACACACTGTTCTAAATATCCAGGGACCATCATAAAGTAAATCCTATATTTCAGTTGCTCTTCAGTAGCTGGGAATAAGAAGTGGGTTGGGTTGAATTACTCCAAGAATAATCAGGTATTTGTCCAATGGCCTAAGAAGAAACTTGTTCTTAACTACAGGCAAAAGAATAGCAATAGCTTGTCACCACTAAGAAATCCAGGTTTTTTGGAGGGTTAAGGGGACAGTAAACATAAGGATTTACTTACTGTCCATGTAAAGCTTATGGATCCCTAGGTGTGGTTTTCTGTAATATACATTTGCACTCACATTCTCCAGTTGCCATTCACGGACCTCTGTCAGGGCCTTGTGGCCTCTCCGCAAGGATTTGGCTAGTCTTTCACAGAGAAAAAGGTTCGATTTATTCTATGTTGTCTTGTTGTGTTGATCTCTTTCTGTTGGGGGCCAAAAGGGTCTTCCCAACAATTACATAACAGTTAATGTTCATTCTCTCAACAAATGTATTCAAACCTTAAAGCTCTCTACCAAATAGTAGAGCAATCAGATCATAGCAGGTCCACACCAGCAAAGTGAAATTAGTGTTCCAAGAGGCAACCGTTATATTTGATCATGTTCTAACAGGACAGTGAAAAATTTCAAGAGCAAATGTTGTTTTCTTTAAAGCATTTCCAAATAGAAAACTGCGTGTCAGTCATGAAAGAAAAACATTCCTTCACTCACAGGCCACTGAGGATCATATAAATATCTTTGCATCTGCTTCCAAAGGGTGACCACCACTGACACCCCTGGCAAAATGTTTTGTGAGGAACTCTCAGAAGAGTTCCTGGTATTTTCAGTGTGAGCTTGGTAGACATACTTGCAAAAACATTTGTGGATGCGGGGATGCAGTATTTTAAAAACATGTTGCTTTGGCTAAACTTGATAATCTTCAGCTGATATTGGGGATGTTTCTGTGTTTCTTTAACTCTTCACTAGGCCACTGGAGACTCTTCAGAGCCTTCCCTTTTTCAGGTCTCATGTTTAAGTATTAAGTCCAAAGGAATAGCTTTCCCAACATTTAATAGCCCTTTCCCAATCAATTGGCATGAAGCATTTGTTTTGTTTTTGCACCAAATTTTGATGTTTATATAGTGGGACAGCTGAAGGAGTCTATTTTATTGCGGTTCAGGAATAATTCCTTTTGTTCGAATCATAAGTATTCAAGCAGGCAACAAAGATCACACATTTATATCACAGTTAAATGGTCTATGGACAAATCATTCATCATGGTCCCCATCAGATAATATTTATTAAACAGCTGCATGAAGTCGCAAAATAACTCTTACTAATTCATGAAAACTGTAGTTACCTTGTTGTACTAATATATCTTTTTTTGCCTATATTATTTATTCTATACATTACCACCAGAATTATGTAGCTTTTGTTTATGGGGTTACTTTTAGCAGCTGAATGTGAAATGGGATAAATACAGATGCACTAACTTCAGAGGGTACTTTTTAAATAAAGAAAAATACTATGTGAATACTGCTAGTTTGTAGTTAAAATCAAAATAAATATTTCCACTGAATTAAAACACAACAATAAGTAACACTGTCAAGTTGTTTTAGTTATATATTTCAAAGTTACAGATGCTTATTAAAATGAGACAAAAATAATAATATTATTTAGATTCTTTACATCTTGATAGGGCCTGACTTAGTCAGCTCAGGCTACTATAACAGAATACCATAGACAGGGTGGATTCTAAACAACAGAAATGTATTTCACATAGATCTGGAGGCTGAGAAGTCCAAGATCAAGGTGACAGCAGGTTTGGTATCTGGAGAGAGCCTGATTCCTGGTTCACAGATGGTTCACACTTTGCCCTGTGTCCTCATATGGTAGAAGGAGCAAGGAAGCTCTGCAGGGTCTCTTTTATAAGGGTACTAATCCCATTTATGAAGGCTTTGCCCTTACAACCTAAACATTTACCAAAGGGACCAACTCCTAATACCATAACATGGGGATTAGGATTTCAACATATGAATTTGAGGAAGACACAAACATTCAGTTTATAGCAAGGCCTAATGAAAATTTGTATTTATTCTGTACAATATTGTATTTTATTAATGTGCAGTAATTCTTTGTATTCTGTAATTTTTGTAATTTCAAAAGGTTCTAGTTTCCACCTCCAAATTAGAATCTGTTAAATAATCCAAATTATTTAATCCAAATCCAAAATTTTGGTTTTCAATCTAACCATTTTAACTTACACTGTCTTTTAGTGAATAGTTAGTGACCCCCTTAAAATAAGTTTATATCATAAGTTTTAAAATATAATAATGAAAGTTTAGAAAAAAATCTTTGACATAATTGTTCAAATGAGGATTTTATGATAGCTACTTTTAAAGTGAAAGATTCTTTCATTAAATCTTGCTGGGAACCTCTGCAGTTGAGGTGCAAAGTTAGTACAACAATTCAGATCTCTGAACTTGACACTGAAGTTCTAGTGTATCAATCAGCAGTGAACTATTTTCCTCAGTATTCTTATATAGGTACTCTTTTCTCTGACCTAGGGTTTTTGTAATATAGATATTTCTTTTCACAGGGACTCCTAAAATTTGAAAACTTTACCCTCAAATTAGAAAAATTTTAATCTTCTACTAGCTTTTAAATTGTATCATTCCTCTTTTTTCATTGTTTAGGTTGATGTCTGGAAAATCATACTAGAGTCCAAGGAGCTCAGTGTGTTAATCTCTGATGGGCTTAGCCTTGAACTAGATACTTAGTGAGATGTGATAGGCCCATATCTAGCCAAAGGTGGCCCTGGTTGACTCATCAAGACTGGATCCTTTGGTTACAAGTTCACAGTGCTAAAATAGTACTGAGAGGAATGGATCAGTAATACACGAATAAAACAAAACACACACAAATAGCTAAGAAAGTAAGAGAGCTGTAGTACCCAAGTCAGGCAATGAAATCTGTGATTAGTAGAAGTGCTTTTGCTCTGGCTGCCCTAACTCTGACCTTCCTCCCATTGTCAGTATTCTGAGTCCTAACTGAGGTCACAAATTTGCTGCCCAGGAGCTTGTACCCAAGAAGTGGGGGAATCAAAACTTTTCTTCTTAAAATGTTAAGCTAATGAATTGATAGATTCCTGGGGACATTCGTTTTGTCTTCTTTCACATCATAGTTTTATAATTAGAATGATATATGTCAGTACAAGCTTGAACTTTTACCTGTTTTAGAGTTGTCACCCTTTAAAGACTTCCCACACATACTCATTTTCCTCAAATCATGTAACAATCAACTCAAATCATCAGAAAAATAGCTTAGTAGCATTTGTTTTAATGAAATATAGTTCTAACCCTCAGAACCTATGAAATCCATCTTATTTTCTATTTCATCAAAGAACTTCAGGTAATATTAAAATCATAATGAACTTGGTTAAACAGCACCAACTTCTTCTACAGAAGTCATTTCTCTCAGTCCAAAATTTTTGTTCTTCCTAAATCAATATATATTACCAATATCAATACATATAAATTCTCGAAGCCATCAACTCTCAATGACCATTCTATAGGTCAGTCTCTGGACATTTTCTCATGTCCATTTGAATTTCCTTTTAATTTAGGATATTTCTGAGCTGCATTTCTATTCCCTAAAGTAGATACATAAGAAATAAAAACACATTTTAAGATGAGCTGAAGAAGAGATTTGTTTTTAAAAAGAAGAGTTATTAAAAGGGCAATTTTTGGAAATCTGTACATAAAACATTCTAGTGATTGGGATGGTCATTAATTAATCCTCCTTTTTTTTCCACAAAACTTCACAGAATAACTCCAAACTTAGGCTCTACTTAGTTTGCATGGAACTCAATGAAATAAAGCATTCAGCCACATAAGGTAGTAATTATTTGTAAGAAAGAAAGAAATTTAAAATAAAGTTAAAGAGCCACTTTAAAAGAAGTTATGCCATTAAATATGGAACACTATTATAGACATCCCTAGACTCTGAAGGCATGTCTAATTCTAACCTCTCCTTTGGAGAAATGATGCACCGAATTCCAGAATGGGTGAATCAAAGATATTTATTTATTCACTTCTTAAACTAACCTAGAGGCTGTCAACTTGAGTTTTATGCAGAGGCACCTTGAATAACCACTTAGGTTATAAAGGTAATTGGGGAGTTTACATGGAAACAAACATTTTCATGAATGTTTTGAGAAGGTATATGAATTTTAGTTGCTCCAGAATATTTTGAGTTATATTTTATGCAAGTGAGTAAACCTTAAGACAAAAGACAAGAGTTCAAGTTGTGGTATATTTAATTTTGTACTTCAAAATTTTTCTTACTGAGATTTTCAGGATCTTCATGAAGTATGGTAAAGCACTGCAGCTGGACTAGGAAAAAGGCAACAAATAAATCTGCCTAGAAGCAAGTAATATTTCTTAAATGCCAACAAGTTGATTAAGAAGAAAAATGTAACATATCAGCTTAGAATATATTTATTATTTTAGAGGAAAACCACGGTTAATACCATTGCCAATTTTTTAACTATTTAAATAAACTAATTTTAGGAGTAATTATATAGTCATTTCAGAAATACTGTATATTTGGCATGTATAAGTTATAGTGACATATGGAAGTAAAATGCCTTTAAAGAATTTTTCAAGAATAAACTAATTTAGTGTTTGAATGAAAAGAATTGGAATGGAGATAGTAATAGTGACAAACTGATTTTTAAAAAATAACTCTGTTCTCTAGACTAGCATTAATTTTCTTTTTCGTACTTTTTTTAATGGCCAAACTTACGGCACAGTGCTAAAATTTCCCCACTTGGTCACTATATTATTTGTAGATGTTTTCCAATTTCAAAAGTAAGAAAAGTGATTTTTAAAAAACATATATGCAATACTTAAGCATTAATAAATAGAGAGATTTTACACCTATTGTTAATAATGAGTAGATAGATCCAGGGAATTTAAATATTATTAAATGATGCTTTTTAAAACAGGTCTAGATAAAGTCAAGCCAGAATGTTCTTTTTATAAGCAGAGAAATTCCATGGTTGAGTCCACCATGTTAATTCCTCCTTTCATTTGAGTGAGACAGTAGTGATAAATTGAATTTTTTATTCCATTCAATTATTATAAAAATTATGTGACAGAAAACCCTGCTAATAAAATGCAAGTGAACTCTAAGAGGTAGATGACAGATTGAAATATTTTATTTAAATTTATATTTCTTTTTACCAATAGCTCACAGTACTATGAATGACACGGATGTCCCTATGGAAACAACTGAATGCATTCAAGGTCAAGGAGAAGGTTACCGGGGCATCATCAATACCATTTGGAATGGAATTCCCTGTCAGCGTTGGGATTCCCAGTATCCTCACCAGCATGACATAACTCCTGAAAATTTCAAGTGCAAGTGAGTAAATTAGAGAAATATAAATTTCAGTAGGCCCTGTGGGAAATGAGGCAGAGTGGTTGCTTTTTACTAATTTCTGTGTGAGTGATCCTTAAACTTTAGTGTGCCTAGGGAAAATTCAGCAATGAAAAGGCAGATACATCCCCCCAGAGACTTTGATTGCTCAGGTCTGAAATTTGGACTTGAAATAATACATTTTAACAAGCACTCTTGGTGATTCTGAATCAGATGGTTGATGTACCATCCATGCTTTGGGAAACACATCCCTAGGTTTCTGATCACAGCTTTGCTCTTGCAGGTCTATTTAATAAACCTATTAGTGGTAATGATAACCAGGCAAGTTTCAAACTAGTGCCTTCTTAAATTTTCATATTAACTTTAGGGGAGATTACAAGGCACACCTTGATTTCAACCAACATTGTAAACTGATGAATTTTCAGCCTTGAAAAAAATTATTTTTAAAATTTTGAATGAGTGATTTTTATTGTTTCTAAATTTTCTTTAAAAAGTGGGGAAATACAACAGCTGTTTAGATGAACCAAGCCGAAGAAACTGACCTTGAATATCAGTTACAGAGCTGTTATGTTCTTCTCCATGGCTGCTTTTCTTCACCACTTGACTTCTGTTAGACAGACAGCCACAGTGCCATGTGTTTTTAAATTGCCCACCTTGTTATTAGGAACATAAAATGATTGCTTTTAAAATTTATAACACACGTGTCATTCATAGTGGCTTTGCTGAAATAGCACCTATAAATAACATATATTGCCTTTATGTAACTGGCTTTTAATAAGAGAGCTTAACATTTCAAGATGGAGAACTATGAACATTAGTTGGCCCATCCACTGGAGAGGGGATATAGTCTACGGTTTTTTATTTTATTTTTAGATTTTAAAAGCCAATTCAGAGTTCTTTGCTTAGACAGTAAATATTCATCTGTTATGTTTTTAAAATTATTTTATAATAACAAATTTATAGTTGCCACTCTGGGGTTTATTTCCTTCATTTTCTTCACAGCAATTCACTCTCTATTTCTGACCCATGTGTTTCATACCTCAGAAATAAACATAAAAGCAGAGAGAGAAAAGAAAATGAGAAACGAATAGCTAAGGGAGACAAAGGAGACAGTGTCAGTGCCATGCACACTTTTTGTCAACTTCTAATGACTGGTAATACTCAAGTTAGAGATTGTGTATGTGTAAGTACCCAAACGAACCTCATCTGTAAGAAAAACAGATAATAATTATAGAAATTGAATCCACACATTTCACAATTAAAAATGATCAAAAGTTTAGCTTACATGTTATTGGAATTTAAGCCATTCTTTCTTAATTGGTTATTTAGTCAAGGTAACCAAACATAAATGTCAAACAACCAAAAAGTGAGCTGTGTTATAAAACTGATAAAATCTGACTCAACATTTTACTCAGAGTATTGATGCCTTTACTGTTTGTGGGCTAGCAGAGAATGGAATACTGGTCGGGTATCTCTGGTTGTACTAAACACGATATGCCCCAAAACTGAGACTCTTTACAAATGACGATCTTTAAAACACTATTTGTAGGGCAGGAATAGAGACGTAGACATAGAGAACGGACATGTGGACACAGGGTGGGAAGGGGAGGGTGGGACAAATTGGGAGATTAGGTTTGACATAAATACACTATCATGTATCAAAGAGATAGCTAGTGGGAATCTGCTGTATAGCACAGGGAGCTCAGCTCCGTGCTCTGTGATGAACTAGATGTGGGGCGGGGGGAGGGAGGGAGGGAGGGAGGTCCAAGGGGGAGGGGATACAGGTATACATATAGATGATTCACTTCATTATACAGCAGAAACTAACACAACATTGTAAAGCAATTTTACTCCAGTCAAAACAAAACAAAACAAAACAAAAACACTATAACTGAACAATACTGCCTGTGGTGAATGTACATGAATCATATAATCATTAATTCGCTTTAATAATTATAAACACTTCTCTCTTCAAGTGAAGGAAAAGAACTTAGAAAAAATATTTGAGCAAACCTTGACTCTCATTCTTGCTTAATCTAGATTAATGAGGTGCTTCTAGATATAGATTATAAAAGCAGGCCTAAACTAAGATTTTTGATAGCCTCAGATCTCTGTTTAATTATCTTGCCTTAAATTAACAACTTGAAATAATTTAACTAAGCAATTATTCATCTAAAATTGCAAATTTGCGTACACTTTATGTAAAATTCAATGCACGTATTTTGTACTGACAGTTTTTTTAAACATGAGTATAAATTGGTCAGAAGAAAGAAAAGGTTTTCTTCATCTTTCCAGTTAATAATTTTATAAGAAGGGTAAAGGCTTGAATATAGGTTATAAATAAGAATATTTGCTATACAATGGCCTTAGCTACTGGCATTCACTGTTCTTACAACCTTAAATAACAGTTGTGTCAGGACCTATTTTGGCTAGATAAACTATTACCTGTTGATTTTGTAACCAAACTCAAGCTTCTTCTTTAAAAACTTTTCAGTTTCTAATGGTCAATTTGGATAGTAATAAAAGTGTAGTATTTTTAATTGGGCCTAAATGAAATAAATAATGTACCTTCCAATAGACTGAATATTAAATTTGTTAAATTATTAGCAGGGATTTACGAAAAGAAAGTACATGCTTTCTTCAAATTAGAGAGCATTATCAGGAGAGCAAATCATAAATTCCACATTTTATTTAACATGAACCTTGCATTAAGGTAAAATCCTTTTATATACAGATGATATTAGTTTAGACTTTTTCCTTATTGTGAACTCTAAATGTCTAACTATATCACTGGTAAAATAAAGGAAGTACATGTATTACATGGACAACTTTTTCTATAGTTAGGTTATCTATATTATAATTAGGATTTAATTTTACAGAAATATAAAATTGCATGTTGTAATCTCTAAATCAAGAAAGAACTACGTTGGAATTAAAAGAAATCTATGTAGTGAATTAAATAAATCAAAGAAATACAGAATTTAAAGAAGAAATATCTGTCATGTGTTTTGTGGCAAATGTTTGAATAGGTGGAACTTCATTTTTAAACAAGAGAAATTAAAGACTACTAATTATAATAGCCTTTCTTCTGTAAAGAGAATGTGTTTCTACATTATATACAGTCCATGAAAAAGTAATAACAGACCAGTTTTTAAAAATTGTAACAGTTGAGAGTCCACGTCTTGAAAATGAGTGAGAAGAATGAAGTGGTACTATTTCTCTCTTTCAAGAAGCAGTAGTGTTTGTGTGAAACTCCAGGTCTGTGGAAGAAAAAGAATTCTGACATCTGACAGCATTTTATTTCAGTAATGTGGGCAGTGTCAGTTGTGTATGCTGAATTCTAAACTGTTATAACTATCCTAAATCTAAAACGTAGGGCTCTATTTATAGAATGCATACATTCTAGGATTCTAGAAATGTAATAACACTGACTTCACCAACGTAAGAAACCCTGGCAATTTACATTAACATGTTTATTCTCAATAGGGACCTAAGAGAAAACTATTGCCGAAATCCGGATGGGGCTGAGTCACCGTGGTGTTTTACCACTGATCCAAACATCCGAGTTGGCTACTGCTCCCAAATTCCAAAATGTGATGTGTCAAGTGGACAAGGTAATAGCTGACATTTTGCAGTGTGGGCATGATTAAATTCAGTGGAAATGCCTAAATGGAGTACACATTACAGCAGAAGACTTATTTTCGGTTGCACTGTTAGCAAACAAAGTCACCAAGCCTGAAGTTGGATTTCTTTTATATATTAATTTGTTCAATATCCCTTTATTTATTTGAATGTATACTAGTGCCAGGGACAGTTTTAGGCACTGTGGATATACCAGTAAACAAAACAAAATTCTCTGACCCCATTGAACTAATGTCCAGCAAACAAAAACAAGCAAAATTAAAATGTAGGTGGGGGGCTTCCCTGATGGCGCTGTGGTTGACAGTCCGCTTGCCGATGCAGGGGACACAGGTTCGTGCCCTGGGCCGGGAAGATCCCACATGCCGCGGAGCAGCTAGGCCCGTGAGCCATGGCCGCTGAGCCTGTGCATCCGGAGCCTGTGCTCCGCAACGGGAGAGGCCACAACAGTGAGAGGCCCGTGTAAAGCAAAAAAAAAAAAAATAATAATGTAGGTGGGGATAGTAAGTTAGCTTGTGTAAGTGCTAGAGAGATAAATGTCCCAGAGTTAGAGGGAGGAGGATGTTGCTATTTTATCTTTTAATGGTCTGAGAAGATCTTACATATTAAGGTAACATTTAGGGAGAACCTGAAGTAAGTCAGGGAGCAGCATGTGCCACGTGCACATACTTGTAAAGAGCATTCTAGGTAGAGGAAACTGCAAATGAAAATGGCATGAGATGGGAGAGTGCTTGAAAAGTTAAAAGAAAGAAACAGCGCATCATTGTGTCTGGTACAGAATGAGCAAGGTTAGAGAGCAACTGGGCTAAAATTCCATAGGCCTAGTAGAAATTGGAAGGATTTACACTTCTATTCTGAAAGGGGAGAGACTCTGTTGTAGGATTCTAAGATGGGAACTAAATGATCTGTCTGACTTAAATTTTAACTGGATGACTCTGGCCGCATTATGAAAAATAGCCAGAACTCCTGACAAAGGGCCAAAACAGGGGAATCAACTGAATGATTGCTTCAGTAATTTAGGCAAGAGACGAGAGTGATGTGGACTGGGGTGTTAGTAGTAGAGATGATATGTAACAGTGGGATTTGGGATAAATCACCATTGTGCTTGGAAACATAGACACCATTGAAAATAATTGTTTCAGGGAGCAGTGGTTGAGAAAAGTCACATTGAAATAGGTTTAAAAAATCATTTGTCAAAAATTAATAATAATGGGCTCTGGGCATTTATTGGTATATAATGAATTAGGAGTTACGATTTTTAAATATCACATTCTTTCACATAAATTTAATTATGATGGTCATGGCCATGGTCAGTCCTAAATCATTCTAAAAAGTCCAAGCCAAATTTAAAACTCTATTTCATGGATTTATTGCCCTGTACATACTTCTTCCATCCCCTGACTTTCCTCAGTGCCATTTTTTGTGAACAACTCGGAAAACAGTTGTAGAGGGAAGAAGAGATGAGTCCCTTTTCAATCAATTTCACTCTTCTTGGGCAGACTTTAAAGGTCCGTTGGAAATAAAGTTGAAACCAATGATTAAGGAAGGTTTGGTACCAGCTGGATCTGCTTTGTCCCTGCCTTAGTCATTTAAACAATTATTGATAATTTCTGAGTGATAGAGGCAAGTGAGAACAATTGTTTTATAAGCTTCTGATGTGTATTAAGATGCTTTTATGTACATAAATATCACTTATCAAAGATCAGGTAATAGAATATGAGGATTTGGGGTTTTGAAAGTTAAGCTGATGTTATTGCTTACATAATAGAGCTGCACATTAACAGGTGAAGAAATTAGCTTTAGGGAATTTAAATAACTTGCCTGAACTCTCAAATTAGCACAACTGTGAGTCACTCAAATTCTCCTTAAAATGACCTTTCCATTACTCCATGCTTTCTCCTTTTCATTAATACTTTAACAATATATTATATTCCTTTTCTTTAACAATATATTATACCTGATTTATGCAACAATGTGCTAGGCTCTGTGGGGCAATTTGAAAATGAATAAGTCCTACTTAAGAGACACTGTTAGCCAATTCAACATACAGCTGTGAAATTTTAACAGAGAGTTATGTCATTGTATAATACTGCCAAGCTAGTAGTATGGATTGTTACATATTTGATATGTATGCATGCAGGCACACACACACACACACAAAAGGATGTTGCTCTTATCCTTCTCTATATAGAAGGAAATGTAAATTCCACATATAGGTTGATGAGTTAAAAACTTTTGCTCAAATCTTGCAACATATGATTTAACATATATATAAAAGCTCTTCCAGTTGGATATTAAATAACTCTGTTAAAAAAAAGAAAACTGAAATTGAAGAATTTCTTTAAAAATACTGATAAAACACAGTGTATTATACTATATAAGGTACATTTAAGGCAGAAAACAAAACACAATTCACAGCTTTAAATATTTATATCAATAATATACATAATGAAGACAGGGAAATGAAATTTCCCACTCAAAGAGGTAGAGGAAAAAGTAAAACAAAAGCAACACACGAAAGAAAACAACTAAGATAAAAGCAGACATTAATAAGGTAAAGAAAAGAAAACAGTAGAACTAATGAATAAAGCCAAATGATGATTCTTTGAAAAAATTAACAAAATAGACAACCACCAGATAACTGACTCAAGAGAGGAAAAATATATGAAATAATAATTATGAAGGCAGAAATAACCAGTGAAACAGGAAAACATGAGATTATTTTATACAACCTCATGTAAAAACTGAAAATGAAAGTTAAATGGGTAATATACTAGGATAATTCAAGTTATTTGAATGACCCTGATAGAGAAAGAAAACTTAGACTCATTCCTACAGAAGAGACATGGAAATTTACTAATAAAGTATTCCACCACAAACACATCATGCCTAGATGAATTCATAGACCAGGTGATCTCAATGCTACGTAAATTGCCCTGTAGCTTAACCAATGCAGTAAAATTTCCAAATTATTTTTATGATGGAATTATAATATTGAAACCTAAACATGATAAAGGTATCACAGAAGAAAACTATAGACTTATCTCATTTGTAAATATTAATAGAAAAATTTTAATGAAATTTGAGTGAACAGTTCAATAAAGAAATTAAGTAAATAATACATAATGATTGAGTGGAGTTTAGGCTGAGAACAAAAATGGTTCACTTTTAGAAAACCGTTAATATAATTCATCTTAGATGTAAGAAAAACAACCATATAACAAATCTTAATAGATTTTGAAATTACTGTGACAAAATTCATGCATTTTTCATAAAAGTACTCAAGAATCTGTGGAATACACACATACTTACACACACACCCATATATCCACTCATATATATATATATGTGTGTATATATATATATATATATATATACATATAGATATATAGATGTAGATGTAATCTCAGTCATAAAACCACCACTTACTTGATGCGAAAACATTAGAGGTATTCTTACTAAGGTCAAAAAGAAAACAAGAATGTCTAGCATTTCCTTTACTATTTAATATTGTAAATATAATTTAACATTATATTTCTCTTTAACATTACATTGTTGATATTATTTTTTACAATAAGATAAGAAGGCATATTTATTGATTGGGTAAAAAGGCAAAAGATTTTTGTGAAAATGATATAGTAATATACTTGGAAATCTGAATTCAAATAATAAAAAAAATCACTAAGGTAGCAGGATACACAATTAATATACAAATATTAATAGCATTCATATATGGTTTTGAAAATCTAATTAAAGAGAAAACTACATCTATAATAGGAAACAAAACTGAGAAAAACTTAGGAATAAACTTAGAAAAGTTGTTGAAATCTATGTAATTAAATTTTAAATTACTACTGAAAGCCCCAAATTGTACTTTAACATGTAGAAAAACATCCCTTGTTCTTGATATGAGAACTCAACATCATAAATACATCAATTCCACCTAAGCTAATTTGTAAATTTAATGTGATATTTTCTGATATCAAAAACTTCATTCTAAATTTTTCCTAGGAGAATAAACATGTAACTATACTAAGAAAAAACTTGAGAAAGAAGAGTGATGAGAGGTAAATAACCCTATCAGATGTTAAAATATTTTATAAAGAGTTTATAATTAAAAGAATGTAGTTCTAGCACATGAATAAATTGACAGAACACAGAATCCAAAAATAGACTCCTTACTGAGATTATATTTAAAATGTGGCACTATATGTCACTGGGTAAAAATAAACTTTTAAAATATAATAATGGATCAATAAAGTACCGTTTGGAAAAATAATAAAATTAAATCCATGCCTTACACCATACCTGAAAATAAACTCCAAATGGATAAGAGATGTAGTGTAAAAAGGGATACCATATATATACTAGAAGTAAACTTGGAAAAATGCCTTTATAACTTAGATGTGGTGATATGCTTTTAATTAACACTAAAAATCTAAAGGCAATAAAAGAAAAAAATAATAAGCTACATCAAAAACTTGCCATGGCAAAAAACATAAACAAACCCATCATATTTAAATTCAAAAGACAAATTTGGAAATAAGTCTTAAAATGTATATCACAGATAAAGATAAATATTTTTAATATATAAAAACTGTGAAAGTGAAAAGTATGGACCAAAAAATTAAATAATGGACAAAATACATGAACAGAAAGATTTCTTTAGAGAAAAATATAAAAATTCCCTTAAATACATGAAAATTATGCTTAAATTCACATGTAACAAGAAAAAACTAAAATATAAGTGTTGAGATTTTTCATAATATGAGACTTTTATTTCTCACATATAAATTCACAAAAATTCAAAAGCTTGACAACACTATCTTGGCAAAGCTGTATGGGGAAATTAACTCTCATGCTTTGCTCTTGGGAGTGCAAAATGATAAAACTCCTTATGGAACAGACTATTACAATAATTAAATTACATATACATTCACCTTTTGGACCAATAATGCACTATTTGAATATACAGCTCCAATAATATGCAAAAACATATGCACGAGTTTTTTATTGCAGCATTTTCTGTACTAGCAAAACAACCCAAATCTACTCTGGCGAAATCACACAATGGAATACTGCAAATTTGCAGAAAGAATGATAAAACTTTTCATGAACTAATATGAAGTGATTTTCAGGTATATTATTAATTTTAAAAAAAACAAAGCGCTAAAATATATATTTGGTATTCTATTAGTAATAAATAAAGGGATTTACTACTAGTAATAAAGAATGGGATATAATAATACATATATAGAATATATATTCATATAATTATATATTTATATTACATATGTATATGTGTGTGTGTGTGTGTATACATCTTTGCCAAAAAAGTTAAAAAAAAAAAAAAAGAAAGAAATATAAGAGCCATAAACAAGAAACGAATGAAATTGGTTACTTGTAACGGTGGGTAGTAGTGGGTAGAAATATGACACAGAAGCAAGAGGGAAAATGAGAACACTCTGAATACACAATTTCATATAGTTTTGACTATCAACCAATATTAATGTTTTAATAATGTTTTAAATGTTCAAAAAGTAATCTCAAGAAAGATGGAAAAAAACACAGAAATGTGCCTATCTGTGTATCAAATAGATACCATTACTACAGAATTTAGAAAAAAATTCCAAATAATTTTTAAACACAATTTTCTGACTATATATAGCCTCACTGGAATACATTTAAAGTTAGATAACTTTAAATACCTTTTGAACTTTAAAGTGTAATTTTGCTATATTAGGATGTAGCAGCTTTAACATTATTTTGTGTGCATTGGAGAATTCAGAAAATGAGGAAAGATACTGATGTTACCTAGAATCATGGTTCTCACTATGGGAGAAGAAATACACAAATGAAGAGGAGACAAGGAAGAACTCTGGTGCTAGACTGGAGTCAGAGGGATCAGTTACTCATGAAGACATACACACACACACACACACATGCACACACTTCCCAGCTCTATCAAATGAAAGGGACTAGAAACAATGGTACCAAATAGCAATGAGCACACATAGCACCCACGTCTTCTCCTTACCTTTCATCACTAACATAAACAATGGCTCCTTGGTGAAATTGAAGATTCCAGGCCTGGGGCAAGAAAAACATAAAGTGAAGCTGGAATATCTTATGCCAGCAAGTTAATAAGTGCTCAAAATTTATGTCTTCCTCTCAAAAACCCATAACCCAGATCTAATCATGAGGAAAATATCAGACAAACCCAACTGATGGACATTTTACAAAATACTAGTTCTCCTTAAAACTGTCAGGATCATCAAAAAACAAAGTCTGAGAAAACTGTTACATCTAGAAGAGCCTTAAAAATCATGACAGTTAAATGTAAGGTGGTGTCATGTGGGATCCTAGGACACAAAAAAGTACACTAGGAAAAAACTAAGAATTTAAACAAAATATAGGTTTCTGTTAGTAATAATGCATCAGTATGGTAAATAGTTGTGAGAAATCTATCATACTAATATAAGATAGTAAAAGTAGGGGAAACTATGTGGTATATTAGAATTTTCTGTACCAACTTACAACTTTTCTGTAAATTAGAAACTATTCTAAAAAAAAGTTTGCTAAGAAAAGAAACACCTAGCTCATATTCAAATAAAATGGTGGTAGTGGTAAGGAGGATCTCTTTCTCTAATACAGAAAACACAGGTGTAAAATCAAAAATGTATCAAAGAGCAGTACCAATATATCACATTGCACAACTGCTTTCTTCAGTAAGAAATTATCTGAAGAATTTACTACCTAACAGCCAAAAGTTTAACCTTTCCTAATGTAGAAAAAAATAGCACTGTCAGAGGAAAATATTTTAACTGATATATTCTGCATATGTACAAGAATTGGATTTTACAAATTTATGCTTTCTGAAAACAATTTTATTGTATATGGTAATGACTGATATATTATCTGTATCAAATCCTATCCTATTTGAGTTTTTCTATCTAAGTTCAAATTTATGGATATCAAAACATGACTATTGAATATATTATTATATTTCCTTTTTACTAAATTAAATAACTCCTGGACAAATTATTATTCATTTAAAAATTTTATTAGAATTTGTACCTATTATTTATTCTAATCACATAGCATATTTAAAACCAATGATAATACACTATGGCTTACCAACTTTAAACCAGAGAATAATCTTAATGTTAATGTACGTTTGTAGATAATATTTTATAGTTAAAACTACAGTTTTTATTCATATAAAAATCAGAATTCTTAAATAATTACTATTAAAATATGCAGGATTATTTCAAAATATGGAATAGTGTTTCTTTTCAAATGTAGAACTGCAACTTACATATTTGGAAGAACTTAACTTCTTTTTATTATTTTTTAAAATTCCAAATACGGACACTTCTATAAATGTTTAATAGAACGCAAACTGCTCAGTTGAGAAAAAGTGAAAAATAAAACCACATGGGAAATGATAAAAGACACAGGAACCATTTTAACATGGCTTCCATTGGCTAAAGATGGAACAATTTGAGCATCAAAATGAACAAAAGGAATGATAATGTATCATGCTGAATAAAAAGAGAATCCATGAGTCCATATTTACATTACTACTTCTACTAGTAGACTACTACTACCACTGCTACTACTACTAGTAGTAGTAATACTACTTAAATGGAAGGAGTAGAGGAGAAGGAAAAACTTTCATTTACAGAAGAATAACAAGAAAGAAAGAAAAGTAGGAAATAAAAAAATCATTTTAAAACCAGCAGAGTAATAAATGATTCATGCAAAATTAATCAAAGTATGCCTAAGCCATTTTGTGAAAATTTGTTTGGGAATAGGATGTAGTCAGCCTCAAAGGGCTCAAAATTTTTTTGTTTGTTTATCTTATATATGAAGAGAAGTTTTTCCTTTTTACCACTTAACCAAGTTATCAAACTCATCAACGATAATTGAACAAACTGACATCATGTGTCACATGAAATAATCCTGAAAAAAGGACAAAATATCACCTAGGCAATATTTCTGTATTTAACTTGATTTCATTCATGAGAAACTAATCAGGCAAAATGAAATTAAAGAGCATTTGTGAAACAGCTGGCTTGGATGACTCAGAATGTCAATCTCACGAAAGACAAAAATCAAAACACAACAAATGTGACTGGTATACGAGTGCTCATTATATCATTCTTGTGACTTTCCTGTGGAGTAAAATTTTTCAGTAGAAACTATTGGAAAATATATGTCACTCACAAAATTCTCATTTCTTTGGTGTCCCTAAGAGCCACTCACTTAATTTTTTTTGAATTTGTAATTTGATACATAAACTTTCATTTTAATGAAGAAGAAATTTGACTAAAAATAAAGATATTTTATGAGAGATAGTTAAGTGTCTTTGCTTTGTACAGATTTTAGTGCTTTAATTTTTATGTTGATTTTCATGAATTCATATGCTTGTAAAAGAAGTCTTTGTCCTATGCTCCCTAGTATTCATTAGTCTTTCCATATATTTTATGTTTAGATTGTTATCGTGGGAATGGCAAAAACTATATGGGCAATTTATCCAAAACACGATCTGGACTAACATGTTCGATGTGGGACAAGAACATGGAAGATTTACATCGGTATGTAAATTTCTTTCTTTCAATATATAGTATGTAGTGATAACAGCAGATAGGTATATTGAGGTACATTGGTATTTCTTTCTATTCATTTATATATTATAGTAAGCTAATAAAAACATTAGATTGATCGTTCTGTGCAACTCAATTTAACATTTTCTCTCTACATGGCAAACTTAAATAAACAATTCAAAGCAGTACATATGTATTGAGGATTTACTATGCGTTCTGCTGTGTAACAGGTGCCTCGGGAACATTAACAAAAAGAACATTAACATACATTTGGGCTTCACCTTTAAGCATGATATGGTCATACGGAGAAAACAATTACACAACTGGATAAGACATTGTATAATGAAACGCCAAATCTAGTGTTTCAAATAGTACATTATAGGATTATATTCTCATAATTATTTAATTATTAATATTAGTTTATAAAATTGATAAGTGACCATCTTCATGTATATATACACCTTAAAATTCCACTTAACTACTAAAAACATATTGAGACATGTTTCCTTGTATAGCTTTATTCTGATACACATGATTTTTCTATAATTAAAGAAATGGATATGTAATTGAAAAAAATCTATATATTTCAGAGAATTAGAGATTTTGACATTGGACATATTCACAACAAAAGCAGTTATCTTCCACTTGACCCCAGCAGCAGTGCTTGTGTGTTTGAAATTACAAAAGACGTATGAGACATAGTTGCAACATAGAACAGAGTTTTATTAAATATCCTGGAATATATACAGCAGGATTAAAAGAAAAATGGTAGTGTCATTTTTTTTTTTGCGGTACGTGGGCCTCTGACTGTTGTGGCGTCTCCCGTTGCGGAGCACAGGCTCCGGACGCGCAGGCTCAGCGGCCATGGCTCACGGGCCCAGCCGCTCCGTGGCATGTGGGATCTTCCCAGACCGGGGCACGAACCCGTGTCCCCTGCATCAGCAGGCGGACTCTGAACCACTGCGCCACCAGGGAAGCCCGGTAGTGTCCTTTAATAAAGTATCTACAACATGGTTGCTTTCTGTGAGTTGTTATCTCATTTGACCATCATAATCCTATATGGAAGATATTTCTGTATGTGTGAATAAAAATTTAAGGATCCAGAGAAGTTGAGTCATTTTGCTCCTGGTTCCACTTTAGTTTTAAAGTTCTTATTCTCTTTCAAAATCTACTCACTAGTGGATGATATTTTTTCGACTAATATACTTCACAAATAGTGATAGTTATAAAGCAGTGTTCTCTAACATAAATATGCAACTGACATATGTAATCGCACTTGTACTTTTTAAGTTTTCCAGTAGCCATACTTACAGAAGTAAAATTAAACAGGCAAATTTTTAAAATAATGTTTTTATTAATCCAATATTTCTAAAGCTTTTCATTTCAATATGTATCTAACATAAAAATTATTAATGAGCTATTTTACATTTTTATATTAAAGCTACAAAATCTGTTGTATATTTATAATTATAGCACCTTTCAATTTGGACGAGCCACATACTAGCTTTTCTGTGGTTACTCTGGCTAGTAGCTACTGTATTGGACACTGTAGCTCTAGGACTTCAAAGTTAAGCAGAATTCTGCCATCATGGATCTCACTCTAGTATGGAATGGCAGAAAACAGCAAATGCCAATGTCATATTAGAAAATCCATGAAAAAAGCATATTTTATGTTATGGGGCTGCAAACAAGTGACACCCACACTTAAATGGTCAGGAAGTTTTCCTACAGGAAGGGATGTTAGTTGGGACATACGTAATAAGAAGGAGCTAGTCAAAGGAAGTGTAGGAGGAAAAGTACATCACGCAGAAGAAATAACTTGTTCAAAAGCCCCAAAATGGAAGTGTATAAAAATCAGAAATAACTTTAATAAGGTTGAAACAGTATAATTTGGTTAATGTCCAGAGAAGAAATTCTCCAGTGGCAAAACCATACAGGACTCTGTAAGCTGTGTTAAGAAATTTGAAGAAAAAAGAAACAAAATTGAGTTATTTGTATTGAGGTGGATGGACCTAGAATCTGTCATAGAGCGTGAAGTAAGTCAGAAAGAGAAAAACAAATACCGTATGCTAACACACACATATGGAATCTAAGGGAAAAAAAAAAAAAAGGTCATGAAGAACCTAGGGGTAAGACGGGAATAAAGACACAGACCTACTAGAGCATGGACTTGAGGATATGGGGAGGGGGAAGGGTAAGCTGTGAAAAAATGAGAGAGTGGCATGGACATATATACAATACGAAACATAAAATAGATAGCTAGTGGGAAGCAGCCGCATAGCACAGGGAGATCAGCTCGGTGCTTTGTGACCACCTAGAGGGGTGGGATAGGGAGGGTGGGAGGGAGGGAGGTGCAAGAGGGAAGAGATATGGGAACATATGTATATGTATAACTGATTAACTTTGTTATAAATCAGAAACTAACACACCATTGTAAAGCAATTATACTCCAATAAAGATGTTAAAAAAAAAAAAGAAATTTGAGTTTTATCCTAAGCATTAAAGGAATTCATTCAAGAATTTTAAGCAAGAATTGGCATGATTAAAATTAATGCTGATTTCAACACTGATATTTTTAAAAGCATTTTTAGAAATATTGTGGGGTGGATCTAGCTCTTCACAGACTTGTGAAAGACAACTGTAACCAACTCTGCCTTCAGTGATTCCATATTAGAAGTCTGACAGTTTTATGGTGGAAGTAGTTACAGTTACACTACAGAAATATGCAAGAACAACAAATAAAGACCCTCTGCCCCCATACACACTTCAGAGTGCTAGTTGTTAAACATTTACCAGCGTACCACTGGAAACACGTCGCATATTTATTCAGGGATGCAATGGTTATAACTCAATTCATTGAGTTTAGGTTTGCCTTTGGAAATAGTTAAAAGTCATCTGGAACCAACTTGTAGGATACTGATGAATGATTAAGTTGCATGGTACCATTTTGGTTTAAGAACAAACTATGACTGAGTAAAGAGGTAACACTGTGTGGTGGTTTTGAACACTGACTCTGGAAAGAGCTGTGTGTTCAAACATTTGTTCTACAGCTTAAAAACCATGTGACCCTAGAAAAATTAATTGTCCTCTGTGGATTTCAATTTTGTCAAATACAAAATTGCATAATCTTCGAGCCTGTCTCATCAGGTTGGTCTAAGGGCATATATGTAAGTCATCTGTAATAGAATATGTCACATGGTAAGTATTGTATGTCTTTACTGTCATATTGGTCCAAAAAGTAAATCCAAGTTTAATAAGATAGCTCAAGTTTCTATGTTGAAGCTCTTCCCAATTTTTTAAAATGACACATTAATTATGTTCAAGCATGGTAGTAATTAGTAATCCAAAA
This sequence comes from Monodon monoceros, assembly GCF_005190385.1. NCBI lineage: Eukaryota > Metazoa > Chordata > Mammalia > Artiodactyla > Monodontidae > Monodon > Monodon monoceros. Next base: position 24,229,348 of record NW_021703776.1, on the reverse strand, counting down.
CAAATTAAGTTAGGATGTATAGTTTTCATGACATGGTCAGGATGGCCATGTGGAATTTGACTTCATTAATGTTACTGAGGTAAATGTAAATATTGATGTTATATGAGTGGGCATGGTCTTATAACATACAGTATTTTTGCTTTACTTTTGTAATAAATTTAGTTAAGATGTAAAATGAGAAAGGCTGAAGTGTTACTCAATTATCTGTCAAAAAATCATATTTTGTAACTATATGACCAATGAAATTTTAGAATTTAATAATTTTATTAGCACATTATTATTGTTTTCAGTGTATCTTCCAGTACGTTGTCATAGTAATGTTGCTAGTGATGCTTCTTTACATGTTTCTGAAACATGAAAAAAATACTTTTGCAATAGCTTGCATTTTCTATGCATTTTCTAACTTAGATCTTTGTCACAGGGGTATTGTTACCTTGCCAGTATAGTTATTAAATAGAAGCAAAGTCATAAAATCTTTTATCACTTTATCTATGCTGATTATTCAGCCTTATTCCTGAGTTAAAGAACATCCTTCCAAACTGCAAGAACAACAACAAAATAAGTCTCAAAAAAAAAAACCCCAAAATTCACAGCAGGTAGCTTGTGTTGTATCTGTAATGAAAGTTATGCACTAGGATTATATCTTCTTCGTGACATTTTGTTTCTCTTGGACAAGATGTGCATTTTGTGATGTTCAGAGTTTGTTGTTTATGCAGGCATATCTTTTGGGAACCAGATGCTAGTAAGCTGAATAAGAATTACTGCCGCAATCCTGATGATGATGCCCATGGTCCCTGGTGTTACACGGGGAATCCTCTCATTCCTTGGGATTACTGCCCTATTTCTCGTTGTAAGTATATTTTGTGATCTTTTTCAGGTGAACCATTTTAAATATACTGCATGCCCTCTAAAATGATACCTTAACCAGAGGTGGAAACAGTATAGGAGGGCTAGAGTTGATCCCAAAATAAGGATGCATTCCAGACAGCAACACACATACACACAACTTCATCTCTCCTCTAGACAAGGGGACAATCTGCTGACCTTTTAAAAGAGATTTTCCTCCCTCAGAAGATTTCTATTTGGAATTCAGAAGTAATACATGGCCATTGTTCTGACTGGGCTAGAAAGACCTCTCCACCCCCCACCCCACCAATAAATACTAACTGTTCAGCCTCTGAAACTAGCAGAGCTCTTAGCAAAGTCCCCAGCCCACTAACAGGTCCATAAACACATCAGAGATAGTTGTGCTTCCATTTTCTTCTCAGCTGTTTAGGCCAAGACTAAGAAGCCTGAAACATTCCATCTACTTCTCTGAGCCCAAGATGATTTTGTTTAAAAAGTATTAGCACATAAAGTAAAAGATATACGTAAAATGTATAATATATGTCTGATACACTTCATGTAAAAGAGCACCTATATAGCAATAAGTAAAAGATGAGATGATTCGAGAAAACTGAAGATGAATCTTCAAGAATAAACTTAATAAACAAATGAAAAGATATTAAAACTTAATAGTAAGAAAATATAATAATTATAATGAAAAGATAAAAGCATAAGAAATCATTTCCACCTATCAGGTTGGCAAATAAGAAGATGATTGCTAATGCCTAGTATTAGTGAGAACCTGGGTAATCAGACTCTCTCAATACTGTGCTGCTCTGTATACTGGGAAGCCTGTATTGAAGTCAGTTTGGGGAAACGTATCAGGATTTTCAACCTCTGCACGACTGACATTTTGTGCTGGAAAAACCTTTGTTACGGGAGGCTGTCCTATGCATTATAAGATGTTTGGTAGTGTCCCTGGCCTCTACCCACTAGATGTCAATAGCATCACCTCCACTGAGAACTGCTAAAGGAGAGTAATGTATATTGAGATGAAAATATATCCTCAATGTGTTATTGATTGAGTGAAAAAGACTTATAAAGCTCTCTTAGTAGCAAGAGACCATTTTACTGTAGTACATGTCTCACAGCTCTGTTTATAGCAGATATCTATTTTTTTTTTTTTTTGCGGTACGAGGGCCTCTCACTGTTGTGGCCTCTCCTGTTGTGGAGCACAGGCTCCGGACGCGCAGGCTCAGCGGCCATGGCTCACGGGCCTAGCCGCTCTGCAGCATGTGGGATCTTTCCGGACCGAGGCACGAACCCATGTCCCCTGCATCGGCAGGCGGACTCTCAACTGCTGCGCCACCAGGGAAGCCCTACAGCAGATATCTTTAAACACTATGTTAAACTGCCTTCTTGTTTAAAAAAGACTCGTTTTATATGTTCAATAAGAGTCCTGTTTTAAGAATATTTTTCACATGAGACAAGGCAGTAGCAAGTACCTTGAAAATAGCAGCAAAAATACTCACTTTAAAAGAGATTAGATTAAGAAATGATGTTTGCTTTAAAACATAAAACACAAACACAAGTCTATATTTTCCATAATATACATCAAATTAAAGAGATAATTTCTCACCATAAATTGTAACACTAGTCACGTTTCATGAAATTTTAGCATAAAAGCAAACTTTTAAAATATGATGTTAATCAATTTTATCTATAGTTAAAACTTGGAACTTCCCAATCTATTTTTAATAAAGAAATTTTCTATAATAGTAAGTAAATATATGTTCACAAAGAAATAGTATTTCATATTGTGATATTTCATTTCATCAGCTTTAATCATAGCCTTTCAAATTAATTAGTGTTCTCCTAATGTTCCTAACTTATCCCAGATTAGGGTTTGCATAGGTCCTGAAAATGTTCTTTTATAGAAGATGTCTTTCTGGTTTTAACATTAAAATAAACAAGCAAACAGACCAACCTTTCCAACCTCTCTGGTGTACAAAAAAATTTTTTTAATGGTGAAAGTTGTTATTTTTTTCTAAGTATTAGCTTTATTTCATGGTACCTCTTTGTGAAGTTTCTACGATTAAGAATAATGGAGGCTAACAGACTCTTCAATGACCTAGGAAGAAGGATAAAAGTCAATGACCTGGCTTCTAAAACAAGTTCTATTGCTTTCCCTATAGAATTCCAGATTTCTAAAAATCACAGTAGCCTAATTTTAGTACGTAGATATAGTTAAGAGTAAAATGTTCCCATAGAGAACTGTGATTTGGCTTATAAATTTGAGACAAGACTCTAATAACTTTAAAGTTTTTAAAGCATATTTTCAACTAACATTTTTAAACTAAAAGTAATGTGCTATTGAAAGACTTCAGGGTGTTGCTAGTATTTGATTAAATGCTACTGCAGATAACTCATTTATTTCAATGTATTCTGAACATTAATTAATTTCAACAAATATTTCTACACTGTCATTTTTCTAACTAATATTTATAGCCAGGATTTATTTACAGTTTTCTTGCTGGTGAAAGGCTAATAAAATTTACCTTTAGAAGATTTGAGTTCTTATTTATTTAACTTCAGAGACTATATATCATTTTCATAGTGCACATTTGTATTACAAACATGTAAAGGTTTGTATTCCTTTTAAAAAAATGCTTACAAAATAATATTTAACATATATTTTTAAGGTTCTCAAGATGCAAAAATAAAACTGTAGAAATGTCTATATTTGTCTATACACATATACACAGTATATCTTAGAAAATTCTTAAGTATTAAGAGAGCATAGTGGTTTAGAGTTTCAACTCTGATTTCCTGGGTAAGGATTTCAGTTCTATCACTTTAAGTGCCTTGGGTAAATTACCTCCACCTCAGTTTCTATTTATTTATTCATTTGTTAATAATTTTAAATTGTGCTCCTATTGTGTGCAAAGCCCTATATATCATTCTAGGTATAGAAAATATAAACAATGTTTCCTACGCTCAAATCGTTTTCAGTGTACAGAGGAGACATTTTACATACATAATCGCAAATAAAGTCATTTAAATACATACATATTAATATTAAAATATATAATAAGAATGGGAATACAAATGTCAGCGTGGAAAAAGGTGTGCTGTTCATAAAGTTTCGAATTTGAGTTGAAACTTTAAGGATCTATTAAAAGAAAGTTTTATTTATGTTTTCAGTAAGAGCACATGTTTGGTTTTGAGGCCATATAAACACACACACACACACACACACACACACACACACACACTCGTACACTTCCATAGGAAAAACTTTTATCATTGACATGTTTTCCTTCTTCAAATTTAAGGTGAATCAATATAAAGTAAGATTTGTATCATATATAGTTGTTCAGATTTGAGTACTATGGTGGAGACGTAAGGGAAAAGTAAAAGAGAAGTGAAAATAGTATTTTAAGGTAAAATGGAAAAGGCCTAGAAAGCAGAAGAAACTAGGATGCTTTCAAAAAATTCATAATCTAACCAGCAACCCAGAATCTCTAGAAATCTGATTTTAAGTGGTAATGCAGCTTCTTCTAAATTGTGAGAAATATTGGCTTAGAGGAAAATCTATATATATACTCTTAATTATTAAAGCCCCTAAATGATAAGATCTACACATTTAAAAAAATTTAAATATTTTAGTAAGGTACAATAATGAACGAAATACTTTGTTGACGTATTAACTTGATGCATAGAAATCGGAAACTTGATATGCAATTAAGAATACAATGAATAGTGTAGTCTTTCTCACCACAAACGATACACAGAACAGATATCTAGTTTTTTATTTTAGAATTTTTATGTAAATAACTTGAGCGGAAAAAGCAATATCCTTGATGTTTTAATGACCACAGTCGGCCTCCATTCTAATTTGTACTGTGAACTAAAACAATGACCTCAGGTGACTCTAAGACAAAACCATCCCCAAGAATAATCTAAAGGGAAAGGGAAATGATGAAATTTGTATGTTCACCTTTACGTTTATTCACTTAAAATATCTAGATCTGGAAAATGGACATAAATAAAAACGCTTTAGCATGTATTAATTTTCTCAAGATTTCCCATAAATAAAAATCAGATTTGCGTCTATTACAAAGGAATCCATATGCCATTTTTGTTTTGTTGCCGGTTTATTTGAGCTCAGGGCACTTCCAGAGACTAACAACCAGCTGGGTCTAAACAATGCCTGACTAAACTCTATGTCATCAGTTCTGGACAGTCACACACTAAATTCCAGGAAACGTACCTCATTCATTACTACTTAAGTATTTTCAAATCCTAGCATCCTCCAAGCCTTTCTCTTGGCAGCAATTAAACCCCACTCAGTAGGGAGGTTGTAAAAAAGTAGTAAGTATGAAATTTTAGTTATAATTTATTGGCAGTTTCTGGTGTTCTTTTTTTAAATACTTTTCCCCTTACTACCTAGAAAAACCAGTCTGTGAAATATACTAACAAAGCATAATTATATTTGGCTATCCCTCTTTTTCCATGAGTGACCTTGATTTCTATCTTCTCGAATTCTTAAAAAAGTTTTCTGAAACATAGGAAGTTTTAATTATCCTTAACCATAAGTAAAAAAAGTAATTTTCAGAAAAAATATAAATGGGTCAAATTAAAGCTACGTAGTTTATCTATATGAATGGCCCAAATAAACAATAATAAGCATTAGTGCTGTTCGGTGGAATGTTCATTGTGTACGATGTTTGGCATCTTGGGAGAATGAGGCAGCTCCTTGGTGCTAGCAGTGTAATTCAAACTGCCAACATCCATCAAACCACATACCTGATAACCTTCACAGTCATAAAACAGGGCTTTCCTCACATGACCCACTACCAGTAGGTGCATGCTTTCAACTTTGTCTAAAAGTGATACATAATTACTCAAAAGAGTATTACTGCATTTTATTTTTGAATAAAATGTAAAGAATTGTAGTAAATTATCCATTTATGGATATTTGGATTTCAATACACAATTCTGGTTCTATATAACAGAAATATGTATGTAAAAATTATGTATATACATATATATTTGTTTTTACAGGTGAAGGTGATACCACACCTACAATAGTCAATTTAGACCGTAAGTAATCTTTCAAAATAATATATGTGAGTCTCTATGTGTCAGAAGTGATGTCATTATTTTCTTCATAGAAAAATAACTTATCATTATATAAACTTCCATCATAAAAATAAAATAATCTATTTTATTTTATTTGAACATTTTTTTTCTGTGTGCATGTGTAAAGGTGTTACAAAGGCAACTGCATACTGAATATCAAAATTCAATGCTCTGTCACAAAGTATGTTATATTTAACTTTGAAAAAAGCATGTATATTGCTTTTACCTAATTGGGGGCAGAAGGTATCCATTGGACTTTCACCATCCTTTAAATTAAATCAGGATGCTACAGTCAGAAAGAATGAAACCAGAAGGTTGGAAAGTTATGCAGTGTCTTTATCTTGCTCTATCTTTAAAGCTCTTTGCATGCTCTACGAGGCAAAAGATGACACAATCTGAGAGGTTCAGTTAATCCTCAGCTTAAGGAAATCTGTTGGGAGCTGCTTGTATCCGATTTTCACACATTTCTTGGGCTGAAGGAAGTTACTCAAATGTTTTGATTTAAGAGACCACCTGCTGTGTCCCAGGCTGAAGAGCAAATGGAAATCTATTTTAGACCATGGACAAGAGTGGAAAGGATAAGGCAAGGAACACCAAGGAGGGTCAGGAAAAAGTTTACTTCAAAGAATTCTAAATTATATCTTTTGGATATAATGATTTAGACATAATTATGTCATTTGGATAAAATTTCAATTAATATAACTTTGGTAACATGTTGCAAAATGGTTCTACATTCTTACTATACAAATTCATGAGTAATAAACCAAATATAGTTTTTTTATTTTCACTTAGGCTATTGCTTTTCATTGACATTTAGAAACAAGCACTGTAAATAACATTGTTCCATTTTATGTTGAGGTTGTTAAGGGAAATACAATTAATGTTAGACCTGAAGAACTTGTACCTAGTGAGCAAAGCCACTGTCACTATCATGGTAATGCTATTGACCTTGAGTTGATAAGTTTTTCTGTGCTACCCATCTACTTAGATGAGGATAGCAAACATTTTGGGCCTGATTTGGCACTGTAGTTACGCTATTTACCTTCTTTTGTCCAAAATGTTCTTCTGACACAATTACAGTAATTACATTTGTGTAGTTACCATTGCACTAAAGAAAGCTGAGAGGCACGGATTATTTCAAAATATTTTATCAAAATGTTATGTTTGGTCCTCTTTTTAGATCCTGTAATATCTTGCGCCAAAACAAAACAACTGCGAGTTGTAAATGGGATTCCAACACGAACAAATGTAGGATGGATGGTTAGTTTGAAATACAGGTAATTATTAATAGACACAAATCATATCTGGATTATTTGCAAAAGTTATATTCCCAGCAGTATGGCCACGTGTAGTCGTGCAGGTTGTGCCCTCCACAAGGCACCTGTATGAGGGGGGGCACAAGAGGGGACTAATCACATTCTGCTTGCCAAAAGCCATGGGTTTTGCAATTTGTGCCTCCAGAGATGGTGCCATTTTAAATGCTTACAAAGGTCCTATATGTGTTTGCATTGTCCCTGATATGGCACTTCAATTCTCGTAAAGCAAAAGACAACTACACAGAGAACCTACCTATACCTTGATATCACCATATAGTTATAATACTTATGTTATTAATTTCCCAATCTAGTATATTATGAGATTATTTTTTAACTTGTCTATGCACAATCATATCAAAAATTTTATATTTGTTTTAAATTTCTGACTTTTTAATTGTCATTCTAATGAAAAATAGCAATAATTTAAAATTCTAGAACATTTCATCATTAAGGAAAAGATTAACAAATTATACTGATAGTTGAACAGTCTTGAAATTATAATATTCAGTGTGGATAAAAAAATTCTTGACATGTCTATTTCTCAATGTTGTAAGGATCAATGCCATGTTCTATGTAAAATTTTTCAAAATATACTGTTATACAAAATTAAGATTAGTAGTTATGTTGTAAGAATTAAATATTGAAAACAGGAGTTAGCTTAAAACCTGATCATACAACTTTCTATGTACTACACATATTGTACTGTATGGTCAGAATGTTAAAATATCTTTGTCTATATCTATCTGTATTGGAGCCTCATCATGCAACATACACCACAGTGCACCTGAATTCTAGCCACATTTTCCCTTGTTTTCAAGACACCCCATGTTTCTCTCTCCGAGCCTTTGTGCTGTGGTTCCCACTGTATGTTGTAGCTTTCTTCCTCTGTATTTTATGCCTGGAAAATCTTTCATTCTTTAAATACCAACTGTAATATCTCCTCTTTTTGGAAACCCTCCCTGTTCCTTTACCTCTAGCCTCCTAGAATAGCGGAAGAATATCCATTTTTTTTAACCATAACCAAATCACAGTGGCATTAAATTAGAATAGAGACAACTTGAAACTGAAGTGTTTTTTAAATAAGTCAATTCTTAACAAGCATGAAGTTTAAATACTTTGATATATATATGACTTTAGATACCAGGTAGAAGATGGCCTAAAGTTCTCTTTTAGTGTATCTTTCTTCCAAGGAGTAACTCATCAATTTTTATAAATATTTATGTTGATAATTGTAGGGTAGCTGTCCTGGGTGTGTAGTACCAAAATAGATTTATGAAACTCACCATATTAAAGCTGCTGTGCAATGAAGACTTAATGAAGGCTGTAAAACTGGGGGGGGGGGTTATTTTCTTTATTATAGAAAATGTTCCAAGAATCTACATCTTTGAACTAATTAGAGGATCTCTGCAAATCTCATTACTCGAGAAAAAAAAAAGGCAAATACTTTTCAATTTATTCTTATTCAAAGGAGACTTCCTTTGGAAGTCACCATCCTTGGAGAAGCAGGTGAAACTGTTTTTCATCATATCAGAGTAGTATAAACTTTTTTTAAAAAGTACTTTTCCTTTTAAATGCAAGTTCTTAGTAACAACAGCTGCTTAGCTATTCTTCCAAAACTCACAGAGAGGAATAGAAATTCAAACTCGATATATATTCTTAACCTCCTGTGTGGTACAGGCCATAAATAACTGTGGTCTTAGTCTGGCAATCTTATTCTATTACCCTCTGAAGTACTGAACATCTGTACTCTTTGGAAATGTAAATTGTGAATAGTTGTACTTTTTTCCATGTGTCTGCCAAAAAGTAATGGATTTACAGATTTTGGATACATCAAATAAATGTTCTAGTATTTATTATTCTCTACAAATATTTTATAATTTCCTAGATCTCTCTTGCAAAATTGTTTTGATTTTATAAATAAATGTTATATTGTTGGTCTTAAGCTGAACAAACAAATTACTCAAACTCAGTTATACTCTAAGTTAATATATCAGAACTACATAATGGTAATGGAAGAAGGGAATAGCACATAAATATTATATATGGTTACCACCAGATGGTTTTTAGGTTTTAAATAAAAACTCAAATTTGCAGTTTTCATAATCAAACACTGAATTTAAAATAGGTCTAATTATCCTATATTTGTAGCACATACTTTCTCACACAAGAATAGACACACACACACGTGAACGTATGTGTTGGGAATGGATCTTCGTGTGTAATGACAGGGTTCCTCATACAAAAATAAAGTTGCTTTCATAAAATTGTAATCACATTATGAAAAAAGTTCTAATGCTATAATCATCAAATATCATCCTTCTGATAAAAGGATTACTCGTTTTATTCTAGTTGGGTTAATGTCTACATTTTTCTCTCAATGTGTTTAACAAATGGAGCCATAGGTTTTGCATTAATTGGCAGGCACCCTTTCTGCACAGACGTTACTTGTTTCTCTTTCCTCTTTCTCTTAGAAATAAACATATCTGTGGAGGATCATTGATAAAGGAAAGTTGGATTCTTACTGCAAGACAGTGTTTCCCTTCTCGGTAAAGTATTTCTGAAACCAATATTTGTTTTGAGCATTTAAAAATATGTATGGCTTCCATTTAGCTTTTAGGCTTAAGAATGTGTATTCATTTAACAGAGATTCACCAGCATAGCGTGAACAAATTAATTTATTTTTTTAGATTTAGCTTATAAAATTTACCTTGACTTAATTGATACTTACTTATGGGTACTACTTCTGTTCACCTCTTTCCACGACTGGCACTACTTTCATTTGAGGAAAAATTTGGTAGAATTATGTTAATAATTTTTATCCCAACCTCCTTCTTGCACTGTATATTTCTAGATATTCTTTTTCTGAATTATCAACAAACTTCTCTCAATCCTCACTTCTTTCTTATGTAGAACAAGCCTCAGAATAATACTGAGAATAATTTTCAATGGAAATTAGCCTAAGGAAAAAATAAGGAGGTAGCATTTGTAAGCTTACTCTTTGATTCCCATTAAGGTCACATTGATTTTGTTAGTATAAATATTCAATCCCTATTAACAAACCAAACATACACATTTGAGATAAAAAGGAAAATCTGCAATAAATTATAACTCATGTAATGTGCTTTACCTGAGAATGTTTCATAAATGACCTACTCTCTAGCAAAAATAAGCAAGTTTTCGAAAAAAAAAAGCCATTTAGAATTTCAGCAATTTAAAGGTTCTTCCTGCTTATATGTTCTTGTAGTATTCAGAATCTCCCATAACAAATGTGTTGCTCTTTATTATATTTTAAAGTTTAAATTTAGGTTATTTATCTGCCCTTATAAGCTAATATAACAATATATGTGATTAATATTACATATTTTAAAGTTATTTTTTATATTTTAATTTTTTACTTAGAAACAAAGACTTGAAAGATTATGAAGCTTGGCTTGGAATTCATGATGTCCATGGAAGAGGAGATGAGAAACGCAAACAGGTTCTAAATGTTACCCAACTGGTATATGGGCCGGAAGGATCAGATCTGGTATTACTGAAGCTTGCTAGGTGAGTTCCTTTAGATAGTTTCATATTTTTAATATAGAATGGAATTGTTGAAGCTTTTTCTTCAACTATGTTCTTATTCTTTCTCTCTCATGTAGATGTATTATAAAAGCATATGTCACATGGTGTGTGTGTGTGTGTGTGTATATATGTGTGTGTGTGTGTGTATGTGTGTGTGTGTGTGTGTGTGTGTGTTCAGAGGCAGAGAGAGGGGCATTTTCAAATTTTTCAAAAGTGAATAAATGAAATTGGACCAACAGTATGATCAGCCTGCTCTAAAACCAAAGGTTAGTGAGCAATTATATGATAACTTCAACAGGTAAAATAATGATTAAAAAAATAGCAGTGACCATTTGTTCTTAAATATTTGTAAGTAAATATTCATTTCTCTACTACCTACTCTGAAGCACAATTGTTTATTCTCTCTAAATGAATCATATTAAACATTCACACTACATTTTAATATGTTAATTTTGTGTTGAATCCAATCAAGGTTACTTACCATTATATTTTCTCTTTTCAGGCCTGCTGTTCTGGATGATTTTGTTAGTACAATTGATTTACCTAATTATGGGTGCACAATTCCTGAAAAAACCACTTGCAGTGTTTATGGCTGGGGCTACACTGGATGTAAGCTATTTTTAGAAAGATAAGGCAATATCATATGTATTTTGTAAAAATATTTTGTATTTCTTTATTTTTCTCACCTTACCCTGCGCTCATTAACTGTACATATTTTGCGCCATTCTAGTGATCAACTCGGACGGTCTATTACGAGTAGCACATCTCTATATTATGGGGAATGAGAAATGCAGCCAATATCATCAAGGGAAGGTGACTCTGAATGAGTCTGAAATATGTGCTGGGGCTGAAAATATTGTATCAGGACCATGCGAGGTAAAAACAGAGATTTTTACGTAAGGAGTATGTGATGGATAGCATAGTTTCTTGTGTTTATATTTTCTATTTTTCTCAAATGAGAATCATTATAAACCAACCTGTTCTAAGAGAGAGGAATTGAAAAAGATAACCCTTATTATCCTTGTACTTTTTTTTAGCTAAATAGTGAAGCAATCCATGTTTCATTAGCAGCAAACTAAGATGACATTTGTCTCTCAAAAAACAAGAATACAGCCAAAACTCTAAGAGAAAGCTGTTCAAATTAGAAGTATCCAATATGCAGTTTGATACAATAGCTTGCATTTTTCTAATGTTTTTCTAAATGTATCTGATCTTCCCAAATTCTAACTTAACTCTATTAATTTTAATAAGAGATACATGCCTGCTTTTAAACTTTTAAATATGTTTTTGGTTAAGCCAGTGTGTGTGTATGTGTGTGTGTGTGTGTGTGTGTGTGTTTAAACAAATTCTATTTAAAAAACCAAAAGGTCAAAGTTTATGATTTTAAGAGCTTGGACTTTTTCATTTGTTAAGCAACTGTTCTTTCCACTTGGCAGTGTTCCTATCCCTGTTTGACATAGACAAGCTGTTAAACTTATTTTTGATGTTTTTAAGTTAAAGAATTTAAAAATTGCATTAAAATAATACGATTAAAAACTGATTATGTGTTTATAACCACTTTCAAATCTGGTGTTTTTTCCAGTAAATCAGTACCACTAAGATTTTCATCACAAATGAAAATCTGCTAGGAGAAAGAATTATTTATTTATCTGTTTGTTTACTTATTACTGAGTTCTGTAAACACCAAGTTTTGAGCTAGGCCAGATCTTTGAGATATTTAGAAAGCTTGCACTTATCCCAGCCCTACTGCCATTACTACTTTGACATCTGCTCTTCAGGAATAGCCTATAATCTGGTTTGTCATCTATACATTCTTAGATTCCTAACTTTATCACTGAAAAATTTATCACATAGTTATTTTTATCTATATTTATAATCAATCAAATTGATTCAGCCACTTCTCAAAAATGCACTCATCCTCCAGGATTTTTTTTTTTTTTGCATCACTGATATTTGAAACAGGGTAATATAATAATCAAACCAGGGAAATCTAGACACCTAAAAAAGAAATCTCCTAAACATTTGTATAATAGCAATAGCATCACATTTAGTGAAAGTCCCTCAAAATCAATTCTCAAAATGAATTGATTTGAAGAGTTCATATCAGTAATCACTGGTGCATTAATTTAAAAACCAGATTAACAGGGCTTCCCTGGTGGCGCAGTGGTTGAGAGTCCGCCTGCCGATGCAGGGGACATGGGTTCGTGCCCCAGTCCGGGAAGATCCCACATGCCGCGGAGCAGCTGGGCCCGTGAGCCACGGCCGTTGAGCCTGCGCGTCCTGAGCCTGTGCTCCGCAACAGGAGAGGCCACAACAGTGAGTAGGCCCGCGTACCGCAAAAAAAAAAAACAGATTAACACCTGTGGCAGAGTTTATATGAAGTCTCTTTGAATAAACTATTTTCCTTAGTGTTTTATCTTCTATTTCACCCCCACCTTGATTTTCTCTGTCACAGAATGTTAATAGCTCTCTTCTTTCCACCTGTATTACAGAACTAAATTTTGCAGTAGTTTAGTTTTATCTCATCACATCACTACTGGGGGAAAATTAAGATAGTCGGAAGCACTCTTCTAAATACAAAGATGCCAAAAATTAGTCAGTGCAATCCTAGGAAGGCTACATGGCACAAAAAAGTGATGCAGCATTTTTTAATGATTATAGATAACAATATGTATAAACATATATGTATATAAAAATATACACACGAATCATTTTATCAATCTATTCATCTTTCATCTATCACCTATCTATATATGATGATACAACAGGATTACCATACAAGAAATGCCATGAAATCACAGACTACCTTCCACAAAGGGGAAAAAAATATAAATATAACTATATTAACTACTAAGACTAAGTGGAGAAACATTCCTTTTTTCTGCCTGGAAAAGCAATTTCCACATAGTAAACAGAATTATTTTACCACCTACAAGTTTTTATTTAACTGTTAAAATCATTCTGGGGGCAGGATTGAGGGAAAGGAAAAAAATTAGAAATAAGAGAAAACTTAATGTGGGTTAATCCTTAAAACTGTACGATTACAGGTGAGTTTTTGATACGTGTATTTTTCTACATTTTCCAAATTTTCTATATTGAACACACTTTGAACATCAGAAGAAAGTCAAAATAAATATGAAATCTACCTTCTTAAAGAGCTATCAATGGTCACGTGTTAATTAGTCTGCATTCAACAAAGGCAAAAAACACTTTAAAACATGAGTGACTATTTTAGAAAAGACAAGTCATACTTAAATGATAACTACACATGATAGAACACTTTGAACTTTTGTACTTATCTCAGTCCAACAGAAAGACAACCAATGGCCTAGTACATCAATTTTATGTCTTCATATTTCAATTGAAGTTATTCTCTTGTTTTGCACATATGTATATTTGAGATATAAATCGATACAGGAAATGTTAATGAATTGTCAATTTTTATTTCTAAAATAATACTTTGTTGTTGTTATTGTTGCATGTCTTCTTCCTAGGGAGATTATGGTGGCCCACTGGTTTGTGAACAACATAAAATGAGAATGGTTCTTGGTGTCATCGTTCCTGGTCGTGGATGTGCCATTCCAAATCGTCCTGGTATTTTTGTCCGAGTGGCATATTATGCAAAATGGATACACAAAATTATATTAACGTATAAGGTACCACAGTCGTAGCTGATGTAACTGTGTCTGAAGCTTCCAATACAACTCTCCTTTACATGAAGATTTCAGAGAACATGGAATTAAAATGTAACTTAAAAAATCCCAAGACAACTACTTGAGTGTCATGTTTGTTAAGATACTCACTAATATTTATGGGTGTTTTCTGTTGTTTCGTTTGTCAGTGTTATTTTGTAAATGTTGAAGTGAATTAAGGTACATGCAAGTGTAGTAACATATCTCCTGAAGATACTTGAATGGATTAAAAAATGCAAAGGTATAACTGCTGGATGCTAAAGATATAATGGAAAAGATCAACTAATCTCTCTCCGCTGCTTTCCAAGGTTAGTTTCTCAATAATAAATAAGCCATAAGTTAAACATTATTTCAACCTCACAAAAACAATTTATATCTTGTGTCCTTAAATTGTAACTCTATATTAAATTATATTACCTTTAATACGCCATACATTATATTTCATTCATTTCTCCTCACCATGTATCCTGTAATACTGGTACATATACTCCTTTATAAATGCATATACCTATACACAAATGCCTGGGTACACATGTGCATGCACTACAGTTCAAATTGTAGTGTATCTAATATAGCCCCTAAATGTTCTGAAATTGTGTACTTATAGTTTTTCCTTAATAAAAATATAAAAAATTCTAAAGACCAGTAGAAATATTAAAGAAAGGTGCAAGATAGAAGTGACTAGATCATCCTCCATCCATAATCTGCAGATGACCTCTACTGGTTGTCATGTGAGGTGTGGTCATGACCTACGAAATTAAATAACACCTAACCTAGGTTCTTACATATATTTATTATCCAAGTTATTTTATGTAGTTTCTAATTCTTAAAGAGAAAAGGCTAATATGTGTAGTAGTATTATTTCTTTCCTTCAAATTTAGGGACAGTTATTTATGCAAGATGTTTTTAGATCTTTTTTCCTAAAGTATTTAAAAAATTCTGAGATGACTAATTGAAGTTTAAAAGTGTTTTGGTCTTTAAAATGTATGTAAATATGTTAAGTCTAAGACTTGCTACTGTGATTGGCTTCTATCTCACCTTCTTTAAATTAAAAACAATATTTAAGAGGAAAATTTCCATGTCTCCAAAATTTGTAAACAGCTTTTCATCAAATTATGCATTAAAATATATATTGAAGAAAGAAGTCAGAACACTTTTCTCTACCTGGAAATCTTTTAGCCTAATAAAACTTTAGTCAAGTAAAGGAAAAAAAATGTAAAAGGAAAGGAAAGGAACTAGCTTTTCTAAACTCTGTATTCAGTTATTTTTTAAAGTACAGTTAAATCTGCTGAATGAGATACTTTATCAAAAATATCTTCATTTTATCTTTATTTTACATAGATCTTTCCTAATGCATGGGAAATATTCAGATTTTGTATTCTGTATGATAACAACCAAATCATACTTATTGTTGTATTAGTCATGATTAGCTAAAGATGATGTATTTGCCAAGAAATGAAATAACAAAGAGTAATAGGATAGGTCTGAATTTTCACAAAATATTCCTGTATAAAAGTTCTCTAAAAATAATTATTTGAATATTTTGAATCTAGTATTTCCATTTCTCTAATTTGTTTCTTTTGGATGGTCTCAATTAAGGCCAGGGATTCAAATGATGCTCTAAAATCTCCATAAGACAATGTTCAATCTTGAGTAAAACGGTTTTAACTTTACTCAAGAGCTTAGTCCACAGAGTATAGGGCAGCAAATCCAGAAATGTTTTTCCAAATTGTGCCATTTTATTTATTTATTCTCTGTAATAAGATATGTGCTGGTATCAAGAAACAGTGAAAGCAAAGAGAGATCCAACAAGTTGCTAGTCCATACCAGCTTACCTGATTGTATTTCTCTCTCCCTTGTGTACTATACCATTATAATCAACATACAGAAATTTCAAAGGCATATTGTCTAAATATTAAAGTATTTTTCAGTTTCTTCTTGCTAACTGGCAAAATTTTATTGTCACATATTAATTATATTTGTAAAACATTTACTGAATTGTAATTCTTTTAAATACTCACATTTTAAAATATTTCTTTTATGTCTTTTCCTCTAAATTTCCACAGAGAGATAGGGATGACCTAGATACAAAATGAAGCTAACTTTATAGACATTTTGAACTCAGTGTTTTCCATTTTATTAAAGGGTAAAAACAAGACCACCAATAAACCATCAGACGTGTAAAATGCAGTTCTTTCTTTGAGAGTTTCCTTTTAATAGGAGGAGATTGATGGAATTGATAATAAAAGCAAGATGAACAAGACCCATGTTATTTTAGGTGGTACAACAGGGAATAATCATGTCATTTTTCTCTGGTGAAAGATACTATTTCCTGGGCATTCTTTTCTTAATAAACTACAAAAAAAATAAATAACCCAATTTATCTAAAAATCAATTTCGAGTCACGGAAAAAAGATCTTTTAAATTAGAAGTTTTCAACGTTATTTTTATTTTGGCTGTTTGAATAATGGTTATATGCTATTATAATTGTGGACATTTTCTTATGTCTACCAGGAATAGTAATGTAAAATTAAAATATTTGTCATAATGCCTCTGCCGTGCAGAAGGGATGATAATCCTTTTGTATACTTCTTTAATTTTATTGTAAAATGTGTAATGACTTTTACCTATCTGCTGTGGGCAGGTCCTCAGTACAATGGTTTATATTGAGTCAATCTCTAGTAATAACAGACTCTTGCTTGCTATCTAAGTGTTTCAAACTATGGGAAATGTGAGACACTGGAAGGCAAGAAAAATAACAATAATGACATGTGATAGCAAAATTGTATTTCACTTATTCCTGTGAATATTTCTTGTTGGTACCAATGGTACTGTACAAAGTGAATGTTATAGCCACAATATTCTCTTGAAAAAAACACTGTCAAGAAATAAGAAATTGCTGTCAGGAATTTTCTTGTTGTTTCTAAACATTTTTTTAAAAGAAATAATGGTTTTGCAATATAGGGATCATGAGGTAAAGAATTTTAGTAAACTCTCATACTAAAAAACTTTTAAATTGACTTGGTCCAAAAAAGAACTACTTTCAATCAATTATATCCCATATTTATAGACAAACTCATTTGAGAAATAAAATTATTTTAAATGAGATATAGTCTTTATGTGAATAAATTACTTTTCACAATAAAATCCAATAAGAATTTATCTTTCAACGTTCAACTGAATTTTCAGCTAAGAATTTACTAATACAAAAAAAGATGTTAAAATTCTCTGGACCCTGTAAATCTTGACAGTGTAATTTTAAGTAGGTTCATTTCCATTTGCACAGAAAGTTTCTGTCTTTAGGAAACTGAAAATGTAATACTGTGGATGTTATGACTGTCTTGTGTGTAAATAGGAAATAGATAATCTGCCTATTGAGTGGTATAGCTGGACGCTTACCCAAAAGGGGAACACTGTGGTTATGACGTGTATATACATTTTCTGTAGTTAATAAAGTTGTTATTTTTATAACCATGATTATATTATTATTAATAATAATAAAATATTTTATCAAAATGCTCTCTTTTTCTTATTTTAGTTATATACATGGATATATTTGAATCTGCTCTAGAGCCTAACGCAGAAAACAACAATGATCTCATTGACAGAAATTACATATACTTTGTTGCAAGAAATGTCATGTAACCTGTCTATAGAACTAAGACAAAAAAATATTATTCTATTCCAACTTGTATCTATGGTAATATCAGTGGTCTTCAGTAAACTATTAATCTCTATGCACTTCAATTTCTCCCATTGCAAAATATAATTATTCATTCTTCATATTTGCTAGAGTGGTGCTATGATATAATTTGCTTATATATATATATATATATATATATATATAGTGTCATCATGAATGATCATCTGAATTTCTTTACCATATCACTATATATTACAAAGGGAATTATAATTCAATTAATCAATTTGGAATATATCTTCAAAATATGCATTAAATTCAGAATAAATATGAATCAAATTCACTCATTTCATTCAAATTGGAAGCAAAATTGGAAGAACTAATTATAAACTGATCTAAACAAGAAGAATTCTGCAACACCATTGCCTGTTTCAAGTTACATTATACTGCCTCTCCCTCCAAAAGGTTGCTTGGGCTTCCCTGGTGGCGCAGCGGTTGAAAGTCCGCCTGCCGATGCAGGGGACAGGGTTCGTGCCGGTCCGGGAAGATCCCACAGGCCGCGGAGCTGCTAGGCCCGTGCGCTATGGCCAATAAGGCTGTGCGTCCGGAGCCTGTGCTCCCGCAACAGGAGAGGCCACAACAGTGAGAGTCCCGCGTACCGCAAAAGAAAAAAAAAAAACGTTGCTCTACTAATTTTTCTGGCATAGATACTTATCTCAAGTGATGATTAATGTATCTAATTCTAGAGCCCATTATAAAATACTTAATCTTCTTGATGATTATGGTCCAAGCAGAATATATGTACTCAATCTTTTTCAGTGTCAGTAAGAATATTTCAAATGTATACCCTGTTCGATTTTTCTAAATTTTGATTTTTTTACACTCTTTTCTAAAACTCCATTCTATCCTAAACCTATACTGTGCTATTTCCCCCATGATCCCTTACCCACCCCCACTAACCCAGCAGCAACATTAATTTTTTCTCTGTATTTATGACTGTTTCTGTTTTATTATGATCGCTCATTTATCTTTTTTTTAGAGTCAACATATAAGTGAAATCATACAGCATTTGTCTTTCTCTATCTGACTTATTTCACTTAGCATAATACCCTCAGGGTCTAACCATGTTGTTGCAAAAGGAAAGATTTCATTCCTCTTTTTACAGCTGAGTAATATTCAATGGTATATATTTACGATTTCTTCTTTATCCATTCATCTATCCATGGGCACTTAGGTGGCTTCCATATCTTGTCTATTGTGAATAATGCTATAATGAACATAGGGGTGCATATTTTTTTGAATTAATGTTTTCATTTTATTTGGATATATACCCAGGAGTGGAATTGCTGGATCGTATGTTAATTCTGTTTTTAATATTTTGAGGAACCTCCACACTGTTTTCCATGATGGCTGTAAAAACTTACATTCCCACCAACGGTGCATGGGTGTTCCCTTTTATTCACGTTCTTGGCAAGTCTTGTTATATATAATCATTTTGAAAATGGACATTTTGACAGGTGTGAGGTGCTATCTCAATGTAGTTTTAATTTGCATTTTCCTGATGATTAGTGATATTGAGCATCTTTTCATGTGCCTGTTGGACGTCTTCTTTGGAGAAATGTCTATTCAGGTCCTCTGCCATTTTTTAATCAGGTTGTTTGTTTTTCTGATGTTGAGTTGAATGAGTTCTCTATATAGTTTGGATTTTAACCCCTTATCAGATACATCTTTTCCAAATATCTTCTCCTATTCAGTTGGCCTTTTCATTTTGTTGATAGTTTACTTCACTGTGCCAAAGCCTTTTAGTTTGATGGAGTACCGTTTGTTTATTTTTGCTTCTGTTTCCCTTGAGGACATATCAAAAAATATTGCTAAGATCCATGTGAAAGACACACTGCCTATGTTTTCTTCTAGAAGTTTTATGGTTTCAGGCCTATGTTTAAGTCTTTAATCCATTTTCAGTTTATTTTTGTACATGATGTGAGAAAGTAGTCCAGTTTGATTCTTTGGCATATAGCTGTCCAGTTTACCCAACACCATTTATTGAAGGGGCTGTTCTTGCTTCCTTTGTCATTGATTAATTGACCATATAAGCGTGGGTTCATTTCTGGGGTCTCTGTTCTGAACCATTGGTCTATGTGTCTTTTTTTGTGCCAGTACCATACTTTTTTGATTACCATTACTTTGTAGTATAGTTTGAAATCAGGCAGGACTGTACCCCCAGCTTTGTTTTACTTTCTCAAGATTGTTTTGGCTATTTGGGGTCCTTTGTATTTCCATACAATTTTAGAATTATTTATTAATTTTATGTCCTGCAACTGTACTAAATTCATTTATTAGTTCAGATAGCTTTTTACTGGTGTCTAAGGGTTTTCGATATCTAGTATCATGTCATTGGCAAATAGTGACAGTTTTACTTCTTTCTGTCCAGTTTGGTTTCCTTTTACTTCTTTTCTTCTCTGATTGCTGTGGCTAGGACTTCCAATACTATGTTGAATAAAAGTGGCAGGAGTGGGCACCCTTGTTTTGTTCCTAATCTTAGAAAAAATGTTTTCAGTTTTTCACCATTGAGTGTGATGTTGGCTGTAGGTTTGTCATATATGGCCTTTATCATGTTGAGGTATCTCCCTCTCCCCATTTCGTTAAGAGTTTTTATCATAAATAAATGTTGAATTTTGGCAAAGCTTTTTCTTCATCTATTGAGATGATCATATGATTTTTATTATTTAGTTTGTTAATGTGGTATGTCACGTTGACCAATTTGTGGATATTGAACCATCCTTCTATCTCTGTGATAAATCTCACTTGATCATGGTATATAATCCTTTTAATATAGTGTTGAACTCAATTTGCTAATATTTTGTTGAGGATTTTTGCATCTATGTTGATCAGTGATAAGGCCTGTATTTTTTTTTTTCTTCATGGTGTCTTTGGTTTTGGTATCACAGTGGTGCTGGTCATAGAATGATTTCACAAGTATTCCTTCCTCTTCAATTTTTGGGAATAGTTTAAGGAGGATAAGTATTAATTGTTTAACTGTTTGGTAGACTTCACCTGTGAAGCCATCTGGTCCTGGACTTTTTTTGTTGGGGATTTGTTTTTTATTACTGATTCAAAGCCATTACTGGTAATTGGTCTGTTCATATTTTCTATTTCTTCTGATTCACTTTTAGGAGATTGTCTGTTTCTAGGAATTTATCCATCTTTTCGAGGTTGTCCATTTTATTGGCATATAATTGTTTGTAGTAATCTCTTATGATCTTTTGCATTTCTATGATGTTGATGGTAACTTTTCTTTTTTCATTTCTGACTTTATTGTTTTGTGTCCTCTCTCTGTTTTTCTTGATGAATGTGGCTAAAGGTTTATCAGTTTTATTTAACTTTTCAAAGAACCATTCTTAGCTTCATTGATATTTTCTATTGTTTTTAAAGTCTCTATTTCATTTATTTCTGCTCTATTCTTCAGGATTTCTTTCCTTCTACTAACTTTGGGTTTTGTTTGTTCTTTTTCTAGTTGCTTTAGGTGTAAGGTTAGGTTGCTTATTTGAGATTTTTCTTGTTTTCTGAGGTAGGCTTGTATCACTATAAACTTCCCCCTTAGAGTTGCTTTTGCTGTGTCTCACAGGTTTTGGATTGTTGTATTTTTGTTTTCATTTTCTCCAGGTATTTTAAAATTTCTTCTTTGATTTCTTTAGTGACCCATTGGTTATGTAGTAGCATATTGTATAGCGTCCACATGTTTTTGTGGATGCTAAACAATATTCATTATTTTCATCTTTCTAGTTTTGGTCTTTTCTTTTTCCCTTAGGGAAATTCCTTTAACATTGTGGTAGTCAGTGCTGCTGAATTCTTTTAGCATTTTATTGTCTGTAATCCTCTTTATTTCTCCTTCAAATCTGAATGATAGCTTTGCAGGTACAGTATTCTTGGTTTTAGGTTTATCCTTTCATCATTTTATATATATTTTGTCGCTCTCTTCTGGCTTGAAAAATTTCTGCATAAAGTCAGCTGACGTATTCTGCTTTGCTTTTAATGTGCAGTCACCTCCACTCAGTTTAAGCTCCTTGGAGACATCAGCAATGTTTTTTTTTTTTTTAAACATCTGTATTGGAGTATAATTGCTTTGCAATGGTGTGTTAGTTTCTGCTTTATAACAAAGTGAATCAGCTATACATATACATATATCCCCATATCCCCTCCCTCTTGCATCTCCCTACCACCTTCCCTATCCCACCCCTCTAGGTTGACACAAAGCACTGAGCTGATCTCCCTGTGCTATGCGGCTGCTTCCCACTAGCTATCTATTTTACATTTGGTAGTATATATATGTCCATGCCACTCTCTCACTTTGTCCCAGCTTACCCTTCCCCCTCCCCGTGTCCTCAAGTCCATTCTCTATGTCTGCGTCTTTATTCCTGTCCTGCCCCTAGGTTCTTCAGAACCTTTTTTTTTTTTTTTAGATTCCATATATGTGTTAGCATATGGTATTTGTTTTTCATCTAAAGCATTATTCTTTACTATCCCCTTTCCTTCTTAGTCACAATCATTTGTATTTCCTAAATCCACTTGTAAAAACTAAATATAATGAGTCAACCTAAACTTAACAAACACAGAGTATGAGTATAGATTGTCTACATTCACAGTCAATGTCCCATTTTCATTCTCTCATCTTCTCTATTCCTTTTTCACTTGCTGCCTCCCTCGATTGTATCTTACCTGTGACCCAACAGGGAAAAACAAAATTCTCAATTAATTAATGTTGCTCTGTAAAATATTACAACCCTCTTCTCACCTTCAAGGGCTTTAGCATCTTCTCCTCTGCCATAACATACAAGTGAACTTGGCTGGACCTTCAGCAAGACTGCACAACAGGAAAGAACTGAGGTATCAAATGGAGGCACAAAGGCAAAAGTTCAACTGTCCCCTTGACATCACTACTTGGATGTGCTCTCACCATCTGAATTGAATGCATCCAAAACTAAACACTACTCCCTCTTTTCCCCTCAATCTTCTTTTCAATAAAAGGCACATCAGTCTGGTTTGCACAAACTACAGTCCAGAAAGACACTTTTTACCTATTGGCCTACGAATGTCTATATGAACTGTCCTTGACTGTTTAACTCATCCATTACCTCTTTTCCTTTTGTCCACTGTATTTCAGCTATACCAGACTCTTTCCATTATGGGAGTAGGCTAAACTCTTTACTTCCTCAAAGCCTATGCATCTGCTATTCTTTCTGCCTGGGATTACCCCCCACCCACCAGTTTTTGCCAGACTAATGCCAACTTCATCCTTCAGCTTAAATGTCACAAATTATCCGCCCCCCACTCCTGACCCAGTTACACATCTTAAAGTATGATGCACTTCTATTTCAGAACACTTATCTCAGTTAATTAAATTGTTATTTGCATAGTCTCTCCTACTAGATTGTAAGCTCCATGAGAACGTGGGCCAGATTTAAATTCTTCACACGTTTACCTTCAGTACCAGCTAAGTACTACATAATAAGTATTTTTTAAGTCAATGTATCAGTAATTATCTGCTTGTAGGATATTTTATTTTTCATTCAACTCCAAAATACAATCTCTTTATAATTTCTAAATTTTGTTTGCTATTAAAATAGTAACATCTCCAAATTGCTTCAGTGGTAGTGTTGGGGAGGTTGTTTCTACTGGCCTCTGTCATACACTTCTGTTTCATGTCAGCACATATTTATTGATCACCTACTACGATAGGGCTAGGAGCTGGGAATACAATAGTGAATAAATAAAACTTGGTCTCTACCTTGATTCTAAATACAGGCACGTCTGGGAGATAAGCATAAAACAAGAACCTGAAAGTGTTAACTGAGAATTGTGAATAACTTCTGGAGCATATGGTAAGATTTCACTGAGCTTTTTGCTCATCTTCCTCTATACTGTTGTAGCTTTAAATCCTGCTAATTTGAATATTAGCTTTTTCTATTTTATGAACATTTCCATCATTGCATTACTAATTATTTTTTTTTGATGCAAAACTTCAGAAGAAGTTTATTGGATTTATAATTATACTCATTGAGCATAGGGGTGATATTGCAAATTTTATTCTAACTTTTTTTGGGGGGGCTGCGTTGGGTCTTCGTTGCTACGCATGGGCTTTCTCTAGTTGCAGCGAGCGGGGGCTACTCTTTGTTGTGGTATGTGTGGCTTCTCTTGCATTACTAATTATTTAACTAAGTTTACAGTTCCTTTTCTTTCATCTTTCCCCTTTTTATTCAGTTTTCCAGGTTCCTAATCTTTTAAATTCTGCCCCCTTTTCCTTACATTCCTTACTCTTATGACACTTTTGGTAGACTCAGAGAGGTTTATGCATTTATTATCAAGGAAATAATGTAAGTTCTCAAAGGGAGAGAACACTAACAATATTTAGAGATGAAATTATAAAGGTTTCTTTTGCTAGCGCAAGACTGATAAATGTTTTATCATGATAAGTGTTTAATTATATTTGAAGATGATCTAATAACAATAAATAATGTTTATTCTGTGCTTTCTATTTGCCAGACTCTGTTTTATCTCATTTAATCATCATTACAAAGTTATATAGGCAGGTTCTATATTCATTTTAGAGAAAAGGAAGTGTTCAAGTAACTTGTAATAAGAAGATACTTATGGGCAGATTTTCAATACTAATTCTGCTTGACTCTTTCACTCTAGCCTGTCTAATGTGTATTTAATTTAATTATTTTCCAGCAAAGGAGGGCAAAGGGGGAAACTCTTATTTAAACAAGAAAACGCTGCCATCATCTGGGAACTATATGAGCAAAAAGCTATTCAGGGGTCAAATTGCTTTTCAAGCAGGCCTTGCCCAAAGCTCTGTGAGGCATCAGCTAAAGGAGCATGGCCTCCTCACCTTCAAATATGAATGGCTAAAATATGAGTTGCTTGTAATGCTAATTACGATGGAGCTGAAGGTCAGTGGGGTAAGGAGCTAGTTCAGCAGGGGAGGTTTCTTTATCTTTGATGGGGGAGGTGGATATAGCTATTGATAAAAAAAGTACAACAGCCTTGTGAGATACAAATAGAAGGAGCCATAGAGAAACAGGTAGTGGTAAGAATTCAAAGGGGCCCCAATGGGGAAAAAGAACTCAGAATTTATTTTGAAGCAAAGAAAAGTAGTAATGGTGCTTGTCCTTTACTGCAGATACCAGAGGGTGTTATATGAAAGAGGGAAAAACCCTCAAAGGAAATTATAATCTTTTACAAAGGGCCACTGCTGTCCTGGGAAAAACTTGATTTAATATTTATTTTTTGCATTATACTCCATGAAACCATAGACTTTGATAGCTGCAAAGGCTGTCAATTTACTGAGAAAAAAAAAGAGAAAAGTGTAATTACTTATCTAGGGTCACATATCTAGAGGCAGAGCCTATCCCGGAAACAAAATCTACTCCTTTTTAAAATTCAAAACCTTGGTTTTATTATTTACGTATTTTGAACTGAGGTCATAAAATACGTAATACTGAAATTTAGTCAATACCTCAAAAGAATTACAGTACTTAAAAAGAATTTTAAAAGAAAGGTTAACAAAAACTTAAAATACTGCCCAAGTAAAAGTGACGTCCAATTTACTTTACAGCCTAAAGGGATCTGGCCTAATTCCTGGCAGAGAGGGCCATCCCAGGTAGAGATCTAGAAAACTCCACCACAAGGAGTAAGCCAAGGTGAATGTCATCTGGCTTCCTTCCCTAGCTCAGTTTGTGATCTGACCCGTTCTCTGACTGGGAAGAAGCCTTCTAAGGATAAGCTGGGGGACTTTTTTTTGGCAAAAGTGGAACTGAAATGCAGAAGAAGCAAAAACACATGCTAACAAGCAGTAGCATAAAATGAAATGATGTGCACAGGACTGTCCTTTCCAACCCCTGGGGAAATAAACCTACTGGGCTAACCAATTCAGAAATTGATAAGAGTTCCTCACCCAGAGATTTTACTTTTTAAAGCAGTTTTTAAAAGATTGGCTTTATTTGCAGATTAGAATTGCTTTCAGTTCCTCCTCTAGGGTCAGGGCTGTTCTGTGGTTGTGCAACCTGTTAAGGAGATGAGTTTGAAACTCTAGCTCTAAACTTCCCAAATACAAAGTTATACATTGGGATTAAAGGCTTATTAAAATAGTACTTATAATTCCCAATATTATACACATGATTTATATATTCCTCAGCTACCTTAATTCATCAGTTTGAATTTTCAAACTCTGCCTCTATGTACCTCATGAGCATTCTCAGGGCATTCACGTCTAAAAATATAACAAAGGCCTACTTTAGTGTAGTGATCTTGTCTCGGAAACGTGCAGTCTCTGCTTCAAGTAATAGTCCTGTTGGGGGAAGAGGTAGGGTTGGCAAATGTGGCCTCTGGATCATTTCAAGTTTTATCACTTCAGCATATGGTCAATGATGTCGAGTTGGATAAGCTTGAGTTTTGTGGAGTTTTTTTGGTAATAGTAATGACAAACTGAAAAATGTTTTTATTAACCTCACAATAATGTGCCACACATTTTAGTCAACTGAATTTTTTTGGATTTTTCTTACAGTGCTATGCACTGTAATGCATAGCATTACCTTTTTTTTCTGCAAATAAAAGAAACTATCGATAAAATGACTTAGAAATTTTGTTTCTCTCTTATGTGAAAGAGAGCTGAAGGTCTTCATACAAAGCTGCTATGAAGGCTCCTTGGTCATCAGGTTTCTTTTTATGTTTCTGAGTCACACTGTCTTGGCAGGTGCTTTCGTCTCAAATCATTTCAGTATCCATAGTGGTCTGTGGTTTTTGCCCGGGCCTGCAGTACCACACCACCTGTCCACACTCAGTCCCCACAGCTGATGTCGAATACTGCCAGTCCCAGGGCCATTTTATAATATGTTCCTCGGGGGGAAGATTCTGTGGTAAGGGCAAAAGTGAGTTATTGTCCTGACCTATAATTGGCAGTGGTCCTTTGGTGGTCAACAGTTGAACTCGGATGGTGTTCACTAGTTGTCTCTGGGTTAACGTGGCGTAGGCCCTGGGATGATTGCTGCTGGAATGTTCGGTTATAGATTTCCTGTCTCAATTGTTGCTTAAGTAGTCCTTTCATCCTTTCAATTAGCCCAGCAGCAGTGGGGTTGTAGGGCAGGTGGAAATGCCAGCATATGTCATTTTTAGAGGCCCATTCCTGAACTTTGTGGTGGGTAAAGTGGGTTCCTTGGTCACTATCAATGTCGATGGGGGTCCTGTATGTCGTGCACAGCTCTTCTAGAGCCTGCATAGTGGGTTTCTGCATTGCTCGATGACTCACACAGGCCTTTTATAATGTCTCCCACCTGTTGTAATGCATTATAGACTGCATATAGCTGTTGTTCTCTCACACTGTATTGTTGCTCTGACCCTTGCCATAGCTATGACCAAGAAAGGGTAGTCTTATCATTTTGCCATTGTCACAGGCCCCAGCCAAACCTGGGTAACTGGCCATTACATTGAGTTTAGTGTATCAAGAGTGCAAAATGCTCTCTTGAGGTTTACTCAGAAAGACAAAACTCCTGTGCCTCTTTCCACCTGGATGTCCAATAGGTACTTCAAACAGTATCTTCCAAACCTAGAACAGGTTCTTTCCCCCTAAACCTGATTTTCCTCCAATATTTTCTATTTTCTATTCCAGTTGGGGCAGTACCATCTGCAAACCCACCAAACTAGAGCCCTGGCTTCTTATAGTGAGAGCCCTGGTTCATACCATTCTTCTCTCCCTTCCCCACCGCTCAGATCTCCAGGTATGCTAATTTTAACACCTAATTATGCCTTGAAAAGGATCATTCCTCTTCCTTTTTACCTCTTCTTCCCTGGTTGAAGCCCTCATTATTTCCCTCCACTGCCTCCGTATCCTAAAAGGCTAAATCCAAATTGGTTCTCCCTTAAGCCATCCTCTTCCATCCTGATAGAGTGATCCATTTAAAAGGCACATATGACAAAGGCAGAACATACATATGACTCTCCATCTGCCAGGATGCAGACCCCAAGCTTCTGAGTGACCTCAGAGCTCACTCCATACCTCTTCCCTCCTAGTTAACTCTGCTTCAGGCAAACAGATATCATGGTAGCTGCTTTAAAGAAGTGATTTGTTTTGTTTTACTGTTTGTTTGTTTGTTTTTATTTGTTCCTTTGTTTTTTTCCTCAATAACTTTGTCATGGTCTGTCTTCTTGAAATAGTTCTGCCTACCATCTCTGTGGTTTGCTAACTTCTTAAGTTTTGAGGTTGACCCTAGGTGTAGCCTCCTCTTGCCCTTTATCCCAACCAGCTGACTGGCTGGGTCCAACTTTCTTGTTCAGTTTCTGCCAGCCCTGTTGTCTGGGAGCAAAACACTGCTCTAGATCAATTCCATCTGTTTTCAGATGGATATCCTTAAAGAACCTACTTTCCCGGAAGCAACAGAATCTCATTTCTGTAGTTGTTAGCTGGGCCTAGCCCCTTGGAGCTTGAACAACAGTCAAATGTAAAACTCCTGTGACATTATTCTCACAGTTGATCCCTCTTCCTTGGAGCTTCTGTTTCCACATCATGTCACCTAATATGCTCATAACTGCAGGGGGAAACAGGTGTTTATCAATGAACCATAGATTCTGATATTTTTGCTTTCCCTTCCATGAAATGGAATTTAGAAAACAGTACACATAAATGCTTTCTAAAATAATTATGACCTTGGGTTTGCTTTATTTTTAAATTTTTATTTAATCAGGAGTAGTTTGGATCACCCTAATTCTCCAGTTAAGTAATTAACTGTCTATACTTTTGATCCTTTTGTTGTTTTTTGTTGTTATAGTTTGCAAGTATTCTGATAGTAATATTTTTGTTTATTAATACAAAAGAAAACCCCATGGGTGTGGGTTTTTCAGTTAAAATTAGGTTTGGCTACAACTGACAAAAATTCAAAATAATAACTTTATTTCTCTTTCATATAAAAGCAATCTGGAGGTAGGAGTCCAGTGTTGGCATGGTAAATTAAGGAAATCATTAGGGATTCTATTTTATTGCTGCATTATTCTCACTACTCAGCTCTGTTTCAGGTCCAAAATAGCTGCTCAAAATTCTATCATCAAGTCTGTGTCCCAGACAGCAGAAGAGAGAAAGGAAGGATGGAAAGGCACCCTGCGTGTAAGGGCACTTCCCAGGAGTCCCCTGGCCATAATGTAGTCACATGGCCAAACTTGAGCTGAAACTGTGACTAGGATAATGTGGTCAGACTCCATGTGCCAAGCTAAATACTGCAGACGCTATTAATAAGGGAGAAGTGGAGAACAGATTTGGGGAATGCTAGCAAACTCTGTGATAGGGAGGATTTACTTTTTTAAGGAAAAATTTAAATTTTTTGAGGAGAATGCTTAACATATAGCTCTCTCTTCCTTGTGTAGTAGGGCTTAGAGGGGGAGGGTGGAAAGATAACAAATTAGCATTATTCTAACACTTAAGAGGACTACTGACATAATTATCTAACTCACTAATAATAGCATTTTCTTTAAATGACAGGATCAGGCTCTGAAAGGGACAATCAGGTATTCGTAAGGAGTTCAAATAAGTATTCCATGTTATTCAGACTGAGAATGGGAATATATGCTAAAGAAAATCGTAGCCCCCCACATTCTCCTTTTATATTCCTTTTTTTTTTATTGTTTTCATCTGATCGTAGTCTTGCAATTTCACTTTTTAATACAGTTTACTTCTTATTATGTGTACTTTCTGGGGAAAAATGTACTGTACAGTCAGTGTACAGTCACTGGTATTTTGATAGGGGTTGCATTGAACCTGCAGATTGTCTTGGGTAGTATGGTCATTTTAACAATATTGATTCTTCCAATCCATGAACACATTATACCTTTCTATCTGTTTGTGCTGTCTTCAATTTCTTTCATCAGCATCTTATAGTTTTCAAAGTACAGGTCGTTTGCCTCCTTAGGTAGGTTTATTCCTAGGTAGTTTATTCTCTATGATGTTATGGTAAATGGGAAGCTTTCCTTAATTTCTCTTTCTGATACTTCATTGCCAGTATACTGAAATGCAACAGATTTCTGTATATTAATTTTGTATCCTTCAACTTTATCAAATCCTTTGATGAGCTCTAGTAGTTTTCTGGTGGCGACTTTAGGATTTTCTGTGTGTAGTATCATGTCATCTGCAAACAGTGACAGTTTTACTTCTTCTTTTCCAATTTGGATTCCTATAATTATATTTCTTCTCTGATTGCTGTCTCTAGCACCCCCAAAACTATGTTGAATGAAAGTGGTGAGAGTGGGCATCCTTATCTTGTTCCTAATATCAGAGGAAATGCTTTCAGCTTTTCGCCATTGAATATGATGTTAGCTGTGGGTTTATCATATACGACCTTTATTTTATTTTTATTTTATTTATTTTTGCAGTACGCGGGCCTCTCACTGCTGTGGCCTCTCTCATTGCGGAGCACAGGCTCTGGACGCGCAGGCTCAGTGGCCGTGGCTCATGGGCCCAGCCTCTCCGCAACATGTGGGATCTTCCTGGACCGGGGCACGAACCCGTGTCCCCTGCATCGGCAGGCGGACTCTCACCCACTGCGCCACCAGGGAAGCCCAGCTGTTGCAATTTAAATCAAACATATTTATATTCTTGTGATAAAACATGTAGTAGATAAAAAAATATCACCAAAGCCTGACACTCTGTAGGAATTTCTTTTATGGAGTCTATGTACTTATGAGGAAGAAAGTTTTATTCTACAATGGTCAAATTCTTAAGTTAAAGTGTATATCTAATGTAATGCCTACTTTTTCATTATTAAATAGACATTTGATTTGGAAAATATGATTAGGTAACCTACTTCAAAATAGTGATGTGTTATATACCCAAAAATTTAAAGCATATTTATTAAAGATAATATAAAACAGCTAATATTTATTGAGTGCTTCCTATATGACAGACACTACAGTAAGAAATGAATACAGCTTTCTAGTTTAATCTTTAAAATAATCTGTATATCTTCATTTTACCTGCAAGTTAATGGAACATTAGAAAGTAGGCATGGTTGATAGCTATTAAGTGTTCACAACCAATTTGCACTTTTTACCACAGATTTTTTCATCTTGCTCTACCATGACATGAGCTTTATTCTCAGTCTTTTATAATATCAGGATGAAATAGCTAAAACATCTATTTTGACAGATATACTAGTGTTGTTGCTGTATTTATATGGTCTGCCTTCCTGGGTTTTAAGTATATGTTTCAAGGAGTTAAGTTATTTTCTGCTTGTTGATATTCATGAAAATTTCTTGCAGCAAGAAAACAAACAATTTATTCAAGAATGTGAACCTTGGTCCTGCTCTAAGTTACATTTGTTAATTAATTTAACCTGCACATATTTATTGAACAGATGTTATGTGTCAGGTACTTTTCTAAGCACTGGGAACCCAGCAGTGAGCTATCCAGGCAGTAAACCAGTAAACAGATTTTTAAAAATATAAAAACAATGGTTTTAGAACTGAGAAATAAAAGAGTAGGAAGATAAACAAGAAGAAAAGCCTGCAGTATTAGATCTATAATCAGGGAAGAACTCTCTCTTCATGAAGATAATATTTGAGTAGAGATAGAAAATATAGGGAGGAAAAAGATGTGCTCCTTGGGGAGGGAAGACAGAATAAAGGACATGAAATGTCAAGTACTTGGAGAATGAGAGCAGCAAGGAAGCCTGAGTGTCTGGAGGAGAGTTTGGAGAGTAGTGAAATGAGGTTTGGAGGTAGACAGGAGCCAGATCATATATAACTTTGTAGGCCATGGTTAGGAGTATGGGTTTATTCTAAACGTAATAGGAAGCTCTGCCTAGTCATCTTGATGGAAAAGCCTCAGTCTGGACCCCTGCCAGATATCACTGCAGAAAGGACTTAAAGCTGCTGCCCACAGGTAACACATTTCACTTCTCTGTAAAGTTCATTGATGAGAGCGTGTCACGTGGCTAAGCCTGCATCTGTGAGAGACGGTGTAATCCTTCCCCAGGGAGTGGGAGGGAACATTTATGAATAATAACATAATGTACCACAATAGCTGTTACTTTGAGGGTCCTCTGTGCCACCCAAACAAATTTCAAATATACATATAACAGAATTTAAATCACATGATTTTAAATAAATGTTCTCAATTTTGCAAAAATCCCCACCAAAGTTCCAGCTCTTTCGGTAACAGACATATCCGCCAGACAAACAGGTCAACATTTCTATTTAAAGCTCTAGAAAAAGAATCACTGGATTATTGAGATAATTATTTTTGAAGCTCTTCACACATATAATCAAGTTGCCTTCACATTGGGTTGGATGAATTTAAACGTCCATCAATAACATATGAAAACTTAAGTGTCACTGGAGCATTATGAGTAGTTTGTTTTCTGGCTTCATGTGTTTTGGTTTCTTCATATAGCACAATAGGAACACTTTTTCCAACTTTGATTTCCAAGAGGAGCTAGAGTTTCAATGCCCCCCAACCCCCACCAAGCCTCTCTCACTCCAAAGATGTCCCTTTCCATGCTCTTTCCACTAGCAATGGATATGTGAGGTGAAAAGAAACAAAGCTTTGTTTTGAAAACCACTAGAATATTCATTTTGTTTATTACTATGACATAACCTAGTCTATCTTGACTGACAGAATTACGCGTCAGAGGATTGCAACTAAGGTACACTAGGACCCCTACTTGAAAGGTCAGTCAGCAACAGCACACAATAAGCATTAAGATTCTATGACAATTTTGTCAATTATACCTCCGTAAGGCTGAAAAAAGAAAAAAGATTCTATGGAATGAGAAAACAAATGGTGGTTTCATGTATGAAGTCAAAATTAAATTTCAGCTAGGCAGATACTCCAAATAAAGAGGTGTTGACTTAGAGCTTACCTACCTCTCATAGGCAGCTCTGGTTTGGGCCAGGGTGAGTGGTGTCAGGGAGTTATTTACAAGTATTATTATTGATTCTTGATAGCATGGCCGAGAAGGCTAACTCATCTAGCCTAAGGAAACAATTACATATATAGAGAAAAAAAGCATGAAAATATATTTATCATATTTAAATATTTTGTAATATTTCAATACTGAAAAAACCCTAAATAGCCAGCTTTAGAATGATGTAATATATAGTACAAACTCATAGATATATTTTGCTGCTATTAAAATACATGTGCTGAGGTTACATGTAAAATGCTTGTGCTTATGAAGTCTATATATATAGCACAGTAAAAATAAAAGTGAAAAAGAAAACTGTGGGATGGCAAGAAACCAAAATGGTGACAACTATAGTCATAAGATGATGAACAAAGGAGTGATTTCAAATTATTCTTGCTACTTTTTACTAATTTTTATTACTCTATAGTGTATGCAAACACACACATTTGAAAAAGGAAGAAATAGGGGCTATAGGATTTGGCAGGTAGAGTGTTATAGTTGATCTTAGAAAGACAAGATTCAATTGAGGGTGAAAAGAAATTAAACATGATGTATTGGATTAGCAGGTAATTTTAGTTTGTATTTTTCCAGATGTTCCCTCTCAGCCTTCGGCTTTCTAATCAGAAAAACATACTATTACAAATGCAAAATGTTCATAAAGTGTTTAAAAGAGAAAATCATAGTGCTCATCTACATGAAAAATAGCATTTTCCCCTTTAACATTGCCAACATTCTTTTATGCAACTCATAACGAGACTCTCTGTAACTCCATATTAATCCATATCATAATCTTACACCATCAATTTATCATTTGAAAATGATGAAAACTTTATTAACTCTAGCTGGAGTCTCTGAAGATATTTCTTGTGTCACTGTAGGTGCCATATGCTGAAGTTTAATTTCATGCTATTTATCACCTCAGTCCCTGACCCCTTTTGCTTCTAATTCTGTGCTGAATAAAGGAGGAGATTTATCTTTCCTTACTTAATTGTAAGCCACACAGATTGCCTCTGCGGTCCTTACAAGGCAGCAGTGTTGGTAGTCAGTAACCAACCATAAACGAGTGGAAACATGGCTCTGTATGTCTCTTCAATTACCCTCCCCTGGACTTTCTCAATGTCAACCTTATCACTGAGGTAAAGCCACTACTTCCCCTTTACATTTTTGTGAGCTGGATCCCTTTGTAAAAGGAATTGGCGTTTTGATTTTTAATGCCATATTTTGTGTCTTATCTTAGTGTAAAATAAATTGTGTGTGTTTGTATTACCAAGTTTCGTATTTATAATAAAAATGTAAAACATGCCCACAACTATAAAAAATGAAAAAGATGCAGAACAATATAACAATATAAGGTATAATTGAAAGTGACCAATCATCACAGAAATTATATTAACAGTTTGGCATGTATCTTTCAAATTGTATCTTATGCATATAATACTATATACTTTTGTATGCTCAACACTATATCATGTGCATGTTTCCATGATCACATTTATGGATAAATTATCTCTCTTATATCTGAAATCATTCTATATTTTAGTTTTATACATAGATGTCAGCATTTCACTTGAAAACTATTCATTTTTTGTTTGAATGGATATCACATAACTTTATTATGTCACTTTTTTTAATCACACTGCTCAATCCCCAAGATTTCCTTATGGCACCTTCAAAATGAGTTATTATTTTTTGTTTTTTCTTGTAAACATAACCATCAAAAATTTCTTATTTCAGTTTAAAAAGAAAGAGAAAGGGAAATGAAACATTGTGCTTTATATGTGCCAGGGTTTATACTAGGAACTTGAAGTGTATAAATTATTTTTTATCTTCATAACAACCCTGTGAATAAAACCCATTGGTGATAAAATATTTACTGAACACCTGCCATGTACCTGATACTGTGTGAATTTTTTCCAGCTATCATGCAAGTTGATATATAATCACCATTTTACAAAAGGGAGGGAAAACTGGCTCTAAAGGTTAAAAAGTAAAGGTGATAAAATGGCTGTGATAGTATATGAACATGTCTGTATAAATACATAGCCTTTAATCTTTCCATTAAACCATTTAATGTCACTTATTTAAGTGTTTGTAATAAATAATAGTTGTTTTACACTGCTCCACATTTTATCTTCCTAAAATAAAATGTAATAATCCTACTTAAAAACCTTCAATGTCTTCAAATTCTCTAAAGGGTTTAGTCTTAAATTATCAACAATGTTTAAAAGCCATTCAAACATTTGTCCCCTGCTTCCCAATACCATCATCATACTGAACTAATTTTCATTTACCAAACATGACATATTGTTTTACAACTTTGCATATGCTTTCTCACATGCTATCTCATTTCACTTCTACAAATGGTGAACATATATTCATATTTCATGTACCACTGAATTGTCACCACCTCTGGGAAGTCTTCCTAGACTTCTTCAGAGAAAAAAATCACTTCCTACTAGGAGCTACTAAAACAATTTTTGCATGCCTTTACCATAGTACATATCATAATATAGCACAATTATGTTTTTATTTCCACTGGAACACAAACTTTTGGAAAGTAAGATCTGTGTTTGAGGCTTCTGTTTGTCTTCCCAACAGTCTAGCCTACTGGCTAGAATAGTCAGTGCTTAAGAAATGAGAGCTAAATAAATCCCATGAAATACTTATTTTAAGGTTATATATCAACTCTGACAACAGAATAAGAAATTACTAAATCTACAAGAAGAATATTGATTTAGTGTAAATCTGCATCTTTTGGGGGAGTGTATTTTTGTACCTTGTGGATGATACTGATCATGGTCTAAAATTTATCACTTTTGTGGCTTATTCTACTCCAGAGCTGATATGAAAAAGGTCAGAATGCTGGACAGACATGTCTTTCCACTATAGGACAATTCAAAGAAGCCAATAGATATTGCCAGAGTTTACTATGGTATTAGGTCCAAAACATGTATATTGTTTTGCTGGCCACAAGAAGAAGACCTGAGGGAAGACTCCCTTGGCCTCCTTTTAAAGGCACCAAACCGTTTCATGATAGTTATACCTTCTTCATTTATAATTTTCTAGTTCTGGTAAAGCCATATTGGAAAGCCAGACTAGCGTCTCTTTTATTGAAGTTTGCTGACATTTCAGCAGCTTTTGATTCATACTTATAATCACCCTCTTCTTACAATTTTAGAAACAGGGACTTTCCAGTGCAGATATAAGAAACTCATTTCAATAATATCCTATATTTGAAGGTTGTTTTCCTCTTATGAGCAACTTTACTGGTTGAACACATATTTATACTATCATAAAATTCTTTTCCAATGAGGTATTGATTTTTATAAACTGAAAGTCAATACTTTATTAAAAATAAGATTACATTTAAGTGAGAGAACTCTAACAAAATAGTGATTAATTGCATTATTATAGTGTTTAAACTTCTTACCTTCAATTATTCCATAATATACTAGAAAACAGCTATTGTATTTAAGCATAGGATTGGCTTTATTTTAGCGATGAATTAAGTCAAGTAGATGCATACATGATGATAACACAGGGAAGTTAATTTAGAAAAGCAATCCTTTGAACACAATCTGGCACACACTGAAGTTATTCAAAGACACTCTATTCATCTATCAATAATCTGAGATTGGCATTGGGAAGAATACATTTACACTTTTCTCATGTCATGCTTGCCTCTGTTAAACCCATTCTTAGTTTTTCCTCAGGGAAGAGCTAGTTGCTGGTCTCTGATCAGAGCTCAAGTACAAGATGTCATCAACCGCAATAACCAGCAAATGGGGTAACAATAACTTAAAGGGTGGTTGCCATTGTTCGGTTCTTTCTCTTCCACTTCCTCTTTGTAGGTGGTTGAACGGATAACACCCTAGCTAAGCCTTCCAGCCCTCACTCTCTACCTCTGCCTAGAATACTTTTACTTTGGTTATATCATGACTTACTTTCCTCAGGTCTTTGTCAAAGAGCACAGCTCTCAGTGAGACCTTTCCTCATCCACCCTCACTACAAACTGCATTCCTATCCCTCTGGCTCTCCCTATTGCTTTTCGCTGATTTATTCCCCCATGCCAGCTATGATCATCCAATATACTGAAAATGTAATTTGCTTGTTAATCGTCTCTCTTCTCTCAATGGAACATAAACTCCAGGAAGGTAGAGAGTTGTAGGTTTAATCTTATAATCCTAGTGCTTGACACAGTGTACCAGGTACCCAGTATTCATTTACCACATGAACGGGGGATTAAAAAAGATAGATCAGCAGAAGGTTGTATGCCCAAGTTATACATTTCAATTCAAGTTCACCAGAGTTCTCCCTTGGCATTATAGACACTGTCTCAATGGGGACTTTAATCTTTAACTTGCTGCCATTCTTTAAGAATAATTCTACAGGGAAATTAACATGGTAGTAGAAGACAAGTGGTTAGTTTTCATAAGCGGGGGAAATATGGTTATTTCTTTGTGTCTGGATGTAATTATCAACATATACCATCAAAATCTGATTATAATATCTAATAATAATAATAAACAAGTGCCCAATAAATGTTTGCTTATTCACAATAATGTTGAATTTTTCTTTATTTTACCCATCTGAATCTTTAGAGAAAATCAACAGGATGAGAAATCTGAACAGTATCCTACTAGACTCCATGCCTTACTTTTCATCTATAAAATGTGGATACCTCCATAAAATGGAGATAATAATGGTATTCTCACAGTGAAGTGCTTACAGTTGTGTTCAGCACATATTAAGTGTCTAATATAAAATTAGCTAATATTTCCACCATCATTCAATCAGTTACCAGGCCTTGGTGAATCTTTCTCTTGCTGTCTGTCAACTCTATCCTCTCCTTTTTGTAATCCAATGAATGATAATGCATTGTTTTCTAAATTGTACACACGCCACTAGTAGTACAGAAGATTATTTTAGATTGCATATAAGAATAAATTAAAAAATAGTTATTTATTTTATTTTAAGATAATATAAGTATTCTCTCTGAATGAATAGGTTTGAATTTTAAAGCAAGTTGATACGAAAGAAAGCAATAAGTAAAGACATATATAGGTAATACATTGATATGCAAAAAATCTTGATGACTTTTATGGAAATAACTGACGGTTGAAAAACATGTTACCTGGACTGTTTTTTTACCCCAGCCTCATCTTTACTTCTTTCTATCTCCATAGTAATTTGATTACTGTAGTTTTATAATCATTTTGAAATTGGGAGGTGACTGTTTTCCCACTTTGCTTTTTGGCAAATTCCTTTTTGCTATTCTTGGTCCTTTCTATTTCTATATAAATTTTAGGATTAGTTCATCAATTTCTGGGAAAGAAAGCCTGCTGGAAATTTGATAAAGTTGTACCGAATCTGTAGATCATGTGATTTTTCTTCTTTAGTCTATTAATATGGTAGATTACATTGACTGATTTTTGAATGTTGAAGTAGTCTTGCATCACAAGAATAAACCCCATTTGGTCATGATGTATAAACCTTTTATATGTCGCTGGATTCTATTTGCTAATATTTTGTTGAAAATTTTTACATCTATATTTATAAAGCATATTAGTCTATAGCTTTCTTTCCTTGTGGTATATTTTTATGGCTTCAGTATCAGGGTAGTACTGGCCTCACAGAGTGGAAAAGTGTTCCTTCTTCCTCTATTTTCTGAAAAATTTTGTGAAGTGTTGATGTTATATCTCCTGTAAATGCTTAATGCAATTAACCAATTAATCCATCAGACTTTAGGCTTTTCTTTGTGTGGGAAGATTTAAATTTACTAATTGCTTACTATTGCTAGTGGCATGTAAAATGGTGCAGTCATGTGAAGGGTGACCTGGGTCTCAGGTCTCAGATATCAGTCAACTGTCTTGGGAAGGCACTATGGTGGGAATGGAGGACAGGTAATAAAAATTAAAGTTGTACTGAGATATCACTATATACCCACCACAATGGTTACAGTAAAAAAGATGGTAAATATCAAGTGCTGGAAAGGATATAGAGTAACTAGAACTTGTATCTGTGCTGGGGGGAGTGTATACTGGTGTGGCCACTTTGGAAAACTAGTTTTATAAAATAAAGCTGAGCATCCTGATACCCTATAACCTGGCAGTTCAACTCCTAGATATATACCTAACAGAAATTCATAAACATGTTCACCAGTAGATAGGTACTAAAGTACTTATAGCAGCACTATTCCAAATGGACAAATACACTGTAGAATATTCACACAATGGAATATAACATAATAATGAGAATTATTTATCTACAACTACATTTAATATGGATGAATCTCACATTTATAATGTGAGTGAAAGAAGACAGACACTAAAGTATATTACTAAAATATGAAATATAACTTTGACTCAATTTATATAAAATACCAAGCAGGCAAAACTAATCCATGTTGTTAGACGTCAAGGTAGTGTTTACCTGGGGGGTAGGAGAGGTGGACAGTAAGGCCTAGAAGCAAGCACAGGGAGTGCTTCTGGGGTTCTGGTTATGTTCTGTTTCTTGAACTGAGTAAGTTCAGGTTGTGAGAATTCATTGAGCTATATGCTTATGATATACGCATTTTCTGTACGCATTATACTTTAATAAAAAAGCTTAAAAAACAAACAAAACAATCCCCCAAAACAAAACAAATGAACAAAAACACAAATGGAGAATTTACATGCACACTTTAAAACTTAATTAATTTGTTATCTTTTAGGAAGTCTTATGAAAGGTAGAGCTGGTTATTTTTACCTCTATGATAATCTGACATTTTATATTATTTAATATTTTCCTCTATCTTATTTTTAGTGTTTTTCAGGTGTATATGCACAAATTATCTCATCCATTAGACTATGGTCAGAGGCTCTATCTCCACCCCTAGCAATAAACATGGCACAGAGCAGGCAATAAATAAATGTTGAATGGATAAGTTAATGAGTAAATACATATGTATTCCTACCTTTCAAAAATATATATGTGTAGATATAGAGAATATAACAATCACTGTTAATGATTTACACAGACTGTACTTTCTACTACATTTTAACTGTATTTTTTTCACTGGAATTCCTCTCGAAAAGTTCCACCTTTCATGCGTTGCTAATTATCAAACACAATGCCTTCATTTCAGACTCCATCTGAACTCCATAAACATTTGAAACATTAAATGTTAACTCCACTCTTCTCCTCACTTCCCTTAGGACATCAGATGCA
The DNA here is from genome assembly GCF_005190385.1 of Monodon monoceros. NCBI lineage: Eukaryota > Metazoa > Chordata > Mammalia > Artiodactyla > Monodontidae > Monodon > Monodon monoceros. The sequence continues at coordinate 24,189,015 of NW_021703776.1, read as the reverse complement.
AAATACCTTTATTACACTTACTGTTTTCCTAGGGCACATTTATCTGGTCTGCTTCTTTTTTGTTTGTTTGTTTGCGGTACGCGGGCCTCTCACTGCTGTGGCCTCTCCCGTTGCGGAGCACAGGCTCCGGACGCGCAGGCTCAGCGGCCATGGCTCACGGGCGCAGCCGCTCCGTGGCATGTGGGATCTTCCCGGACCGGGGCACGAACCCGTGTCCCCTGCATCGGCAGGCGGACTCTCAACCACTGCGCCACCAGGGAAGCCCTGGTCTGCTTCTTTATTCTCCATTTTAATTATAAATCATCCAATTTTTCTAGATATAAATTTTAGCATCATTCATAATAATGCCCACTTTGTCCCAAACCATATACAATTGCATAAATGTTTTGTGCTTTACTCATTAGATTGGTTTTTAATGTTAATGACTTGTGCGTTCCACAGTATTTCTGGCTTGAACTCTCACCTAGATATCGAAATGCCTTCTTAACCTGTTGTGTCAGAACCTCAAATCCAAGTAACTTACTCAAAAAAGGGGAAATTTGTTGGCTTATTGTATCAACTATGTACTGCCACAATAATTTTGCATCAGAAAAAAACATAAAACCTCGGTAGAATATAACACTAAAATTTATTTTGCTCTGTAAGTCTGTGAGTTGGGTGAGCAATTCTGTTGACATGGACTGGGTTTGAATAACCTTGGCTGGGCTAGTTTATGTGTCTGAGGTAGACTGGCAGGTTGGCTGCCTAGTAGTTAGGCTAACTCAACTTTTTTCCATATGGTTTCTCAACCTTTAGCAGGTTGCCCTGAGTTTGTTCTTATGGCAATGGCAGGGTTTCAAGAGAACGTAGGCCTTCTGAGGCCAAGGCTCATAACTGGAACACAGTCACTTCTTCCTCATTCTATTGGTCAAAGCAAGTCACAGCCTATCCTAGATTTAAAGTGTAGGGAAATAGATGCTATTTTTGATGGAAGGAGATGAAAATTCACATTGCAAAGGGCATAGGTAAAGAGAGGAAGAGTTGGTGCCATTTTCACACTCAATATACTATACTCACATAAACAAAATTTAGAAATGGGATGAAGCTGTTTTCAGAGATTAGATATGGGGATAGAATTCTGTCAGGAATTAGTCTCTTTCTCTCTTCTCTTCACCTCTAATCTGTAACTGTCAGGCAGCTGGCATACATACTCTTCTCTGGTCCTTTAGCTGCAGCCATGGATAAATGATAAATTAACCCAGCCAAGGTAAGGTAGGATGCTCCTTCTTTCCAGATTCAGAAAAAAAGAAAAGGTGCATTTACTAAAAGGGGGAAGAAGAGTGATGGGAAGGAAAAATCGACATGACCCTGGTCTTATGCAATTCACTTCCTTCACATTCTTATACTACACAGCATTACTAGTAGTTTTCTCTATTAATATCTCATGACGTTATTTCTCAGCTTAAATTCAGTGATCCTTCACTGCCTGAAGTTAAATACAAACAACATGATGTGATGTGCTTGTCAATTTGCTACAAACATATCTCTCCAGGCTTTTATCTGCTTCTTTTTTCCTTGGTTACCCAAAAATATTTTAGCCATAGTGATGTATTTGCCATGACAAAAATGTACCATGCAATTTTGCCAGAGCTTCAATTACATTTTCTTCATTAAATCTATATTTCCTACGTGTTTCCTGCCAGACCATTTCAGCACCTGGTAATGTATGATCAAGTCATACTGTATTTCTGTCCCTAAACTCCTAATATTTTATGATTCAGTGCCTTTGCTTATGCCCCTTAAATAGTATGCCTTACCCTTTCTTATTCTCTATTTGGTATAATCCTGATTATCCTTCAAGTCCCAGGTCCAATATCCTCCTTTCCATGAATTTTGCTTTATCCATAAATTAATTATTCATTGCTCTCCCATAATCCCTCTCATACTATATTCTGATTATTTGTATTTTTCTTAGAGCTTCTCCCTCTGGAATTCTTTATTTGTTGTCTTTTAATTCTCTGTTAGCATCATGCCTAGACTGTACTACCTAAACAGTAATTGCTAATAATTATTTTGTTTGTGATAATTAGTAATCCTCAATAATTTATTTATTTAAGTACACACAAATACTGGAGGCTGAATTGAAAAAGGATACTATGTAGTCATTAAAAATATTTGCAAATCTTTGTGAATAGACAAACCACTATGTTTCAATCCTGATCATTAGCATAAAAATAAGTGACAATTTTAAACATTCACTCTTCTCCAAAAACCCTTAAAAACACCTGAATCTAGTGAAGTTCAAAACTAACTTATCAACTTTATCTTTAAAATTTCATTACTGTATTAGTTATGAACTATTCTCTCCTCTTGCACAAAAACTGTGTCACTATCTTTTGAAATTAAATATCTGATATTTCTTCCTTGGTCTAATACAAATGTATCCTTTTTCTAAGCAGAGATAGATGCATTTTTACTTTGTTCTGCAGAACCATACATGCTAGTGATAAATGAGCAGTGTCTGTGGTTACAGTTGTTCTTATCTCTTTTGAAGCAGAAAATCTGGCAGTCTCTTATCTAAACTTTAACAAGTGGAGATAAACCTTGATAGAAAAATGTTTCTGGACTGCCATCGCTTTTAGCAAGAATAAACTATTTAAACTAAAAGCAGCTGTTTGATTGTTTCCAAAAAAAAAAAAATCTAAAGTAGAATTCTCTCCAAAGAATGGCATATAATTCAATGTAGCTTTCAATCAAGTGCAAATGCAACTGTACTGCACATTTATCTGTTATAAATAAAAGGCCATTTTATAAATTAAGTTCTTTTGGCTTTAGAACTAAGGTGGCTATTGAAATAATGTCCAGTCTGTGCCATTAATATGATCAAGGAAGTAGTGTTAATGTTGTAGTAAGGCTATTAAGCTTATAAACATCTATATTTTATTTTTGTAACAATCAATAAATCCATTTGCTAGATTTTAACTCATGTCTCAGCAACTGGGAGTTCCCCAGAAGGTTCTCAGAGTAGACTTTGGCTCTTAATGGAGGAAGGCAATTCAAGAGCAGCGTTCCTGTTCCCTTTCAGAAGGGACTACAGAAGGAAAAAGAAATTCACGGAAGAAGAGAAAAAGATAAATCCTAACAGTGAAGAAGGCAGCAAATAAATATTTCTGCATTATGAGGGATAGACGAATACATTTTAAACTTGAAAATTGTCATCCCAATCTGTTACCTTCCCTTGCTCCAATTAGCTCACTGCTCTGACTTCCCTGACTGAACTGCTGACACAAATTGGCTCTTTTTTTCTTTTTTAATGCTTATCCTTTGGGATATTTAGGTAACAACGTTTTCTCTTGCACAAATACTAGGCTGATACATAATAAAATATAGGGTATTTTCAAGTTGGCTCATTAACATAACTTTCAAATTTCTTTCCTTCCTCCCACCCTCCTCCTTCCCTCCCTTTCTTCCTTCTTTTCCTTTTTCTTTGTCAGAGCAAAAGAGAACATTACCACAGTTCAGCAAAAATTATTCTTACCTATAAATAATTATAAAATATACGTATCTATATTTTAACTAACTCACATTAAGATCAAGTGGTTAATTAAGCTAGCTTGCCTTAAACTATAATATACACTTGTGTGAATCTAAGTGCCAAGGAATCATTTTTCTGTCCTTTCACAGAATGGAAGTCACCAAGTTTGACTTCCAAGTTACTGTAGTACTTTCTAACTCTTTCAGCTTTGGCTTAAAGACAGACATTTTACCTTTAATTAACTTTAAAGTACACTTTAGAATTAGTGTTAAATTTTGTTAGAAATTTGAAATGTGAGGATTCTGCACTGTGCATATGAACAAATAACTTCTACTTTAGGGGTTTTCTTGGGTAAATTCAGCTGTCTTACTAACAATCTCCATAGCTGATGTTGAGATTAAAGTTATCAATTTGCTTTATCTTTATCCTTTGGCAGAGCTACAATCTTTGAATAAGAGTTTGTGTCTGGTATCATATTTTAGTTGTGGTCCCAGTTTTCATAGCATAGAAATACATAATAGATGAATTCAAGTAATACTACTACTTTAAAATTATGAAATCTTTTTCTTGGCACAAACATGCATTTCATAGTTATGATTTTCCAACTCAGATTATTAGTGACAACAGATAGCCGTGGAGGGGTAGGACATTTCTGTTCCACTCAGATTGGGTGGAGGTAATTGAAAGCTGACTATAAGATAATTACATTTATTCAGGAAAAAGAAAGCCAGAATAATTCCTTAAAGAGAAGTCTTTAAGACTTACTGTCATCAAAACTGAGCTGTTAAAGTAATTTTCCTCTTTAAATTGTGGCATTCCCCCTCCCCTCAAAAGGACTTGAATTTTCTTAACACTCTGCTTCCGTACATTGAATAATCACAATCTTAGTAGGTGTTAAATATATACCAATTCCAACTACTTCATTAGAAAACAGAGATCTTCAAAGAGGAAAATCGCTAGTGAGTTGTAATTGTAAGTAAATATAGTTTCAGAAAGAGTTTTATCCAACCTAATGGATTGGTCTATCTTCTTTCAGTCTTTCAAACCAGTTAGAAGTTAAGATTTGTAGAACAAGGTACTTTGGGGCAGTTACCACGTAAAGCCTTGTGTTTAAACCAAAATTACTCTTGGAAACATTACAAGCTATTTGTTTTCTTCTGCCTATTTATAATACCCAGAGATCTCTTGAACTAGTCTCCAGAGTTAGTAAACAGAGGACAGTTTATCAGGATGATTCTTTAAACATTGATTCTAATTTTTCTGTACAAATTTTAATTTATTCTTTTAATTTTTACTAGTTACTTTTATGCTTACATTACCATATCACTTATACCCAGACATTAATCCCAACCTTAAATTGTCAAATGGCTGTTTCCTCATATATTTTTACTATTTAATCTATAATCACTTACTAGATCTTTTAGTGAACTTAATAAATGCCTTTCCTCTATGAAAATACAAAAAGGACAAAGCAACACCCTCATACTTCTTGCATTTTGGTAGTGGGTTTGTGTTGAGATTACGCTTCATGACTGATTCATTACTGGAAAGGCATCTCAGTATCCACTCCACTTAATCGAAAATGGTTTGTGTTCCATGTGTGTTCTCCAACATTTAAACCAGTAGACTTAAATGATAGCATCAAAACTTTCCTTTGGCTTCATGGTTTATTATGGCCTAATCCTTTATACAATTTAGACATTCTATGAGTTATACAGAGCTACTAACACTTTCGTAATTTTTGTTTTCACTTTGTAATATCTCCTGTGGTTTAAAGTTCATACATCCAACGTTTTCTCATAGCACTTAAGAGCCAAAGCTCTTTTCTGAGTACAGATTTGCATCTAACTGATGATGCATAATGCCTGCAACAATTCTGAATTTTCTTTAAGATTAAACAACCAATTCTTAAAAATTCAAAGCATGATGACTTTCCCTCACTTGCTTCTGCTATATAAAGCAACTGAATTTCACTTTAGCAACATATGTGAAGGAAATATACTTATCAGGGGATTCATTCATGTCTACTGCCATTCAATACCTGCCAAAGACTCTTTTAAGACACTAACATTTGAGGACAGCCTACAAGACATTTTTAATATCCATCAGAAAATATTTTCAAAGTTCTATCCCAGTATTAAGAGTACATAAAAAAAAGTGTCTGGACCTTCTGTTGCAGTCTTCTATATTGATTTAATATAATACCCTGTACTTCATAGAAGAATTCTTTAAGTCCTAGCCATTAAAACAGTGATTCTGCATCTTCTGGAAAATTTTATAAAAAGTTATTACTAGAATAATTAAAATTAATTAAGACACCTTTGTGATAGTTAAAGATATTTTCTACTCTATTGTTAAATGTCATGGAGTAAAATTCCCAGTTGATTTCTGAGGAAAAGATGTATATTTACATGTGAATTAGTATAATTTGTGAGTAGCACAATATCTGTTTGCCTTTTTTGGCCTTGATTTTCAAAAATGTATAATCATTTATAACAATATTGGTAATTTTTTAATCTAGGGCTTGATGATTCCTATATCTGTGGCTTAAATTTATTTTTAAATTTCATAATGTTTTTCCCTTTTTCCTGTATATTTAATTTTATTCTTCCCAAAGTCTTACTGGAAGAGAGTGGAGTATGCATGATGAGTAAACTGAGATGAGAGAAATAAATACATTGTGAATATAGAAAGAAAAAAAGCCCATATAGAAACACAAGAGAAGAAAAAGACCTACAAAAAACTCCCAAAACAACTACGAAAATGGCAATAGGAACATACATATCGATATTTACCTTAAATGTAAATGGATTAAATGCTCCAACCAAAAGACACAGACTGGCTGAACGGGTACAAAAACAAGACCTGTGTATATGCTGTCTACGAGAGACCCACTTCAGACCCAGGGACACATATAGACTGAAAGTGAGGGAATGGAAAAAGATATTCCATGCAAATGGAAAAGAAAGTTGGAGCAGCAATACTCATATCAGACAAAATAGACTTTAAAATAAAGACTATTACAAGAGGCAAAGAAGGACACTACATAATGATCAAGGGATCAATCCAAGAACAAGATATAACAATTGCAAATATTTATGCACCCAACATAGGAGCACCTCAATATATAAGGCAAGGGCTAACAGCCATAAAAGGGGAAACTGACAGTAACACAGTAATAGTGGGGGACTTTAACACCCCACTTACACCAATGAACAGATCATCCAGACAGAAAATTAATAAGAAAACACAAGTCTTAAATGACACATTAAACCAGATAGATTAATTAATATTTATAGGACATTACATCCTAAAGCAGCAGAATACATTTTCTGCTCAAGCGCACATGGAACATTCTCCAAGATAGATCACATCTTGGGTCACAAATCAAGCTTTAATAAATTTAAGAAAATTGAAATCATATCGAGCATCTTTTCCAACCACAACACTATGAGAATAGAAATCAATTACAAAAAAACAAAACTGTAAAAAAAACCCACAAACACATGGAGGCTAAACAATATGCTACTAAATAACCAATGGATCACTGAAGATATCGAAGAGGAAATAAAAAAAATACCTAGGAACAAATGACAATGAAAACATGATGACCCAAAATCTATGGGATGCAGCAAAAGCAGTTCTAAGAGGGAAGTTTATAGCAATACAATCCTACCTCAAGAAAGAAGAAAAATCTCAAATAAACAATCTAACCTTACACCGAAGGCAACTAGAAAAAGAAGAACAAACAAAACCTAAAGTTAGTAGAAGGAAAGAAATCATAAAGATCAGAGCAGAAATAAATGAAAGAGAGACAAAGAAAATAACAGCAAAGATCAATGAAACTAAAAGCTGGTTCTTTGAGAAGATAAGCAAAATTTCCAAACCTTTAGCCAGACTCACCAGGATGAAAGGGACAGGACTCAAATCAATAAAATTAGAAATGAAAAAGGAGTTACAGCTGACACCGCAGAAATACAAAGGATCATAAGAGTCTACTAAAAGCAACTCTATGCCAATAAATTGGACAACCTGGAAGAAATGGACAAATTCTTAGAAATGTACAACCTTCTATGACTGAACCAGGAAGAAATAGAAAACACAAACAGATGAATCACAAGCAATGAAATTAAAACGGTGATTAAAATCTTCCAACAAACAAAACTCCAGTACCAGATGGCTTCACAGGAGAATTCTATCAAACATTCAAAGAAGAGCTAACACTTATCCCTCTCAAACTCTTCCAAAAATTGCAGAGGGAGGAACACTCCCAACTCATTCTATGAGGCCACAATCACCCTGATACCAAATCCCGACAAAGATACCACAAAAAAAGAAAATAACAGGCCAATATCACTGATGAACATAGATGTAAAAATCCGCAACAAAATATTGAATACCAGCGAACAGAATCCAAAAAACATTAAAAAGATGATACACCATGATCAAGTGGGATTTATCCCAGGGATTCAAGGATTCTTCAATGTACGCAAATCAATCAATGTGATACACCATATTAACAAACTGAAAAATGAAATCATATGATCATCTCAGTAGATGAAGAAAAAGCTTTTGACAAAATTCAACACCCATTTACGATAAAAACTCTCCAGAAAGTGGGTATAGAGGGAACCTATGCCAACATAAAAAAGGCCATATACTACAAACCCACAGCAAACATCATTCTAAACGGTGAAAAACTGAAAGCATTTCCTCTAAGATCAGGAACAAGACAAGGATGTCCACTCTTGTCACTTTTATTCAACATAGTTTTGGAAGTCCTAGCCACGACAATTAAAGAATAAAAATAAATAAAAGGAATCCAAATCAGAAAAGAAGAAGCAAAACTGCCACTGTTTGCAGATGACATGATACTATACATAGAAAATCCTAAAGACGCCATGAGAAAACTAATAGAGCTAAACAATGAATTTGGTAAAGTTGCAGGATACAAAATTAATACACAGAAATTGCTTGCATTTCTACAAACTAACAATGAAAGATCAGAAAGACAAATTAAGGAAACAATCCCATTAACCACTGCAACAAAAAGAATAAAATACCTAGGAATAAATCTACCCAAGGAGGCAAAAGAAGTGTACGCAGAAAACTATAAGATACTGATAAAAGAAATCAAACATAACAAAAACAGATGGAGAGATATACCATGTTCTTGGATTGGAAGAATCAATATTGTGAAAATGACTACACTACCCAAAGCAATCTACAGATTCAATGCAATCCCTATCAAATTACCAATAGCATTTTTCACAGAATTAGAACCAAAAATTTTTACAATTTGTATGGAAACACAAAAGACCCCATAAAGCCAAAGCAATCTCGAGAAAGAAAAATGGAGCTGGAGGAATCAGGCTCCCTGACTTCAGAGTATACTACAAAGCTACAGTAACCAGGACAGTATGGTACTGCCACAAAAACAGAATTATAGATCAATGGAACAGGATAGAAAGCCCAGAGATAAACCCACGCACCTATGGTCAACTAATCTATGAGAAAGGAGACAAGAATATACAATGGAGAAAAGACAGTCTCTTCAATAAGTAGTGCTTGCAAAACTGGACAGATACATGTAAAAGAATAAAATTAGAACACTCCCTAACACCATTTACAAAAACAAACTCATAATGCATTAAAGACCTAAATGTAAGGCCGGACACTATAATACTTTTAGAGGAAAACATAGGCAGACCCTCTTTGACGTAAATCACAGCAAGACCTTTTTTGACTCACCTCCTAGAGTAATGAAAATAAAAACAAAAATAAACAAATGGGCCCTAATGAAACTTAAAAGCTTTTGCACAGCAAAGGAAACCATCAAAAAGACAAAAAGACAACCCTCAGAATGGGAGAAAATATTTTCAAATGAAGCAACTGACAAGGGATTAATCTCCAAAATATACAAACAGCTCATGAAGCTCAATATCAAAAAACCAAACAACCCAACCCAAAAATGGGCTGAAGACCTAAATAGACATTTCTCCAAAGAAGATATAGAGATGGCCAATGAAAAGATGCTCAACATCACTAATTATTAGAGGAATGCAAATCTAAACTACAATGACGCATCAACTCACACCAGTCAGAATGGCCAGCATCAAGAAATCTACAAACAATAAATGATGGAGAGGGTGTGGTGGAAAGGGCACCCCCCTACACTGTTGGTGGGAATGCAAATTGGTGCAGCCACTATGGAGAACAGTATGGAGGTTACTTAAAAAACTAAAAATAGAGCTACCATATGACCCAGAAATCCTACTCCTGAGCATATACCCAGAGAAAACCATGATTCAAAAAGATACATGCACCCCAATGTTCATTTAGGTCACCACAGAGCACTGAGTAGAGTTCCCTGTGCTATACAGTAGGTTCTCATTAGTTATCTATGAGAACTATTTACAATATTCAGGACATTGAAGCAACCTAAATGTCCATCAACAAAGGAATGGATAAAGAATATGTGGTACATATATACAATGGAATATTACTCAGCCATGAAAAGGAACAAAATAATGCCATTTGCAGAGACATGGATGGATCTACAGACTGACATACAGAAGTAAGTCAGAAAGAGAAAAATAAATATCGTATAATATCGCTTATATGTGGAATCTAGAAAAAATGGTACAGATGAACTTATTTGCAAAGCAGAAATAGAGAGACAGACGTAGAGAACAAACGTATGGATACCAAGGCGGGAAGGGAGGGTGGGATGAATTAGGAGATTGAGATTGACATATATACACTACTATGTATAAAATAGATAACTAATGAGAACCCACTGTATAGCACAGGGAACTCTACTCAGTGCCCCGTGGTGACCTAACTGGGAAGGAAACCCAAAAAAGAGGGGATATATGTATACATATAGCTGATTCACTTTGCTGTACAGCAGAAACTAACACAACATTGTAAAGCAACTATATTTCAATAAAAATTAATTTAAAAAACCCCAAAAACCCAATCAAAAAATGGGCAAAAGATCTAAATTGACATTTCTCCATAGAAGACATACAGATGGCCAACAGGCCCAAAATAAGATGTTCAACATCGCTAATTATCAGAGAAATGCAAATCAAAACTACAATGAGGTGTTACCTCACTCCAGTCGGAATGGCCATAATCAGAAAGTCTACAAATATTAAATGCTAGAGAGGATGTGGAAGAAAGGAACCCTCCTACACTGCTGGTGGGAATGCAAACTGGTACAGCCCTCCTGGAAAACAATATGGAGGTTCCTTAAAAAACAAAAAACAGAGTTACCATATGACCCTGCAATCCCACTCCTGGGGATATATCCAGAGAAAATTATAATTCAAAAAGATACATGCAGGGCTTCCCTGGTGGCGCAGTGGTTGAGAGTCCACCTGCCGATGCAGGGGACACGGGTTCGTGCCCCGGTCCGGGAAGATCCCACATGCCGCGGAGCGGCTGGGCCCGTGAGCCATGGCCGCTGAGCCTGCGCGTCCGGAGCCTGTGCTCTGCAACAGGAGAGGCCACAACAGTGAGAGGCCCGCGTACCGCAAAAAAAAAAAAAAAAAAAAG
>NW_021703776.1:23976642-24177838 GCF_005190385.1 Monodon monoceros | reverse complement strand
ACACACACACACACACACACACACACTGGAATATTACTCAGCCTTAAAAAGAAGGAAATATTGCCGTTTGCAGTAACACGGATGTACCTAGAGATTATCATACTAAGTGAAGTAAGCCAGACAGAGAAAGACAAATATCATTTGATATCACTTATATGTAGAATCTGAAAAAAAAAGATACAAATGAACTTATTTACAAAACAGAAAGACTCACAGACAGAAAACAAACTTATGGTTATCAAAGGGGAAAGGGTTGGGGAGAGATAAATAGGAGGTTGGGATTAACCTTCCAACCAACAAGGACCTAACGTACAGCACCAGGGACTACACTCAGTATTTTATTATAACCTTTGTAATAACCTATAAGGGAAAATAATCTGAAAAAGAATATATATATATATACACATATATATAAAACTGAATCACTGTGCTGTATACCTGAAACTAACAGGACATTTTAAATCAACTATACTTCAATTAAAAAAAGGCTTTCATTGAATAAGTTAAACAGGCAAAAAAAAAAACAAAAAACACCGTGAAAAAAGAAATAAATCCTGCAATGTAATATATACCATAATTACTAATGGAAATCATAATTATCAACATGAAAAATGTTAGCTTCTCTTTTAAGAGAGAAGAGAGTCTTTGTCTCAAAAGTTAAAAATTATAATTAGTAATAATTGCTGATTTTTTGTTGATAATAATTTTCAAAAAAGAGAGTAGCTGTCTTTGTCAATGTATTTATTATATAAAGATTTTTGTGGGGCTTCCCTGGTGGCGCAGTGGTTGAGAGTCCGCCTGCTGATGCAGGGGACACGGGTTCGTGCCCCGGTCCGGGAGGATCCCACATGCCGCGAAGCGGCTGGGCCCGTGAGCCATGGCCGCTGAGCCTGCGCGTCCGGAGCCTGTGCTCCGCAACGGGAGAGGCCACAACAGTGAGAGGCCCGCGTACCGCAAAAAAAAAAAAAAAAATTTTCTGGAGGAAAGAAAATGAGTGCGGCCTGCTGAGAGTTTAGTTTGTGGTGTTAAAGTCACATAAATATTTATCAAAAAGAAACTTGAAGTCTCTCACGAACATACATCTGCTACTGAAGAGCTGTGACTCACACATCATGTGTCTTTTCTTGACAAACGGCATGTCAGAAAGGAATGCTTAAAAAGATGAAAAATTAAAAAAATATAAACTCCTATGAAGCACATTAAAATCATGGGTACATAATAATACAACTAGGTCTCATCAAAGGATTCTGGAAAAATATCTGGAGCACATATGGAATAAGACAGCAATTAGGTTGCTTTTTTAAGGTGAAACAGATTTATAATATCTTCATTATAATCCCCATATATTAATATCAGGAATTTCTAGGAGTGATTATTATCCACGACATTAAAAAGAAAACAAATGTGTCTTTCTTTGAAAAAATCAGATTTTGCACATTAATTTTGAATTGACTTAAAGTGTAAGAGTAAGTAAGATGTGTTATTTTAGCCAAGACTGAAGAATGCTTTAAATAAATCCAAATGAGAAATGGAAAGTATTAAAAAATTGCAGCTACTCTCAGTCATGCAAAAAACAGTTAATTGTTTCATTTCATAAATTAGATTCCTTAACATCCTTTTACGACAATCTTATAAAGAGCATAAAGTAAAAATGAATTTAAAAACCTGAATGAATTACATAATGAAATGCAACTTTGAAAGCAATTGTGCCTTAGAAATCTGTTTACAACCATTACAAACTTAGAATATTTATACAGTCTCTGTTTCTGAATCTATGTCTGTCTCTCTTTGTCTCTGTCTCTCTCTGTCTCTCTCCTTTCTCCCTCTTTATCCAGACTCTGCTGTGTTCCAAAAAGATTTATTGATAAGATACCTTATATGGAAATATATGAAATTCAGCAAGATAACTGTCAGGGTGTAAACAGGAAAACAGAAACTGCTCTAATCATGTTTTAATAAAGTGAGTTTAATAGAAAAAATTGTTTACACAGGGGATAAACTGGAGGAGAGTCCAAATAGGGGACAGAGAGATTAGCAACAGCAGGAAGCAGCTACCGTCCTCAGCTGGTAGTGCAGGGCAATAAGGCTGCGTCAGGGGATGTAAGTACTACAGTCTCCTCATAGGAACTAGACACACTGCAGGTCTGTCTGACGGGAAGGAACCGGATCCACATAACACTGAGTAAAGATGAGGGTAGTGTAATTTAGTGTAAGTGCCTGACAATTAGCTATTTTTATTGTAATGTAAGTGCCCGACATCAAGCTTTTGATTGCTGAGGCATCCATTTCAAAGACATTCATCTCAAATAAACATATTGCCAACTATACAACTAAATAAAGATTCAGGCCACCCGACTCATAAAGTTACTTTTAGAAAGCCCTGGGTGACCTAGATAACTGACCCCTTGAGTGATCCCTCTTTTCCCTTCCCATGCTTTAATTCCTATTCTTATGTTTTAAATTCACTGATAAAGAGTGAACTCACAAAATCCTGGGCACCCCACCCTCAACCCCAATAAAGGCAGAACCCTAGGTCATTGCTATGTCTCTGTCTTTCTCTGTGACTTAGCTGAGTGGCCCTAGGTGTCCTGTGTACCCTCCAGGACCTGTGAGTAATAAAACTTGCTTTTCAAAATTCCCTGATAGTTGTTGCTGAGGTACATCCTGCAATCATAATAAGAATCAGAAGGGTTGGTCCAGTCACAACATTGGCTCCCTCTGGAGAATGTCTATCGCAACTTGCCACAAGTAGTACAGTCCCATGTGGTACCCCAGGAAATACTAGCTGATAGCTGAGACCCAGCTAAAACATATACAAAACTGCCACAAAATTGTAATAAATGATAAATGGAGGCAACTAGTTTTTAAAGCTTCCTTACCAACAAATCTAAGAGGAACATATAGGTAGCCGTATACAGTGACAAAATTTACTCAGAAGAGGCAGAGCTTTCCTAATGACAAAACCAGAAATGAATTTGTTCTAAGTGTTCTAACAAAAAAGACATAGTTTAAAGTAATGAATATTGTCCTCAAAATCCTTTCAGTGATGAATTTCATTCTTCATAATACTTAAAAATCTAAACAAATACTATTGAACAAGAAACTGTAGGGGTTCAGAACAAGCCTTCCCCAAAATGTGTCGCTTTTGCAAGAGGATCATTTTGAGCTAAAGACAGTCTAGACCCTGCAGGTTCAAGAGAAACTACTGTCCATCCCTTAACTACCTAGAAGAAATTAAATGGGGGATTTTTCCCGGAAAAAGAGTTATTACCAGAAATAAATTTTATCTAAGTGGTCCCATCTATAAGGCAGGGTAAAAATCTAATTATCAAACATCTGCTCATCTTATCATCCTGTGAATGACCCTCTTGTCCTTGGAAGCCCCAGGCTCCTATCCGATTCCTTAAATGATGGCATATATATCTCATTTTATCTTTCTGTCTCTGAACCTCTCATGTGTGTGGGATTCCCATATGTACAAAATTAAGTTTAATTCTCTCCTGTTAATCTGGCTCATGTCAATTTAATTCTTAGACCAGCCAGAAGAACCTAGAAGGGTAGAGAAAAGTTTTTTTTCCTTTCTGACAGTTTTGGTACCCAATGTAGGGCACTCACTGGCTGGAAAAAAGTGCTTTCTCCCAAAGACTACTGCAGATGAAGACATTCTGGGACATCTGACAACAGCAGGCAGAAGGTTAGATTTCTTGCCATGTCAGTCTCTCATATCTCTGCCTGCTGTAGGGTCCGTTGGAAGTAAGAGTGGTAAGAGTTCCCCCCCCCCTCTTTTCCAAATTCAGATTACCGAAAGAAAGTATATGTGGAGCTGGTTCTTTGGGCAAAAGGGACTCTAGAAAATATCTGGGATGAGTATACTCTGGTTTTCTGTTGATACCATTCCTCCCAGAGACGGTCATTGTTTTCTCTCTGATCTCTGCCAGCCAGGGGATACAAATGCACCTGGTGAGCAGCTGAGTAGGTTGCGGATCTAAGCTTAGGGAACTAAAGAAATGGGTGACTTGTGGGTTGGTGAGCCACCCTATTCTACTCAGTGAGGGGAAAACGTGATTCCCTGTGTTTTGGAACAGCTGCTTAAAAACAGAGCCCCTCATAGTAACTGACTTTACTTTCTTAGGCTAACTCTGAGAGTGAACCTCCTGGATCTTGTGAGGGCTGAATCATTTACACTGTCTTATGGGACAGCTCTTACCTACATGGTTAAGCCATTAAAAGGCTTATTGGTTTGAGTTGCTATTAAGATTAACAGATCCTACTCATCAATGGCCACATAATGGATTCTTTGAATTGGCTAAATTAAAAAAAATTTTTTTTGAGACCTCTCATATTGGTATAATGGCTAGGTGTTGGAATTCCTTTAGTAAGATGGAAGGATAGACATTAGAACAAAAATAAAAGTCCACTCACATCCCTTTCTATTTGCCTTCAAACATTTGCAAATACTGCTTTGAGAGTGATATCTAGAATTCTTATTGACTGGCTACTTTCAGAACTCAGAAACTGGGATTATAGTCTAATCACTAACCATTGTTTCTCTTTTGCTTTCATAGAAATACCTCTTATTAAATACCTGATTACTTGCACCATAGGCCTAGCTTTGGAAGTGTACCTGCATCACCACCTACTGAAATGAGATACAACTATTTAACTGAACTGACCTGTTCTCAGGACTAACAGACTAAGGGACTTTTCCCATACAAAGAGTTATTCCTTGAGATAAATTTTATCTAAATGGTTCCATCTATATGGCAGGGCAAACGTCTAATTATCAAACATCTGCTTTTCTTCTTATATTCCTGTGAATTACCCTCCTGTCTTTGGAAGCCCCAGGTCCCTATCCCATCCCTTAGCTCAGGATGGTATATATACCTCATTTACTTTCTGTCTCTGAACCTCTCATGTATGTGGAATTCTCTTTCATCTGAAACTGAATTTGATTTTCTCCTGTTAATCTGTCTCATGTCAATTTAATTCCTAGACCAGCCAGAAGAACCTAAAAGGGTAGAGGAAAGTTTTTTCCTTCCCAATAAAACATTTCAGAGAAATCTTTTCTAAGAGGAAAATGCACCCAATAAGATCCAGGTAGACTGTTCTCTGGTCATCCAGATTCTAGATTAATCCAGGGACTGACTTAGAAGAGGGATTGGGATGCAAATTCATCAGCTACTGTTCAATAATGATGAACCTTTGATAAAGATTAAGTGAAAGAAACTCAAGATTAAACTTCTAAGTATTTTTGTAGAGCTATTTACTGTTGTCAGTCTAGTCTGGAGATTTTGTGCTTTAGTAAGCAGTTGACCTGGATTAAGAGCCAAACACACGTTATGTAATTATGATACAGCAGAACGTGATAGCCCGAAGTGGGAAAATACTTGCACATGATTAATGGTTTACCTACATTACTATGCTAAAAATTTCAAGATATTAATAGCTAATAACAATTTCATTCCTATTTAGAATGATAAAATTATCCAGATTTAGTGTGTAATGTAATTTATTCAGTAATCCTTGGTTTTTCCTTTCTCTATTAATTAGCTGAAATATGTCCTTTCTTTTCTATGACATTTTTTTCTTTTCTTCTTTTCTAGAGTTTTCAACTAATTGGTGGGTGGACCAGGGCTACAAAACCCTCGGGTGTCTAATAGTATAAGCATTTGGTTTCCTTATATTATTGCTAATAGTTACATATCATAGCTAAAGTCTGCTAGGAAACTAGCATAGGCCCCAAATTAAAAAAAAAAAAAAAAGACTCGAAAGGTCAATATCCAAGTATATACAATCTTCTTTTGCATAGAGTATTAGTGAAATAAACTATCTTATAATTACTGTTGTCTGCACACTCTCTGATTCTCTCAGAAAATATTATTTGCCAACTCTCACAAAATTCATTATGTATTTGGTGTTACATATTAAAAACTCTCTCATCCTTCTTCACATATTAAAAACTCTCTCATCCTTCTTTTTACCAAGAATGTAAAAAAGTCTGATAAAACATATTTGAACATTCTATCAGTGTGGTAATATCTTTTGTTCCCTAGAAAATAACAATCCATTCCCCTTTGCAGAATCATGCCAAGTTCAGTAACCATGTAGAGCAAGTGATAACTATTGAGAAATATAAGAATTATTTTAGAATACTATTACTTAATATTGGAAAAAACAATATTTTTAAAAAGAGATAGCAAAAGTTCAGGAATTTATAATATTAAACAAAACTAGCTTTGACTTTTCTTTCATTACCCATAAGTGACCTTTTCTAGATGCTTTTTAAGTAAAGCAGCAGAGGCCTATGGTTAAGAACCCTGATTCAGAAACCCAGCTACTGGTGCTGAATCTGGCTTGGTCACTTACTAGCTGTGCAACCTTGGGAAATTTACCTTATTTCTCTTGCTCCAGTTTTCTTAACTGCAAAATAGAGGCTGTATTAGACACTTCTTCATTAGTTCTTACCAGGTATTAATATTAGTTAATATCTGTAAATTGCTTAAAACATTGTCTGGCACACAGTAAGTGCCACTAAATGCTGTTAATTTAAAACCTTCAGTATATTTGTTTTTAAAAATGAACAGTAAAATTATCTGCTTATTTATAGTGTATAAACTTATAATATTTTATATGATTCTAACCAGGCTAAAGTGCTCTAGGAATATTTTACAATGTTTTCATATTCATAAATAATCAACCACTGACCTATAGGTGGTTCCCTGTGAGCAATGTGACTTATCAGATGAAGGCAAAATTGTTGTCTTTACCACATTTAACTATTCTTACCACCCCATTTTGTTAGAGCCAAAAAAAAAAAAAAAAAGGGAGAGAGAAAGAGTCAAAGTAGATGGTAGATGTCTGAAGCTCTCTACATGCATAGAGTTAGGAAAAAATATGTGTCTCAAGACAAAAACACAGCTGAAGTATGGTTACGGCTAAATGCCTCAAATATAAACTTTTTGTTAAGTACTTAAATAAGTTCTACATCTGGCTGGCCATTTATTATTCACCCTACTTCCTAGGGGGAATATTGCAAATGACAAAGCATATGTTGATTTGGGATCATTTCAATAAAAACTCTTTCTTATGCAAATATTTATCTTAAATTCCTTAAAGCTACTAATGAAGGCAAAGATTTTGAACAGACAATAGAGTACTGCAAACCCTGGGCATATTGAGGGCCTAGGTTTTCAAAGTTAAACTGAAATTCTTATTGTGTAATATTTAAGAAATCAGTTATATTGTTTAAATCTTGTTAAAGTATGCATGTGTTGCTTTATAGGCAGGAAAAAAAGCTATATACAGAGAGAGAGGTTCAAACAAAAGTTAAACATGTACTCCTATAGTAGCAGTAGTAGTAGGGCTGTAATTTTTACTGTACTAAATGCTTTCCACATATTATCTTATTTAATCTCAGCAATAACCATGAAGTAGGCAGCATTTTTCTTAATTCATAAAACAAGAAAATTGAGGCTAAAATGTATTAACTATCAAAAATTATCTTACTTATTATTATGTTTGCCTGATTACTATACATCTTTCTCACTAGAATGTAGTCTCCAGAACTTGCTCTGTGTTTTCCTGACCATATCCTCAGTGTCTAGAATAACTTCTTGCACTTAAGTACTGAACTAGCAGAATGAATAAGATGATCATGCATTGGACACTCAGCCACCAAATTTAAAAAACAACAACAACAATAAAAATGTCAAGCCCTAGCCAGTAAAGCAATTATTTCAGGCAAATACAGGACTCCAGAATGACTCCAAAATATAAAATGGAGATGTAGTGGTGTTTCACATAAGGAGAGTATACGGAGAAAATTTGTCTTTGCCTCAACTGATGCCAGTTTTTCTGTGCTAGTTGTCCAGAGTGTACAACTTGAGATGTTAGGCTTTATTGGGAGACCCCTTTCAAGTGGCCAATTTGGCATTGTGCATGTTCCTGTTGGGGGGAAAAGCCATTGATACATACTCTCTCTCCTCTCAGAGAATGGCATTTTGGCCAGCCCACACTCAATATGTACATCCAGCATGTTCAAACTCTCCTACTTGATAAGTTCCTCCTGTGCTGAGTTGGGTGTGGCCTCTAGGGATGACCTGTCTTCCATAGTCTTTCAGGTGATACCTGACTGCTAGGAAAGGTTTATCCCTCATCTCCACATTTGTTTCAGTTACCTATTTGCTCTTAGGAGATTTCTGAACTGAGTTGCAGCTTATACCTCTGAAATGCGGGCCCCATAGTTCAAGTCAGAACCAGTAGCACTACATGTACTCCCCCAGGCATTGTCCTTCTTCAGCTTTTGAAAGGCTTGTGTAGCTTCAAGGCCTTGACCAGCAGTAGTGGATCATGCTTCTAATATTCAGTTTCTTTATATTCTTTATCTTTTTTAGGAAGATTTAACTGAGTGGGTACAAGTTCCAGTTGTTTCCTTTCCATCTTTAGTGCACTTGGACTACAACTGGGTCAGAATGCTTTCTTTCGATTTCCTTTCCCCTTTTCTTTCTTACTCCAATATCTGTCCTGCCTTCCACTTTCATAATGTTCTATTTGTTGTCTTGGGTTATCTCCTATAGGGTAAATAATGAAAATTAGTTCAATGACTCTCCAAACCACCCACTGTCCAAACAACTCTTTTCACCTTGAAGTTCTTGATTTGAAAGAATGACACCCAGGAGATATTCTCCCATTAAAACATAACCTCGGCCTGGAATCAATCTGTCTCTTTCCA
This sequence comes from Monodon monoceros, assembly GCF_005190385.1. Taxonomy (NCBI): domain Eukaryota; kingdom Metazoa; phylum Chordata; class Mammalia; order Artiodactyla; family Monodontidae; genus Monodon; species Monodon monoceros. Next base: position 24,169,107 of record NW_021703776.1, on the reverse strand, counting down.
TCTCTCTCCTCTATGTTTAATGTGTCTCTTTTTGTGGACCTTCCCTCAGAGGCCTAATGTCACACATCCTTTAGGCATAGGCAGTATCTGTAGTTCCACTTATAATATCATCTTGAAAATCATTTACTAATGCCTTGAATATTTTATTCCAATATTCTAAGTCTTCCCCTCTAAAGTCAGTGAATTGTTTTCTGTAATCATGTGGCTAAAAGTCTCAAACTTTAAGGAGACAGCTTCCAAATTGCTCTTATTATGGAAATTTAAGAAACACTTCTCAATTATTTTTTTGGATCTTAGCTTGCTTTGGAAGAATGATCCAATCTATTCTTTCAGACTTTGCTCCACTTGGGACTCAATATGATTTAGTAACAGCCAACACATTTTCCTCCTTTATTTATCTCTTTATGAGTAATTAGATCTGAAAGCATTAACTTTCCATTCAATATATTTTTTTCAATTTATTTCTCTAAACGTTGGATATCAATCTTTTCCCAAATGATATCTTTGTTTTCTTCCATCATCTTGTCTTCCTTTCTTTCCCTCCCTTCCATCCTCCTTTCCTTCCTTCCTTCCTTCCTTCCTTCTCTCTCCTTCGCTCTTTCTTGTTCTCTCTTTCTCTTACTCATCAACTGCTCCTTTCTCATTTAAGCATCTTTTACAAATCACATTTTCTCTTTGAGGAAACCTGATTCCTAGGCACAGTGTTTCATCAAAGCCCTGTTTAATTACTTTCTATGTGTGGGTTTGGATAATTTCTCTCAGTTCTCTTTTAACCCAAGAAGATTGTATATTCCCTTTATAATATACACCTATATTCCTTTCATTTGTTCATTGATGAAAACTATAATGTTTCTCTGGGTGAATCTGAGACCTAAAAGTCTCTGATTTCTGATTCAAAGAAATGGAAATATATCCCATGCTCTTGGATTGGAAGAATTAATATTGTTAATATGGCCATACGACCCAAAGCAATCTATAGATTTAATGTGACTCCTATCAAATTACCCATAACACTTTCACAGAACTAGGACAAATAATCCTAAAATTTATATGGAACCATAAAAGACCCAGTGTTGCCAAAGCAATCCTGAGGAAAAAGAACAAAGCAGGAGGCATAACATTCCCAGACTTCAGACAATACTACAAAGCTATAGTAATTAAAACAGTGTGGTATTGGCACAAAACAGACATATGGATCAATGGAACAGAGTAGAGAGCCCAGAAATAAACCCACACACCTACAATCAATTAATCTTCAACAAAGGAGGCAAGGATATACAATGCAGAAAAGACAGTCTCTTCAGGAAGTGGTGCTGGGAAAGTTGGACAGCCGCATATAAATCAATAAGGTTAGAACACACCCTCACACCATACACAAAAATAAACGCAAAATGGCTTAAAGACTTAAATATAAAACATGACACCATAAAACTGTTAGAAGAGAACATAGGCAAAATATTATCTGACATAAATCATACCAGTGTTTTCATATGTCAGTCTCCCAGGGCAACAGAAATAAAAGCAAAAAATAAACAAACAGAACCTAATCAAACTTACAAGCTTTTGTACAGCAAAGGAAGCCATAAACAAAACAAAAAGACAACCTATAGACTGGGAGAAAATATTTGCAAATTTTGTGACCAACAAGGGCTTAATTTCCAAAATATATAAATAGCTCATACAACTCAACAACAAAAAAACCAAACAACCTGATAAAAAAATGGGCAGAAGACCTAAATAGACATTTCTCCAAAGAAGACATACAGATGGCCAACAGCACATGAAAAGATGCTTAATCTTGTTAATTATTAGAGAAATGCAAACCAAAACTATAATGAGGTACCATCTCTCACCAGCCAGAATGGCCATCATTAAAAAGTCTGCAAAAAACCAATGCTGGAGAGGATGTGGAGAAAAGGGAACCCTCCTACACTGTAGGTGGGAGTGTAAATTGGTGTAGCCACTGTGGAGAACAGTACGGAGGTTCCCCCAAAAACTAAAAATAGAGTTACCATATGACCCTGCAATCCCACTCCTGGGCTTATATCCTGAGAACTAATTTGAAAAGATACATGCACACCAATGTCCATAGCAGTACGATTTACAATAGCTAAGACATGGAAACAACCTAAATGTCCATAGACAGATGAATGGGTAAAGAAGATGTGGTACATATATACAATGGAATACTACTCAGCCATAAAAAGAGTGAAATCATGCCATTTGCAGCAAGATGGATGGACCTAGAGATTATCATACTAAGTGAAGTAAGTCAGAAAGAGAAAGACAAATACCATATGATACCACTTATATGTGGAATCTAAAATATGACACAAATGAACTTATATACAAAACAGAAACAGACTCATAGACAAAGACTTGTGGTTGCCAAGGTGGAGGGCAGGTGGAGAATGGATAGATTGGGAGTTTCGGATTAGCAGATGCAAACTATTATGTATAGAATGGATAAACAACAAGGTCCTACTATATAGCACAGGGAACTGTATTTAATATCCAGTGATAAACCATAATGGAAAATAATATGAAAATGAATGCATGTATATGTATAACTGAATCACTTTGCTGTGCAGTAGAAATTATCACATTGTAAGTCAACTATACTTCAATAAAATACATTTTTTTAAAAAGTCTCTGATTTAAAGGATGTTATCAGAATTTATGTAATTAACAAATTCAAGGCCAACTTAAGCCCATAAGGTGGAAGGTGAACCTTAAAATCCTGTGGACAGTCACATGAATCTAAGGGTGTAGCTCTTGCACTTTCAGATTAAAATGCACAATGGAATTTGGAGCAGCTAGTCTAGCACTGCCTGACAAGTCTGGCAGTAACAACTGAAACTGGAACTTCACTCACAGTGCCCTATAGCACACATGGAAATTGGGTATAGCCTAAAATCCTGGCCTGTACAACCCAGACACATGGTGTTGCTTTTATTCTTTGACTCAGTGTTAACTGGAATGGGTGCGAGTGGTTCCAGCCAGGGGATGACACTTTTTGTTTTCTATAGTAAGTGTCCTTATTTCATGGGTCAGGAAACAAATGTGGACATTCTGGAATTGTTACATATATCTATTACCACTGTACATTCTGGGTAATTGATTTTCCACAGTACTGTAAGTGTTCAATGTTGAGATATTGTAAATATCCTATTGACATGCTGTATGTAGTATCACTTTTTAAGGTTATGCTCTGTTTACAAATATGTATTCAATATGTAACATCATAAAAATATATTTGATTTTCATATTAACCTTTATCTTTAACCTTTCCAATTTATTAATTCTAATAGTTCTAATTCTAATAGTTCAATTCTAAAAAAATTGAAATCATAGAATAGTATAATAGTACACTCCATACATTCTTTAAAGATTTTTCATTCATACAATCATGTTGACTATAAATAATGAGTTTTTTGCTTTCCTTTCTTATTTTTACTGGCTAAGATATTCAGAACAATGATCAGTAGGAACGATGATAAAGAGTATTCTTGTCTTACTTCTAAACTTGGGGTGTGAAGGATATTTTCTAATATTTCATAAATATATGTGCCTGTTTTTCAAAACAAATTTAAGTATGTATATTTTCTGGGGTTTTTTTCCTAAATTTTTATTGAAGTATAGTTGCTTTACAATGTTGTGTTAGTTTCTGCTGTAAAGCAAAGTGAATCAGTTATACATATACATGTATCTACTCGTTTTCAGATTTCCTTCCCATTTAGGTCACCACAGAGCACTGAGTAGAGTTCCCTGTGCTATACAGTAGGTTTTTATTAGTTACCTATTTTATATATAGTAGTGTAAATATGTCAATACCAATCTCCCAATTCATCCGATCCCCTCTTCCCCTCTTGGTAACCATAAGTTTGGTTTCTACATCTGTGACTCTATTTCTGCTTTGCAAATAAGTTCATTTGTATATTTTTCTAGATTCCACATATAATCAATATTATATGATATTTGTCTTTCTCTTTCTGACTTACTTCACTCTGTATGACAATCTCTAGGTTCATCCATGTTGCTGCAAATGGCATTATTTTATTCCTTTTTATGGCTGAGTAGTAGTCCATTGTATATATGTACCACATCTTCTTTAGCCATTCCTCTGTCAATGGACATATAGGTTGCTTCCATGTCCTGGCTATTGTAAATAGTGCTGCAATGAGCATCAGAGTGCATGTATCTTTTCGAATTATGGTTTTCTCTGGATATGTGCCCAGGAGTGGGATTACCAGGTCACATGGTGTATGCTTTTTGAAGGTTTTTGTAATATAGATGCCTTATCTCAGATTAAAAATATACTCTTTAATTGTTTGTTTCTGTATATTCAGAAATTCCATATATATGTATGTGTATATATATATGGATTCAATTAGTAAATATTTGTTTTGAATTTTTGTTATGATGCTTATAAGAAAGACTGACTCATAATTCCCCTTTCTTGTGATGTACTTATCAGGTTTTCATATCATGCTTATGCTCGTCTCATAAAGCATAATGGTTTTTCCTTCTTTTTTACATTCTTTGAAAGAGTTTATGTAATATTTTTATCATCTTGCTCCTATTGCTTTCTTGTTTAATTCAGCTGGTCTACAAATATACTCTATATTATTTACATCCTTAGAAATGTATTAAGACTTCCTTTCAGCATTTTGGTAAATGTTCCATCTGCACTTGAAAATAATGATTTTGCTACAATTATTGAACATGGTACCCTATACATGTCAATTAGAGCTAGTTTGTTAATGTTGTTATTCAAATCTATATCTTCACTGGTTTGTTTTTTCTACATTTTGTATCAGCTGTTTGAAAAGTCTATTAAAAATTACCATAATACTTTTTGAGTTTTCTATTTGTTTCTACAATTACATTGATTTTTGCTTTATATAGTTTGTGACTATGTTATTAGCTGCAAACACATTTAGAATTTCATATCTTCTCAATGGATTGACCCTTTTATTACTGTTAAATATCCATTGCATCTCTAGTAATGTTTCTTGCCACAGAATCTTTATCTGATATTGTATGGCTATTCAAGATTTCATTAGTTGTGGGTAGTGTTTACACAACAAATTTTTAAATATTTAAAAATTTTTAAAAATGTTTCTGTCATTAGATTTGACATGTATCTCTTGTAAGCAGAATGCAGTTGTTGATTTGTTAATTCAATCTGGCAATCTTGCTTTTGGTAGGACTTTTTAATCTATTTACTTGTAATGCAATTAGTTTTACAGCTACCGTTTTACTATATCTCCTTTACCTCCTTTCTTTCTTCATCGATTTCCTTTTAATTATCCTGATACTCTCTCAATTTTTTTTTTTTTATGGTTACCTTGGGGATAGCAATGTACATCCTTGACTTTCTACAGTGTGATGTACATTAGTATTTTCATCATTTCTAAGACAATGCAGAGATCTTAGATCTCCTTTTACTTCTCTCTAGTCTATTGTGCTTTTTTTCTTAATATATTGACTCATATTAATAATGTTTTATATAATCAGCATTAATTTGTATTTGCTTATTTATTTACCCTTTTTGGTGTTTCTTATTCCTTCGTGAATTTGTATGCTTCCATTATAGGTAATTTTCCCTCTGCTTGAAGAGCTCCTTTAGAAGACATCTGCTTAAACCAAATTGTCTAGGGTTTTTTCCCCTGAAAACATCTTTATTTTGCTTTCAATTTTTTTTTTAATCACAGGGGTAAATTTTCTTTTAATAAAACAAGGTGTGACACAGATAACTATTTCAAACAGAAAAATATCTGCAATAAAGTTTTACACGTTATTTTTTTTAAGTTACAGAATCTTATTTTAATTAGTGTTTTTGTTTTTTTTGGATATATACCCAGGAACAGAATTGCTAGGTCATATGATAGCTCTATTTTTAGTTTTTTGAGAACGCTCCATACTGTTTTCCACAGCAGCTGCCTAATGTACATTCCCACCAACAGTGTACAAGGGTTCCCTTTTCTTCACATCCTTACCAACGTTTGTTATTTGTGTTCTTTTTGATGATAGCCATTCTGACAGGTGTGAGGTGATATCTCACTGTGGTTCTGATTTGCATTTCCCTGATAATCAGCAATGTTGAGCATATTTTCATATGCCTATTGGCCAACTGCATTTCCTCTTTAGAAAAAAAATATGTCTATTCAGTTCTTCTGCTTATTTTTTAATTGGGTTGTTTTTTTGATGTTGAGTTGTATGAGCTGTTTATATATGTTGGATATTAATCCCTATCAGTGACACCATTTGCACATATTTTCCCTCATTCAGTAGCCCGTCTTTTCATTTTGTTGATGGTTTCCTTTGCTGTGCAAAAGCTTCTAAGTTTAATTAGGTCTCATTTGTTTATTTTTGCTTTTATTTCCTTTACTTTAGGAGATGAATCCAAAAAATATTGCTTGATTTATGTCAAGGAGTGTTCTGCCTATGTTTTCCTCTAGGAGTTTTACAATATCCTGTCTTACATTTGGGTCTGTAATCCATTTTGAGTTTATTTGTGTATATGGTGTTAGAGATTGTTCTGATTTCATTCTTTTACATGTAGCTGTCCAGTTTTCCCAGCACCACTTATTGAAAAAACTGTCTTTTCTCAATTTTATACTCTTGCCTCTTTCTTACAGATTAATTGACCATAAGTGTGTGAATTTACTTCTGGACTCTCTATTCTGCTCCATTGATCTATGTGTCTGTTTTTGTGCCAGTATCATGCTGTTTTGATTACAGCAGCTTTGTAGTATAGTCTGAAGTCAGGCAGAGTGATTCCTCCAGCTCTGTTTTTCTTTCTCAAGGTTGTTTTGGCTATTTGGGGTCTATTCTGTTTCCATACAAATTTTAAAATTATTTGTTCTAGTTCAGTGAAAAATGCCAGTAGTATTTTGATAGGGATAGCATTGAATCTGTAGATTGCCTTGGGTAGTTTTTTTGTTTTGTTCTTTTTTTTTGCGGTACGCGGGCCTCTCACTGTTGTGGGCTCTTCCGTTGCGGAGCACAGGCTCCAGATGTGCAGGCTCAGCGGCTATGGCTCACGGGCCTAGCCGCTCCATGGCATGTGGGATCTTCCCAGACTGGGGCACGAACCCATGTCCCCTGCATTGGCAGGTGGACTCTCAACCATTGCGCCACCAGGGAAGCCCAACCTTGGGTAGTATTTTACCAATATTAATTATTCTAGTCCAAGAACATGGTATATCTTTCCATCTGTTTGTATTGTCTTCAATTTCTTTCATCAGTGTCTTATAGTTTCTGGAGTATAGGTCTTTTGCCTCCTTAGGTAGGTTTATTCCTAGGCATTTTATTCTTTTTGATGAAATGGTAAATGGGATTCTTTCTGTAATTTCTCTTTCTGATACTTTATTATTTGTGTATAGAAATGCAGCAGAGCTCTGTATATTAATTTTTTATCCTGAAATTTTACCAAATTCATTGATGAGCTCAAATAATTTACTGGTGGTGTCTTTAGGATTTTTTATGTATAGTATCATGTCATCTGCAAACAGTGGCAGTTTTACTTCTAATTCAAAAAGATACATGCATTCCAATGTTCATAGCAGCATTTTTTATAATTACCAAGATATGGAAGTAACCTAAGTGTCCATCGATGCATAAATGGATGAAGAAGATGTGGTTTATATATAAAATGGAGTACTACTCAGCCATAAAAAAGAACAAAATTTTGCCATTTGCAGCATCATAGATGGAATTGCAGGGCATTATGCTAAGTGAAATAATTCAGACAGGGAAGGACAAATACTGTATGATATCACTTATGTGTGGAATCTAAAACATACACTCACACAAATGAGTGAATATAACAAAAAAGAAGCAGACTTACAGATACAGAGAACGAACTAGTGGTTATCAGTGTAGGGGGTACAATATAGGGGTGGGGGAGTGGGAGGTACAAACTACTGAGTATAAGATAGACTCAAGGATTTATTGTACAACATGGAGAATATAGCCAATGTTTTGTAGTAACTGTAAATGGAAAGTAACCTTTAAAACGGTATAAAAATTTTAAAAATTAAAAAAAAGCTACAGTATCTTATTTTAAAGTAGATCTACCTGTTTTTCAAAGCACTATACTTTCCTAGAACATTTCCATGTAACCCTAAATACTTAAGTGCTGAAAAGAATAGATAAATCCTATTGCTAAAATATTTACTATTCCCTGTTTGGAAGAAAACAGTATCATTCCATTCCTCCACTGAAATCAAAAGAGAAAATTTATATTTAGGGATGAACAACAAAACATGACATTGTATCATATTCCTTAGGTACAGTAATGCATATTTTCATTGTGAACAAGATCAAAGATTCTGAAAAAAAATTTAGTTTTTACATAATACTATGATGCTTACTCAAAAAGGCCCAAATGAAAACTTCAGCTTGCTTCACGTATGACACATTTCTTCTGAAGTATGCTTAGCCTTTATAATCTGTGTTCACAAACAAAACATCCAACTCAGATTTGAAGGTAAAGGTTTCTGACTCAGTTACACAATTGACTCCTGACCTAAATTCTTTCTAACAGACTCTATTAACAAGCGTGTGAGACTGAAGACTTCTACCAAGGAAAATCCGATCACATGGCATTTCACACATATCAGGTCTTACCTCAAAACAAAACTAGAACAGAGAAACAACTCACTCTAATCTTTTCTCCTGGATCTTATACAAAATCACTTATTACACCAGCAATCAAACATTCAAAATGTTCCTGAGTCTGTAGGTTCTAGAGAAAGCCAACAAAAGACTTTAAACTCTTTTTAGTAACTGATAGAAATAGCAATGGAATATTTTTCTTTGTAAATCAGATCTTAGGTAGGGCCTTGTATTCAAACCATAGTGGATGGCACAGAATTTCCATCTTCATAATAGAGACATCTGTAGCTTCATTTTGTAGCTGGTCTACAAAATGGTCTAAAGCTGACCATTACCTTAGGAATTCTCTTCAGCTTCAGTTGCTTGAATGCTTCTGAGAAACCAATCTTTGTAAGAGCTTCTATTCCTCTGAGGTTCCTGGGAAAGTGTTGAAGGAGCTCTTGCTTTCTGGTGGCAACTGGCTTGGTTGTAACACAGCACAGGAACACAAAAGTACCATGTTTCTGAAATTCTCAAAGTGTTATTATCCCTCTGTTATGTTCCTTAAGAAACATGGAGCTTCAGTCTCTGAAGAGAACTTTTTATTAAGTGCTAATTGATGTCTAAACTAAGAACAACTCACTAGCGCTGATCATTCCATGTTGATTGCAAAAGTATCTGAAGCATTTAAGGACAAATATCTAAAGAGAATGTCTCATTGAAAATATTGTATTTGGAACACTTCCTCCCAGTAACATGCTAATGATATCTGTATCACGTACAGCAGCATTATGGAAATTTCCATCTAATTCTTTAAGAAGCTGAGATAAGCTGCTGGATGTGGAGTGCTAAGAGTAACTCTGTAGCCAGTGCATTTGGGTAGGTGGAGGAGTAAGGGTCTACACAGATTATGAGGGCTAAGGCAGCCTCTTCCTACCAGGTCCAACCTCTGCTGCTACTTGCTTCACATGGGAAGAACCTCAGTGCTGGTGCCAAGAGCCTCCAGCTATCCACAGCTCTTTTTCACATTCTGTGGGACCCAATCTAGATAAAATCCTAGGTTGCCAGTTATTCTTTTATCATTTTGAAATGTCAATTTTCTTCTGTCTTCTAGTGTTTCTACTGAAATGTCAGCAGTCAGTCTTACTAAAAATAATCGTTACTCTTGAAATTTTCTCTTAGTTTTTTTATTTTAGTGGCTAGGTATGTTTTTCTTGCATTTATCCTGTTGTATATTTGTAGAGCTTTTTCTCTCTGTGGCTTGATGGTCTAATTTACCTTTTGAAATATTTTTGGCCAGTATCTTCTCAAATACTGGCTTTGCCCCTCTATTTCTTTCCTCTTTTTCTAGGATCCCAGTTACCTATACGTCAGAATTTTTACTGTGATCCAAATACCTCTTAAACTCTTTTGTTTTTTCAATTATTTTTCTTCACCTTTCTTCAGTTTGAACAATTCCAACTGATCAATCTTGTAGTTCATCAACTGTCTTTCTGCAGTGTCTATTTGGCCCCATTTATTGAATTCTTATTTAAAGTTGTTATATTTTTCAACTCTGGAATTTCCATTTGATTGTTTTTAATAGTCTAAAGTTCCCTGGTGAAAAGTTTTGGCTTTTTAAAAATCTGTTTTCTTGAACACCGTTTTTCTAAAATTAATGCCTAAAAATTAGAGTATATGGATCACCAATCCAATAACCTTATTTTCAGGTCTTTTTCTTGTTTTTTGATTGATTGATCCTCCTCATATATCTACAATTGCTGATTTGAATAACTATTATACATAAAAATTATTTATTCTCTTAGTTTATCTTATTTCAGGGGAGATTTAGTTTATCTGGCATTTTATTAGAATAGGTACAGATTAATATGCAGACTTGGGTTATATTTCAGCACTTGAGAAGAATGATCCTGTTTGTCTCTCCTCTTATGGTGAGCCCTTCAGAAATCTCAGCTGAAGGCCTGGGTTATGTTCCAGGTACCTTCCTTCTTATTAGGTCCTAAGCTCCAGTTTTTGTCTCTCTAGCACTATGTTACTGTTAAAACTTTGCTTAGCATTTTAGATTTTCCTGCTTTAGGCTTGGCTTCTTGGCCACTTACCATATGCAACAGAGGGATTAGGAAACACCTCCAGAAAAAGCAGTGCACAATTACATGCTCATTTCCTTGTAGTTTTGTTTTCTTTGTGACCTCAGCCCTTCAGTTGTAACTTGTAGAACTAATTTGTAGTCCTCAAATCCATTTTTTTGTCTACCTACTCTCTTGTCTTCCAAAAGCACTAAGCTACTGATCAGTCTGCATAAGTTACACATATGCTAACACCTTGGGTTGAAAATCAGTGAAGAATTTAGGACTTATCTTAATGTGTTTTCCTGTCTTAACAACCTAGTCCCTCAAGTCCTGTCTGCCTTAGGTAGTATTCTAATGCCTCCTAACAGCTATTTAAAAATTTTTTTTATACCTTTTATACTTATTCTCAGCAGGAGAGTTTGTCTCTTGAAAGCAGCTCCATCACAGCTGGAAGGATAAGACCAAAAATGTACTCATTTGTGTCTAGTTTTCTGGGCCCCACCAGCATGTATCGTTAAAATGTGACTGAGTACTATACAGTGGGGATAAAATGTATTGTAAATATTGAATGAATTTAAATAATAGTAGATTTTAAAAAGTACCTAGAAAGCATTCGATAAATATCTTAACATGTTTTAAGTTTTGCATGACATAACCCCTGACTTCATCTTCATATTCAGCTCACATACTATTGCAAACCCTTGCCTACCAACCAAGCTTTAACTCCAGCCTTACTTGTCTTTTTACAGCTCTGTGAATACCTGGAGATCATTATTCCCTGAAGGCTTCACACCTGCTGTTTTCTGCTTTTACTTCCAGAGTTTGGCTTTATTGTCTGATTTCAAACAAGGTTAGGCCTTCTTATGAATTGTTCTCATTGTGCCTCATTAGAAAGATTTGATTACAATGATTTTAAATAAGTACTGTAGACTTGACTGCTCTCTAAGTTGAATGTCTCATACTGGGATCTTTGAACATTTTTTCCTCATTTCTCTGTCACTAGCACATGTAAATAGTGTACAGCACATATTAGCTACCCAAAACTTTTTGTTGAATTACGGGAAAATAATAAAAGGGATCCTGAACCTTCCAAAATGATAAAAATCCATTTGTATAGGAAGAAATGGAATGATAGGAGAGAGGTGATAATTATGTATTTGGGGGAATTGAGCCTGAGGATCTGGTGAGACAACTGTGAATTGATTAGGAGAGAAGAGACATTTTTTAATGTAAAGACAACTCTTAACAGTAAGTTCCAGAAATAGAAAACTGAATAGCTGGGATTAATACCAAGGCAAATCTAGCTAAAATAAATATCAAGCACAATTTTGTCAAGTATGAACTGTACCTAATATGGGTATTCTGTTTAACATAGTTAACAGAATAATTTTTTTTTCCTCTTGGGACATCTTTTGAGAATCTTTTATGTAGTCAGTCTTTTCTTGTCTGTTTCCCTTTTACCTGCCAGCACCCCACAAAGATATTTTTAACCATATTAAGCCAATCTCTTTCTCCCCTAAGAGGTCTAAAACCATAAGAAACCACAAATAGGCATGTAGGTATTTGAAGCTGAAGGTTCGCCAAAGAAAAGTATTCCTGCCAAATCAAACTTGAAACTCTAATGCTTTCACACTTAAAACATTGCAGTTTCATGGTAATGCAACGTCCAAGAAAACCACAACATTAAAAAAATTTTCAACACTTCATGATGTGAAAGGATAAATAAAACATAGCATTTTGATTAAACTGGAAATCAAATAAAATAAAGGTATTTTTTTTTTCTTCTTACTAATTTTTTTATTTCAGAAATTTAAAACATTTTTAAGCCTATGTAAAACTAAGATGTAAAACTTTATAATGTATGGTACAAAATGCATTTTTAAACATAAATGCTAAAGTTAAGTATGTACAAGAAATATTATAAAGACTCTTTAAAGAGAACCTGATTTCAAAGTTAAAAATAAACATTGGTTATGTGAAATTCAAGTATAAAGCAATTAAATTTTCTACAGTTTTTGATTAATAATAAACAAGGACTTTCAAATTTTTAAAGATATTTGTAGAGGTTGTATATCTCCTTTTTGTTTCCAATAAATAGATTTAAAGTTATATAGATGCTCTTTTTGATTGTAGTGTTTTCAAACAGTGTCTAGTATAAAAATTTAGGGTCAGAATGCATTTTAATTATGTTTATTAAGTGCATACTCTATGCCAGTATTCTAAGCACAAGTTCATTAACTCATTTATTTTCAGATAATGCTCTATGATTTAAGTACTATTACCAAATCTATTATACAGATGACAAAACAAGAGCATGAGACTCTAAATCAGTTTTCAACATCTACACAGTTTTCAAGTGGCAGAATTGGGATTTGAACCTTGACAAACCTGAATTCTTGTGCTTGATCATAAATAGGCTGCCTAGAATTTTTAACCATCTGTTTCCCTCTCAATCTAAACCAATCTGGCTTTCATTACAGTGAAACTCTCTTCGCTAGGGTCACCAAGTCCCTCCTAATTGCCAGATCTCTTGGATGTCTTTCTGAGTTTAACTTGTTTCACTTCTTTGCCATAATTAACATCATTATCTACTTCTTCTTTGTTGAAACTCTCTCTTGTAAAGCTTCCATGAAAACACTCTCCATTTCCTTCTTACCATTCTGGCCATTTTTGTTTTGTTTTATTTATTTATTTTTTAAACATCTTTATTGGAGTATAATTGCTTTACAATGATGTGTTAGCTTCTGCTTTATAACAAAGTGAATCAGTTATACATATACATATATCCCCATATCTCTTCCCTCTTGCATCTCCCTCCCTCCCACCCTCCCTATCCTACCCCTCTAGGTGGTCACAAAGCACTGAGCTGGTCTCCCTGTGCTATGCGGCTGCTTCCCACTAGCTATCTATATTACATTTGGTAGTGTATATATGTCCATGCCACTCTCTCACTTTGTCCCAGCTTACCCTTCCCCCTCCCCGTGTCCTCAAGTCCATTCTCTAGTAGGTCTGCATCTCTATTCCCGTCTTGCCCTTAGGTTCTTCATGACTTTTTTTTTTTTTTTTTTAGATTCCATATATATGTGTTAGCATACGGTATTTGTTTTTCTCTTTCTGACTTACTCTGTATGACAGACTCTAGGTCCATCCACCTCACTACAAATAACTCAACTATGCTCAACATCATTAATCATCAGAGTAATGCAAATCAAAACTACAATGAGATATCATCTCACACCGGTCAGAATGGCCATCATCAAAAAATCTACAAACAATACATGCTGGAGAGGTTGTGGAGAAAGGGAACCCTCATACACTGTTGGTGGAATGTAAATTGATACAGCCACTATGGAGAACAGTATAGACGTTCCTTAAAAAACTAAAAATAGAACTACCATATGACCCAGCAATCCCACTACTGGGCATATACCCTGAGAAAACCATAATTCAAAAAGAGTCATGTACCACAATGTTCATTGCAGCTCTATTAACAATAGCCAGGACATAGAAGCAACCTAAGTGTCCATCAACAGATGACTGGCCACTTTTAAAGAATTGTTTCTTTCACAGATTCTTCCATATCACTTAACCTCTTACCTTTATTTTGTTTTTGCTTTGTTCTGTTTTTTTAATTCAGCCTTCAGCCCAATCATCATTACTTAAATTTCACTGAAAAGCTAATACATATGCCTAAGTATTTTCTGGAAACCTGTGCTTGGATATCCTACAGGCAATTAAAACTCAACATGGTGAAGGAGTTTGGAATGCACTACCTCAAAATATGTTGATTTGGCATAATGACTATTTTGCGTTGAATATACTTGAAAAGCAGCAGATGTAAGAAAGACACTCTGAACTTCCTTCTTTTCCTTACAAATAGATTAAATTCCCAGGTAAAAGATGTCTTCCCTATACCAGAAGGAAAGAAACATTTTCATCACCAAGGATGGGAAGTCAAGATCAAGAAATATCTGTACAAACAAACCTTATTAAAATAAGTTTTATCCTCCTAGTCCCTTCTCCATTGATTAACTACCCCAGGCCAAGATCCTTTGCTTTGTCATGTTTTCACATTTCACTCTTTGTCCAACTCAGTGTAAGCATTCAACTCTGCTTCTTTGGATCTTCATATTTCTGGTGAAGGTCCCCATGTATATGTAAAAAAAAAAAAAATTAAAACTTGTATGGTTTGGGGACTTCCCTGGTGGCTCAGTGGTTAAGAATCCACCTGCCAATGCAGGGGACATGGTTTTAAGCCCTGGTCCAGGAAGATCCCACATGCCACAGAGCAACTAAGCCTGTGTGCCACAACTACTGAGCCTGCACTCTAGAGCCCGTGAACCACAACTACTGAAGCCTGCATGCCTAGAGCCCGTGCTCCACAACAAGAGAAGCCACTGCAATGAGAAGTCCACACATCGCAACGAAGAGCAGCCCCCGCTCGCCACAACTAGAGAAAGCCCACATGCAGCAGTAAAGACCCAAGGCAGCCAAAAATAAAATTAATTAATTAAAAAAATACTTGTATGGTTTTCTCCTGTTAATCTGTCTTATGTCAGTTTAATCTTAAGTACTAAGAGAGTAAAGAAAAAGACTTTCCTCCCCTACACTGACTAAACTTAATTCTCCATTTTTCCCTCTTGAAACTGGCTTTTTATCCTTTAATTCTTATCTTGGTACCTGGCACCTCTATCACCCATAAAGTCAACTTTGATTCCTCCCTTTTTATTTATCCTTCACCCTGAATCTGTCATCATGTCCAGCCCTTTCACACTGTGCCACTGCCACTTCCTTGCTGTAGATAGGCCTTAAAATTTCTTACCAGGATTAGTACTATAGCTTCTGATCAGTCTTTAACTTCTTTCTCACCATACCCTTCTCCCCCACCACATAAATAAAGTGATCATTATAAAACCAAAATACAGTCTTATCACTCCTCAGCTTAAAATCTGTAATGCTCTTGTCTCATGCACAAATTCTTCCAAATTTCTAAGTTTGGAGTCAACCTGATATAACCCTTTCCCACTCTTCCCATATCATATCTCTTCCCTGTTTATATGTTACCTATGAATCTTTCACATACAGCTAATCTTCAATATTCACAGATTCCATATTTGAGAATCTGTCTACTTGCTATAATTTATTTGTAACCCCAAAATCAATACTTACGGATCTTTCACAGTCATTCATGTATATTTGAGTTCCCCAATGTACAAGTTCCCTGTGAAGGTCAAAAAGGTGATGTTCTGCCTTGTTTCAGCTCTATTACTGCAAAAATGTGTTCTCTTCACCATCTCTTTAGTGCTACGTTTCCTGCATTTTTGTGCTTTATTTGGTGGTGATTTGTTGTTTAAAATGGACCCCAAGCATAGTGCTATCTAGTATTCCTAAGTGCAAGTAGGCTATTATGTGCCTTACAGAGAAAACGTGTCTGTAATTCAGAAGTCAAGAGCAAGTTTCATTCAAAAAACAAGTCATAGCTCTGTTGGCTTTGAGTTCAATGCTAATGAATCAACAGTACATGTTAAATAATGTGTCTTTAAACAAAAATACACGTAAACAAGGCTACATAATTTTAACTTGTATCCGTTAATAGTATTGTTATTTTTAAACATATTAGAGATAAAACAAGAAGTTATGTTAATGTTATAAATTAAGATTTCAGCACAAAAGAAAAGATATAGTTATAAAATCACATGAGTTATGAAAAATATCTATAGTCTTATAAGTGATTTTGGAATATCAGAAAGATTTAATAGTTTATTTTTATATTTCTAAAACAAATAAGTA
This sequence comes from Monodon monoceros, assembly GCF_005190385.1. NCBI lineage: Eukaryota > Metazoa > Chordata > Mammalia > Artiodactyla > Monodontidae > Monodon > Monodon monoceros. The sequence continues at coordinate 24,152,644 of NW_021703776.1, read as the reverse complement.
TTCTCAAGCTCCATTCATTGAAAAAGCATAGAAAAATAACAACCTAGTCTACAAATGATGAAATTCAGCAGTAATTAGCACCACTAACACCCAGATTTGGGTCTTTATGTATGATGTCCCACTAAAAGGAACCAGAACTCTTGAAGAAATGGTTGGTTACAGGTCTGGGGCAAGAAAAGTACAAGATGGTCCAGGAGCATCTTGTGCCAGAAACAAAGGAAGTTATCCAGTATCACTGGAATCCAGTAAAGTTCCAAACAAAACTAACTAAACAAAACTAGGGAACCACTGAAAGTGTTCCCACTGGCCTAACATGTAGCTATAGTATCAAAGAAAATAGTAACTGCAATGATTGAAAACACACGTTATTTTAAAGTCCATGAGTATATTTAAAAAGAAAAAAACTTTACTTGTTATCTTTACCTTTGTTGATTGCTAGGACACAAACTCTTCATTCTAAACCAGGGGTTGGCAAACTTCCTGTAAAAGACCACATAATAAATATTTTAGAATATGGGGTCCATACCCAGTCTCTGTTTCTTCTTCCCCTTCTCCTCCTCCTCTTCCTCCTCCTTCTTCTTCAACAAGTCTACAAAATGTGTCTGCTGCATATTCTTCTTTATTTTTATTAATACCCAGTGAAAAATGTAAAAGACAATCTTAGCTTATGGGCCATACAAAAAGAGGCATGGGCCATATACAGTACATAGGCTATAATTAGCCAACACCGCTTCTAATATAAGTCAAGGTAAATATGACAAATTTAGTCCAGATTTCTTGTAGAAACTGTACTTTACAGTAATCAAATAACTGATGAGGAAAATTTCTTTATAGAAGTCCAGCTAATGAGACTAATGAGATCAGAAATAATGATAGAATTTTTAAAAGCCATCGTTAGTATACTGTAAAGAAATAATAGATCTAAGCAATGATCATTACACTAAAACGGAATTAAGTAAATAGATGAATTAGGTTAGCGTCACTTTAATCCACTGGTTCCCAAACTTTGTCACATATTAGCATCACCTGGGGAATTTTAAAAACTACTGAGGCCTTGCTCTCAGCCCTGGATATTCAGATTTAATTGGTATGGCTTGCACCTGGGTCTCAAATAGTATCAAAACTCCTCTGATCAATCTTAACATCATTAAAAGTGGAACAACCTGATATTATGTGCTTCCTGATGAGATGTAACAGGAAATGCACAGCATTGCCAAAATACATAGAGCTGCCACCTATGCATTACACAAAAAAAAGACATCTAAGAAGATGTGCTATTTTAATATCACTGCCCATTTAATATTCCACCACTTGAAGTAAGCTTCACTAACTACCATAGATCTAAAAATGCTATTTAAAAGCAGTGGTCATTATAAGATGAGAAAGTTTTTCTTTTCTATCCATTAACTTCATTCAAATTTTAAGTGAACAACAAATCTATAATTCAGTAAAACTAAATTTTTCTAATCTCATTATATGTTGCTCACATCTAAAATTTTTTTGTAGTAAGTGTTTCTGATATATTTAAATTGATCTATTTGTATGATTTTTAAAAACTGATAAAAGTCCATATTTTCTTTTAGAAGAAACTATCTCTCTCTACCTACAACTAATCCTTTTCAAATCAGGTATTATTTTAGTTTTAACTGTACTTAAATACAAACTGAATGAAAAAATTCACTTTGAACTTACAGGAAAATTTACAATTTTGTATCTACAAAAGGATTCCTGTATAAAATAAGCTTTTTTATTGAGAATATCTTATGAATCATGCAATCTTTATCTTTTGAGATTTAGTCTTTCCAAATAAAATATTGCACAATGAAATGGTCACTCATGCTGCTCTTTCATTACTGGTTGTTCCCTGATTTTGAAAGTAAACTTGTTATTTTGGGAGTAAGTTGTGGGTAAGGAGATAATTGCTTCCTTGTTTTTTTCCTATATGTTTAATTTACTTTAGCTTTTATTAATTTTAATGGCTAAATTAAATATCTTTGACAAAATGTTTATTCACACTTAAAATGATAGTTTCATCTGTATATTTGGAAGGGAGCACAAAAGTAAATAATTCTGGGGAATTATATAATAGTAAGGGGTCAGAGGTATGGGTTGGGAGAGATACTTTTCTAATTGTCTAGTATGGGTTATTTTCCTTCATTTTACTGAGAGGGCCCTTTTAATCAATTTCACTCAGGTGTGTTTCTTTCAATATTTCCTCCCCTACATTGTTTCTGGAATTGTGAAATTTCTTGATTTATCCTCTATTTCCCTCTCCCAAATTTTCTCAGATATACTGCATGTCTTTGTCTCTTTAAGTTTGTGAGGATTACTTGATTTTATCTTGTATATCACAACTTGATTCATTTTATTATATAATTCGCTATTATTTCTTCTTATTTTAGTTTCATTCATACTTTTAATTTCCAGTAATATTTCTATTTATTTGAAGCACTATTTTTCAGTTGCCTTTTTTTGTTTAAGGGATGTCACATGAATATTAAGAGCCCAATTTATCAAATAATCTGTGTTCAACTCCAAACTCTAAAATGTATGTGTTGGACCTTGTGAAAAATAGGATAAAAATAGTTCCCAGATCTATGATTTTTAGATCTTTATGATCTACGAGGGTTACATATATTCATACTTACAAATCACTTAACACTGTGGCCAGCACATAGTAAGCCCTCAATTAATATTAACTATTATTTTAATTATTTGTCTGTGGTTATACTAATCAAAAACTTGAAACAAGTGTGTTTTCTCTTCCTTGAATTATTTTTGTTTTCCAGGTTGATTTCTTTACCTTGGTCCCTTTCATTCAGGCTTTTTCTTCTCTTTATCTGATGATCCGTGGTAGCTTGTTCATGTTTGAAAATGAAGGGTTAGGTTAATTACCTAAGTAGCTGGTGTGCTTTTCTTCTACCTTGATTTAGGTAAATTTCTCCAAAGAACCTGTTTTTAAATGGAGCACAGCTGAGGGCTCTCATCCTTACTTACTGTCAATCAACTGTCAATCAACTTACTTACTGGGGATTCAACGGGGTGTGAGTCTGCAGCGAGCCAGAGTCTCCATCCTTAACAGAACAGGAAGAGATCTGCACTTGGCATTTGGGGACTTCAGTGTATTTCACTCTCAGATAAGTCTGTCTTTGCTTTTATCCAGCCTTATGTGTGGTAGTCTAGACTCCAGAGCTACTTTAAGGTCTACTTTGCAGATTTGTTGCTTTGCAACCCCCATATTTGTATAACTCCCTTGGCAGATGGCTCATTTTGCTTCCAGAGAAATTCTTGGTTTGCAGACTGAGGGCAAAACCCACTGGGCTCGTCTGATTCAGCTCTTCAGAATGAAGTTCCCTTTCTAAACTCTGATGATTAGCCTAAGGCCTACTCAAAATTTTGAGTTTATTGACTCCCAATTTTTTTTTTTTTTTTTTGCTGTACGCGGGCCTCTCACTGTTGTGGCCTCTCCCGTTGTGGAGCACAGGCTCCGGACACACAGGCCCAGCGGCCACGGCTCACGGGCCCAGCCGCTCCGCGGCATGTGGGATCTTCCCGGACCGGGGCACGAACCCATGTCCCCTGAATCGGCAGGTGGACCCCCAACCCACTGCGCCACCAGGGAAGCCCTGACTCCCAATTTGACTCCCTTCTTAAGGGCCCTGTTGCTCTTAGTTTAGGTTTTGAGCTGCAATACTCTTTCTTCCATTTCTCCTGTAATTCAATTCCATTTGTTTTACATCTTCAAGCATTTTCTCATGATTTCCAGATTGCTTAGTGTTCCCTTTTATGTTTTCTAAAACCATTATATTATAGTCCATTTCATATATGTATTTTGGTCTTATATAGTTAACCTTTGGATAGATGGAATATGCTGAATTTGTATGCTGAATTTGACATTGCAGTCAAGTCCTAACTAACAATGTATAATAGACCTCTGTGTTTCTTTACCTTTCTTATTTTTGGCTAGCTTCCTTGTCATACTTTTCATTGCTTTCTTTAATCCTTCTACTCAAACCTATTCTCCTCAATCTCTACAAGCTCCCCTCCTGTTTTTCTTTAAGAAATTGATATGCACAATCACAGACAACTCAACTTCACTCCCATCCTACAGGCCAATTTATCTACATTACCCTATTGTAATATTTTCTCTCTATCCTCAGTACTTGAGGGGCCTTCCCCATGGAGGCCAATTCCTGCTTCTGAGCTCTTGGTTCCACCTCCTTTCTTGTAAAGAAGCATGCACCAATGCTGATCTGCTCTCTTCTCTATCAGCTCCATTGTTCAAGTTCCCCCTGTTCTAAATAAATTTCTCTCTACTCTTCAGTTCTAAGTACTGTTTGTTCATTCATTCTCTCCCTCTCTCTCTCTCTTCCCTTCTCTCATCCCCTCTACCTTTTTACAGGAATTCTTTTGAGCGAAATCTAGCAGTCATCATTCCCATTCATCATTTTGACAATCTTTCTGATTTTGTCTTATATATTTTCCCATTCTCCATTGTGGTGTGGTCTTACTAGGACTTCTTCTTAAATAGTGGCTTTTTTAAAAGTTCTTTTCTTTTTTGTCCTACCTTATTTATACCTAAGATACTAACAACCTCATGCTATTTTCTCTGCCAGATATTTGCTTCTTGACCTGATCTCTATTCTAATCTTTAGGAAAAAAAAAAAAAAAAAAAAAAAAAAATATATATATATATAACCTAGTGAATAACCACTTGGATGTCTCATGTGTAACCCAAACTCAAATAATCATTCACTACTCTCTCCTTCCTCTCAGCCAATGTCCCAGTATTCTTCCTGCATTTCCCATATTACTTAATGACACCTCCATCGATATAACACCCAAGATAGGGACTTGGGGAGCCAGTCAGGCTACATCTTAATCCTACTAGCCATATCTACCTTTTCATCACTTACATAAGATTTAAAAAGGAGGCAGGAATGTACAGTGGAGAAAGGACAGCCTCTTCAATAAGTGGTGCTGGGAAAACTGGACAGGTAACATGTAAAAGTATGAGATTAGATCACTCCCTAACACCATACACAAAAATAAGCTCAAAATGGATTAAAGACCTAAATGTAAGGCCAGAAACTATCAAACTCTTAGAGGAAAACATAGGCAGAACACTCTATGACATAAATCACAGCAAGATCCTTTTTGACCCACCTCCTAGAGAAATGGAAATAAAAACAAAAATAAACAAATGGGACCTAATAAAACTTCAAAGCTTTTGCACAGCAAAGGAAACCATAAACAAGACCAAAAGACAACCCTCAGAATGGGAGAAAATATTTGCAAATGAAGCAACTGACAAAGGATTAATCTCCAAAATATACAAGCAGCTCATGCAGCTCAATAACAAAAAAACAACCCAATGCAAAAATGGGTAGAAGACCTAAATAGACATTTCTCCAAAGAAGATATACAGACTGCCAACAAACACATGAAAGAATGCTCAACAGCACTAATCATTAGAGAAATGCAAATCAAAACTACGAGATATCATCTCACACCAGTCAGAATGGCCATCATCAAAAAATCGAGAAACAATAAATGCTGGAGAGGGTGTGGAGAAAAGGGGACACTCTTGCACTGTTGGTGGGAATGTGAATGGGTACAGCCACTATGGAAAACAGTATGGAGGTTCCTTAAAAAACTACAAATAGAACAACAATACGACCCAGCAATCCCACTACTGGGCATATACCCTGAGAAGACCATAATTCAGAAAGAGTCATGTACCAAAATGTTCATTGCAGCTCTATTTACAATAGCCAGGAGATGGAAACAACCTAAGTGTCCATCATCAGATGAATGCATAAAGATGTGGCACATATATACAATGGAATATTACTCAGCCATAAAAAGAAACGAAATTGAGCTATTTGTAATGTGGTGGATGGACCTAGAGTCTGTCAAACAGAGTGAAGTCAGAAAGAGAAAGACAAATACCATATGCTAACACATATATATGGAATTTAAGAAAAAAGATGTCATGAAGAACCTATGGGTAGGACAGGAATAAAGATGCAGATGTAGAGAATGGACTTGAGGATACCGGGAGGGGGAAGGGTAAGCTGTGACAAAGTGAGAGAGTGGCATGGACATATATACACTACCAAACGTAAAATAGGTAGCTAGTGGGAAGCAGCTGCATGGCACAGGGAGATTAGCTCGGTGCTTTGTGACCACCTAGAGGGGTGAGATAGGGAGGGTGGGAGGGACACGCAAGAGGGAGGAGATATGGAGATATATGTATATGTATAGCTGATTCACTTTGTTATAAAGCAGAAACTAACACACCATTGTAAAGCAATTATACTCCAATAAAGATGTAAAAAAAAAAAGTGGTCCCCTTTTGTTCCATTTGTATTTATATTGATTTAACTTGGATCCTTACCACTTATCACCTGAGTAACTGCAACAGAGTCCCATGTGATTCATGCACGGATTTTACCCCCCCAAACTTTTCAACACATTCAAATCAATGAGTCTAAAACACAAATCTGATTATATCATCCCTTTAAAAAAATCATCACTTAACAAGGTCATCGTGATCTGCTATTCAAGGCTCATCATCTGTCATGAACTCCTTCACACTTCACTCATTGTTTGAACTGATTTTCTCTTTTTTATACACATAAACACACACACACACACATACGTACATACACACACACAGAGGGAGGAGATAGAGGAGAGAAGGTACTATATCATTTCATACTTCTGCTCCTTTGTTGATACTGTTTCCTCTCCCTGGAAGGGACTTCCTTTCATTTCTAGTTTGGTTAGAACATATAATGCATTTAGACGTGTATTACTTCCTCAGGGAGGAGTTTTCTGATTTTTATTTAGACTTAATTAAATACATCTTCCTCACCTAAATTAGTATAGTAGATTTAAATTATTTTTGTCTCTTCATTTCCCCATGAAACTGTAATTCCCTTTGGGTAGGGATGGTATCATATTCATCTTACTTTCCTTAAGTTCTTGGTTCAGTAGTGAGGTAGGTGGTGTGCCCTTAACAGGGGTGGGCATTTTGAATTGAACAAATATATGTACTATACATCACCTTGGTAAAAATACATAATTGAAGTGTTTTAAGGCTTAGATTTAAAAAACATCATATGATAAATGGAATAATCTTTATACTTATTAGTTTTTCTTTCTTTGATTACGGATTTTTTTTTTTTTTTTGCGGTACACGGGCCTCTCACTATTGTGGCCTCTCCCGTTGCGGAGCACAGGCTCCGGACGCGCAGGCTCAGCGGCCATGGCTCACAGACCTAGCCGCTCCGCGGCATGTGGGATCTTCCCAGACCGGGGCATGAACCCGTGGTCCCCTGCATCGGCAGGTGGACTCTCAACCACTGCGCCACCAGGGAAGCCCTGATTACGGATATTTTAATAATAGTATATTATTTGTCTCACAGGTGGTGATACTGTAATATTAAAAATAAAGTGAAATTGGAGTCTGCTAAACATAATTTATCAACCTATATATTTAAATACACTACTTTCTAAAGATAAAATTAATAAATGTTTTCACATTTAAAAATTTGACATGGGGAGCAAAATTAACATAATGTAAACTATTAATAATCATTTTGATAGAAATTAATTGGTTTGAGGGTTTACCTACCACATAGATATTATCTCAGATGACTTTATTATTCTCCTCTTACTTGAAATTCTGTGAAATGGAGTACAGTATCTGGTGTTTTCTTTATTTTTGATTTCCGTTTTTATATTTTTCTAAATCAATGAATTAACTATTTTTAATAAATGGCTGCTTCAACTACGGTATTTTTAAAATCTGGACTCTGTGACATTCCACAAAGTTAAACACTATAATTATCCAGTTGAAACATTATCTCTTTAAATGCATAAAGACATAAATCCCTCTATCTTTTTGCAGTGTTCCATTTGTGGATCTCTGCATAATCTGGACTATATCTTCCCATGATGACCCCATGGCCTGATAGACACCAGAGAGCTAGACCATCATATTGCTAGATTGACATGTATATTAGGAGAAGAGACCCTCTTTAATCTATAATCCTACAGTATATCATATTTCCATTTATATTGTGTCACTACATTTTATTGACGCTTCCTGATTTGTTCAAATAAGTTATGCTCTCATGCCAAAAATGACTGTACTGTCTCTGTTTTTACTGGTTTACCATTTTCTCTAGGGAACTAAGGGGCATACTTTTGAGATTGCTGTTAAGTGAAAGTTAATACTGGATCCTGAGAGAAAAAGTTGAAAGTTTGAAAAAAAAAGAAAGAAAAAAGAAAAGCTTGCTTTCCTATTTTTATTTTCTACCTCTAGTTCTTTAATCTGACTGTTTAAGTTCCTACAAATTAAAAATGAAATATGTTATATGACCTTTATAAGTGTGTCTAAATCAGGAGATTCAAGTGAAGAGTCATTTACATCCAGAGAGAATTAGTTCATCCAAAGGATAAATTTGCTGAAACGTGATTATATGGAATTAGACAGGATTTTGGCTAAGGAAATGTCTTCTTGAATATGAGTTTTTGCATGTTTTAGTCTATGGATCATTTTAGGGACACCAAAGATCCCCAGAATGGGCTGACTTATTGAATATTGTTTTCTTTAAGCAGAGTCAAGCTGGTTTCTACTTCTCTAAGTCTGTAATTCTAGTGACTACGAATAACAACTCTGCTATGATTAGAGATTTACCATCTTTAAATCACTTCCGGTGACTGTGATGCATTTATGATGAATTAGAAGGCCACCAAACTTGGCAACAGACAGACTTGTATTTGCCCTCTGATTATATCATTGATTGTTATATGAAAGCCTCTTTGTTTTTTTGCGGTACGCGGGCCTCTCACTGTTGTGGCCTCTCCCGTTGCAGAGCACAGGCTCCGGACGCGCAGGCTCAGCGGCCATGGCTCACGGGCCCAGCCGCTCCGCGGCACGTGGGATCTTCCCAGACCGGGGCACGAACCTGTGTCCCCTGCATTGGCAGGCGGACTTTCAACCACTGCACCACCAGGGAAGCCCCATGAAAGCCTCTTTGATGTTAAATTCTAACAGGAAAAAAAATCACCTATTTCACAGTGTTATTGACAGCATTAATGTAAAAATCAACAGTTCCTGTACATAGTAGAAGATAACAAATATTTGTTCTCCATTCCCTGTAACGCTTCATCTTTCTTTTTTCTCCAAAACCTCAGCTCCTTCTCCTTGACATCTTTGGACTAGGACCTGAAAAACAAGGAAGATATTTTTCTGTTCCTTTGGTAATCTTTGTGTTGAAATATCTTCACTGCTGGTAATCATCTTGAGTGAGTTTTGTCGAACCAGTCTGAAACTGAATTTCAAAAAACAAAACAAAACCTTTTGATTGCCTTATTTTATTAACTCAGATAACAGAATAAAGGACAGCCAAATAATTACCTCATTAAAAATCATGAGAGCTTTAGTAGTACTTTTAAAATCTCCACCTCTGATTAAATATGGAAAAGAGGAGTAATGAAGAGAAAATAAAGTTGATGTTTCTAAACTTAAAAGTAAAGATTCTCGGGCTTCCCTGGTGGCGCAGTGGTTGAGAGTCCACCTGCCGATGCAGGGGACACGGGTTCATGTCCCGGTCCGGGAGGATCCCACATGTCGCGGAGCTGCTGAGCCTGCGCGTCCGGAGCCTGTGCTCCGCAACGGGAGAGGCCACAACAGTGACAGGCCCGCGTACCGCAACAAAAAAAAAAAAAAAAAAAAAGTAAAGATTCTCTTCATTTCCTGAGACTGGTAATTAAGAATTTAAAAATAGATAATTTTAAAATGGATGATATTTTACTGGAAAAAGACCTAGAAAATCCTCCCCTAGCACATAAAATCATCACTGCCAATTAAATATTTTTATACTTTAATAAACTTTATTAAAATACAATATACATACATAAAAGTGTACATGTCATAAGTGTGCAGAGCAGATTATAACAAAATAAACACATATATCCATCAATGTGTTAAAATTAAAAAAATATAAAATATTTATTAATTTAATATAGCAATAATAAAATAATTAAATGTAACATAAATGTTGAATTTTATGTAAAATAACTATATTTTCCCAAACAAAATGTAAGAAGTGTCATTATTTACATTTTTCAAATCTCTTTAATATGTGTATTAATAGAAGAACGTTGGATTTTTATATCAGTCTCTGCATTTTTTGCTACATGTTGTTCAGTTGAATATTTTGAAGGACATGTAATTTCATGCAAATCTGTAGTTGGAAAAGAAAAGCTGTTTAAATATCTTTTTTCAGTTAATTGTGCATATATTTAACTTTGACAGTACAGAAAATCTCTACAAGTGATAATTTCTTAAAGGTAAGTTAGAATGTGGAATTGAAACTGTACTAATCCATCACCCCTCATACCTCTCCAACTTCCACCCCTAGATACAACAAATATTTATGCTACTTTATATTAATTTTACCTGTTTTGAGACTTCATATAAGTGGAATCAGACTCTGAATGCTTGTGAGAGAACAGGAGTGAAAATGGCAAATAACATCTTAGCATTATTATGAAAACAGTTTTGCCTTTGTAGACCACCTGCAAGGGGCTCAGGGACCATTAGGGTTTCCCCAACCACCCTTTGAGAACTATGATGTATAATATTTCATTACGTGAATACATATAATTTTTAAATCTTTTCTATTAATTAGTAAATATTTAGGTTGTTTATTGAAAAGATTATCCTTTCCCCTACTGTTCTTTTGTCTACTTTTGTTTTATTTGCATCTATTTCTGGGTTCTAGTCAATATAATACTGTGTTGCCTTAGCTATCTAATACTATAACAAGATAACAGAATCTTACTTATTATGGCTTTATAATAATATTAGGTGTAGACTAAATCTTCCAATTTTTTCCTTCAATATTTTCTTCTTTATTTTTGGCTTTTTGCAATTCAACATTAAGTTTAGAATCTAAAATATCCCTGTGATTTGCTGTTTTCTCTATGGACTCTTACAAAACATTGGTTAGATTCATTCCTAGGTATCTTATGTTCTTTGACGTTATAGTTAATAGGACTTTAAAAAATTTTCAGCCTCTGATTGTGCTGGTTTATGGAAATACAATTAATATTTCTATCATGTGAACTTGTTAAATTTACTTATTTATTTTAATAATTAAGTACAGATTGTTTATGTCATGCAAATTCACGTCATCTGAAATAATGACAATTAAATTTCTTCTTTTCCATTATTTCTTTCACTTGTTGTATTGCATTGGCTAGAAATAACCTCAAGAAAAATGTTAAATAGAAGTAATGATATTATATAGTACTGCTGCATTCCCAAACTCAAAGAGAAATGTTTCATTGTTAATAAATTATCAAGGAATTGATTAACTTAATTTTATCATTAAGTGTATGTTTGCTGTAGAGTTTTGTAAGAAAGTTCCTTTATTTCCCTGTTTTACAAAGATTATTATGTAATGAATGTGAATATTATCAAATTCCTTTCCTGCACCTAAAATACTAGTTTTATTTTTGTATCCTTGTAATATAGTAAATTGTATTAATAAGCTTTTAAAAGAAATTTGCATTCCTAGGATAAATCCAACTTGGTTGTGATTTTACATGCATACATGTGCACATGCATGCACTCACACACCATGAATTTGAATTGCCAATGTTTCATTTAGAATTTTAAAATCTATATTTGTGAGAGAGTTTGGCTTGGAATTTGCCTTTCTTACTTTCTCTGGTTTTGGTATCGACACACACTGTAGTCTTAAACCAAGTTATTAAGTGTTAGTTTTATTTTTGTGTGAGTGTGTGTAAATTAGAATTATTTTGTTGGAGGTGGGGGGGTGGATTAATTTCTTATTCAACATCTTTATTATCTTTTTTGTTTATTCATTAAGGTAAATATATACATAATAAAATGTCTATATCTTCAGTGTTAAGTTCCTTGAGTTTTAATAACATTATATACCCAACTTTATATTCCTTTGTGTCCTTTCCTAGTAACTCCTTATAACCTCCCACTTCCACCCCTGGATACAACAAATTTCTTATTACTGTCTCCTTAGATTAATTTCACCTGTTCTTGGACTTCATATAAGTGGAATAATATAGAATATATTCTTTTGCATTTGCCTTCTTTCTTTCAATGTATTGTTATTGAAATGCATCCATGTTATTGCATATATGAGTAGTTTATTCCTTTTTATCATATAATCTTATTCCACTATATGAGTATATCACAATTTATCCATTATCTGCTAATGGACATTTGGATTCTGTCCAGTTTATGGACAGAATAAGACCATTATGTATATTTTTGAATAAGACCATTATGTATATTTTTGAATAAGACCATTATTTTTGAATAAGACCATTATGTATATTTTTGTGAAGGTCTTTGTGTGGACATATTGTTTGGGGTAAATACCTAGGAAAGGATTGTTGGGTCATTGATAAATGTGTGTTTAACTTTATAGGACACTCCATATCAGGTTTTCAAAGGTGTTGTATCATATTTTACTCCCACACAATGTATGCATACTCCAGCTGCTTTACATCTTCCAACATTTGGTAATGCCAGGTTTTGTTTTGTTTTATTTGGCTTTCAAATGTGTTAAATGAAATCTCATTGTGCTTTTTTTTTTTGGGGGGGGTATGCGGGCCTCTCACTGTTGCGGAGCACAGGCTTCGGACGCGCAGGCTCAGCGGCCATGGCTCACGGGCCCAGCCGCTCCGCGGCATGTGGGGTCTTCCCGGACCGGGGCACGAACCCGCGTCCCCTGCATTGGCAGGCGGACTCTCAACCACTGCGCCACCAGGGAAGCCCTCATTGTGGTTTTAATTTGCATTTACCTGATGCCAAATTTTGTTAGCATACTATTATGAATTTTTGGCCAATCAAAAATCTTTTGCAAACTGTCTGTTCAAGACTTCTATCCATTTCTAGTTGTGTTGCTTGTCTTTCTTTTTTTATTACTAGTAGAAGCATTTTTGATGTATTATCCTTAAAAGTCCTTTGAAAGATGTATGTACAATGAACATTTTCTAATGACCTATAGCTTGTCCATTCACTTCTTAATGGTATCTTTTGATGAATAGAAATTTGTAATTTTGATGAAGTTCATTTAAATTTTTTCATTGTTGAATTTTTTTAACCTGTAAAAGAAAATTTCCTGCCTAAAAGTTCATGAAGTTATTCTCCTGTATTTCCTTTCAGAAGTTTCATGGATATATATTTTTAGTTTAGAAGTGTATTTTGAAAATACAATAATTCCATTTTACTGTAGTGTCCATTATTCTTATTGAGAAGTTACTGATTACACTTTTTGTTCCTTCTTTGATGCTAATATGTATTTTTTTCTGATTGCCTCAAATTTATGTATTTCATTTTAAGCTAATGCATATGAATTGTATGTAATGAAAGCAGATGTGATTTTCTTCATTATTTATCTTACTTGGGTTGATGTAGTACAGTTTCAATCTGTGGCTTGTTATCTTTTTTCTTCTTTGGAAAATTCTTGGCCATTTATCTCTTCAAATGCTGTTTCTTCCCAATTCTATCCTTTCTCCTCCTTTGTAAAACCAATTACACATATATTATTCTTTTAAAAAACTCCCTTCCATATGTTTTTTTTTTGCATGTAATTTCCATGCTCACATCCGATTATAACTGTAGGATGGATATATTCTTCTATTTTATCTTCCAGTTTGCTAAGTCTCTCTTCCACCTTATATAATCTCATCTATTAATTTCTTAGATTCAGTTATTTCATTTTTTCAATTTTTAATTTTGCAAAGTGAGTTCATTTTTTATGTTTCCTGTTTTGTGATGATATCTTCTATTTAGCAAAATTGTTCAAATCTGGGCTTTAGTCCTTGTGAAATCTGACTCCTGTGATGTGGTTCAAGAGTCCTATCTGAAAACCTGTTGGATTTATTAGTATCCTCTTCTTTAGATGTTCCTAATTCTACTGAAAGAACTGCTTAGCTACTCAGCTTCTCACTTTTACCTTTCAGAATAAAAATTTGCCTTAAGGAGAGGGGAAAAATTCTTAACTTATTCTTACTTTCTCTTCTTTAGTATTTGGCCTTGAAATTCTAGTTCTCCAATGACTCAATAAGATATTTCAATTAGATAGGTGTGAAACACCCAGGTACTTTCGTCCAAAATTTATATTTTAAATTTCTGATTTTTTCAATTGTCGATATAATATAAAAGAACTGAAATGGTTGAATAAGTTAGAGTGTGAGGAAAGAAAATATATTTCAATTAATTAGAAAAATTAATAAAAATAAAAGGCTATATGTTTTGCAATCGTTTGATTTTTTAAGTTAATTTGCTTTCTGATAAATTTGCCAGTCTATACAACTTATAACCTATATAATTATATTTCAGTTGCTTTACTCTAGATATTCACATTTTGATCAATTTAGTACTGGGAAATGTATTTCATAACCCATTCAAACCAAATATATACTAAATAAATACCCATCTTAAAATGGATATTTATACAAGAAATCTATATTGGAGTTTTTAAAAAATAAATATATGAAGCAAATAAATACAGAATAAATATATAGATCCTTTAAAATATTTATTCCATATCACAAACATAAAAGTCATTATTATTTGCTTATTATTTATATATTATTATGGCAGTGTTAGAACATGGTCCCACATTTTTTGATATTTCCCCCACGGAGAGGTGGATTCTAACTTTTCCTTGTGTGTCTGTCTATGCTTGTGACTACTTCATCCACAAGAATATAACAGAAGTTAACTCTATGTGACTTTCCAAGTTAGGTAATAAAAGACTAAATGGTTTTCACCTTTTGCTGGAACACCCACTCTTAGAAACATGTCATCATATAAGAAGTCTAACTACACTAAAAATTCCATGAAATGAGTAAGCCAAACCAAATGAAGAAGGCTGTGTAGCTGTTTCGTTCCATAATTTCAGCTCAGCCTATGCATTGAGTCCTTTCAGCCCAGGTGCCAGACATATGAGTGAAGAAGCCTCCAGATCATTCCAATCTCATCATTTGAGTTACTCCCGGTTGTTCTGGCCTTTTCAGCTGAGATTTGAAATACTGTGATTCAGAGGCAAGCTATCCTCACCCTGCTCTGTTTTAAATCTTGACCCATAATACCATAAGCAAAATAAAATGATTGTGTTTTGCTATTAAGACTTGGTGACTTGTTATTTTAAAAAGTAGAAAACCAGAACATAATTTGGGAGTGGAACCAAAAATCTGGGGAGTTTCATAAAAAAATCTATGACATTCTGGTTTGGGGACCAAATATATGAAAGCCTGCCAGTCCTTGAAGAGCTTCTCTATGAAAGATTGAAAGAAACTGAGGAAAATGTTACTGGAAGCTCTAGAAAAATGAATTTTTCTCTTTGACAGTCTTTCTAGCCTGCAAAAGGATCTCAAAGTAAGAAAGACCTCAAGAAAAAGATCAAATCTAGAATGCTGCCAAAAAAACATGGCCTCAGGGTGTAAATGAAGGCAACGTTTGAGAGAAAAATTCTTTGTTGAGGTCTCAGAGGGATTTAAAGTGCTTTCTCATAGATGTTTCAGAAAGACATAAGGCTTTCCAAGGATCTTATGCTTAGGCCTTGCAGATACTGTTAGATAGTAAGAGTTGTAAGACCCTTTAGGGCTTTTCATACAGCAGTCTCAAAGTTGTGGAACCTAAAGTAGTGAAAGGCTTAAGTGGAAGATATTTGTAGTGATGACTTTTGTCTAAGGAATTGAATTACAAATTATGCATTATAGAGATAATGTTTTTAAAGGAATTATACCAGTCTGCACTGAAGGGGATAAATACGATACAGAAGAAAAAGTGTTCTTTATATGCTTACACTACTGTGAGCAATAAACTCAAATGTGAACATGAACAAAGTAGAGCCACATGCTGCAGAAAATTATTTTCAGGAAAGAAGACTAAGCCCTAATTAAGTAACTGGCTTGTGGGTGTGCCTGGTTTATAAAACTGCTATGGACAAATAACTGTTGTGTACCTTCTCTTTTCCTCTATTTTTTGAGATATAATTTATGTATAACATTATATTAGTTTCAAATGTAAAAAATAATGATTTGATATGTATATATTACAAAATGATCAACACAATAAGTCTAGTTAACATTTATCATCAAACATAGTTATATTTTTTTTTCTTGTGATGATCTTTTAAGATATACTTTAAGATTTAGTTTTGAAAATAATGTCTGTTGAGGTGATTTTATTATGGTTAATTTTATGTGTCAGCTTAGGGATGCCCACATAGCTAGTAAAACATTATTTTTGAGTGTGTCTGTGAGGGTGTCTCTGGAAGACATTACCATCCAACTTAGTAGACTGAGTAAAGAAAGTGCCTTCACCAAAGCCCTTGGGGATGATCTAATCTGTTGAGGGTCTGCATAGAACAAAAAGATGGAGGAAGGATTTTAGCTGAGATATCCATCTCCCCCTAGCTTTGGACATCCATACTCCTGGTTCTTGGGCTTTTGGCCTCAGACCAGGACTTTCCACCATTGGCGCCACAATTCTCTGACATTCAGACTTGTACTGGATTACAGGCATACCTCAGAAATATTGCAGGTTTGATTCCAGACCACTGCAATAAAGCGAATGTGGCAACAAAGCAAGTCACAGAGATTTTCTGGTTTCCCAGTACATATAAAAGTTACTTTCCACCATACTGTATTCTATTAAGTGTGCAAAAGCATTATGTCTAAAAAATCATGAATATACCTTAATTTAAAAATAATGCTGTTGGAAAAATGGCGCCAATAGACTTGCTTGATGAAGGGTTGCCACAACCTTTAACTTATAAAAAACGTAATACTTGCAAAGCACAGTAAAGCGAAGTGCAGTAAAAAGAGGTATGCCTGTCCACCACTGGCTTTTCTGGTTCTCTAGTTTACAGGTGGCAGACTGTGGGACTCCTCAGCTTCCATAACTGTATGAGCCAATTACAAAGTCGATATACATAGATCTCCTGTTGGTTCTGTTTCTCGGAGAACCCTGGCTAATACACCTATGCTGTCTCACCAAAGAATATTGGATGTGGTAGTAATGATAGGAGGCAGGGGCTGATCAAGATGAACTGTAACTAAAGAATTACAACTTAGGAACTTCATCTGTATTTGGATCTGATTTAAATGATGGCATTCATGACCATGGTCTTGATCTTATATGGCCATTGGATAAAATTTTTGGAAGATCTTGGAAGGAAATTAGTGCATTTGCTTATGGGAGGTATATAAATAATTTACGATAAGAGGCACACTGGCGTAAGTTTAAAAGATGAGAGCAAATTCTTTGACATTTCTTCCATAAAGAAATTGAATCTTGAATGGGCTATGACTGCTTTAGCCAATAGAGTATGACAGAAGTAATACTATTGACTTTTGAGGCTGTTATAAAAGATCAGACACCTTGTTTCCTAGATAACTCACTCTTGGAATCCTGAGTCACCTGGATTATTTGCATATAGAGAGAATACTGCCTGCATTAACTTCTAATTAACCTCCAGGCCTAATGTCAAGATTTTATGATTTTCATATTAAATCAATATATAATTATATATTATCATCTAGCTATCTATTTGCCTTAAAATTCTAGTAATTATCATATTCCCTATCAGTTGATACAGGTTTATGGCTGGCTAATTCTTACCAATGTAAAAACGAAACAAAAATAGGATGTCATGTACATTAACTTGAGAATATATTTTTAAATGGCTATTATTCTTGTTTCTGGAAGTAGGTAAGAGGCTAAAGTGTTGGTAGATAAGAAAGGAGAACTGTTAGATAAAGGCAAAAAAGAGCCTAGACCAAATATGAATTTCAAGGATATAAGCTCCTGTGGTTTCCATTTAGAGGTAGAGGATACAAGAGAATATATGATGAATATGCCAAGATTACTACTAAATGGCTGATTGTCTTACTAATTTATCCTTATTTTGTCCAAAGTTTAATTTGCCCAGATTTAGGTATAGATAAGTCATAAAGTAAGAGTCTATTGTTTATCTACTCAATTATCCTTTTGAGTTTTTGTTTGGACTTCATTTATTTTAGGAACCACTTTATATGTTTTGGTTCATGGCTCCTGATACATTGAATTTTAAGTAATTCTTTGTGCTGAAAGTAATAGGGACTTTAATTTTCCATAGATTTCAATGTACTGTGTTAAAGATTTATTAAATGAATTTTAAAAACAAGTGCTTTGACTTTACAGGACCATGCTATTTGTGGACTAACATTGAGTTACTATAGGAAGTTTTAACTTCCCTAAGGTTACTCAATTTTATTGAATCAAGATCTTCTAAATTGTTTGCTCAGTCTTACTCACCATATACCAGATGTAGAACCTAGCAGTTTCCCATAGGTACATGAGGTCATTTATGAAAGGAAACTATTGTTTACAAATTCATCATTGGAGTCTTTTGGTACCATATATTTCAACACAGCTTTCTAAACTTAGTATAAAGGAAAATGATGTCATGAATTTACTCTTATTGGAAATTCCTAAAATGAAGTTATTTTCATTTTCATGGAGCATGGAAGATTGACTTTCAACATCTGTGTTCTTTGGAGATTATTGTAATGCAGATAATCATTAAAGTACCATTTACCTACACTCTGACTACATTTTAAAGTATAAAGTATCAACTAGATCTTCTTGAATTTCTGATTTAGAAGGGCACAAATACAGTTTTCAGAATAAGTGAGAGTTATATAAATAGATTCAGAAACCCTATAATCTATCCCAATTTATTCTTAAGTGCACATGAAATACAGTAAAGCGAACATTCTAAGAAAAATTTAATTTACAGGAGACTATAAGTCCCAAGACTATTAAAATAATTATAGCTAAAATAATTTGTTAATAAACACACAATATAAAAAGAGGTAAATTGTGACATCAAACGTAAAAGGGGGGCTTCCCTGGTGGCGCAGTGGTTGAAAGTCTGCCTGCGGGATGGGTGTAAAGGGGTAGAGCTTTTGTGTGACCGAAGTTAAGTTGTTATTCATGTAAAATAGACCGTTGTATCTATAAAATGCTTTTTGTAAGCCTCATGATAATCACCAAACTAAAATCTATAGGAGATTCACAAAAGATAAAGAGAAGGGAATCAAATCATGTCATTACAGAAAATTATCACTTCACAAAGGAAGGCACACAAGAGGAAGAAAGAAAAAAGTATAAAACAATCGGAAAACAATAAGATAGAATTAGTAAATCTTTAAATATAAATAATTACTCTAAATGTAAATGGATTGGATTCTCCAATCAAAGGTATAGAGTGCCTGGATGAATAAAGAAAAAAAAAAAAGACCCAACGATATTCTACCTACAGGAGACTTACTTCAGCCTAAAGACACACATAGCCTCAAAATGAGGCAATAGAAAAAGATATTCCATGCAATGGAAACAAAAACAGTGCAGGGGGAGCTATACTTACATTAGACAAAATAGACTCTAAACCAAAAATAGTAACAAGAGACAACAGTTATTATATAATGATCAATTTATCAAGAAGATATAATAATCATAAGTATATATGCACCCAACATCAGAGCACCTAAATTTATTAAGAAAATAGTAACAGATCTGAAGGGAGATATTGACAATACAATAATAATAGGGGACTTCAGTACTCCACTTTCAACAATGGGTAGATCAACCAGACAGATGATCAATCAACAAAGAGACTTTGGACTTGAACGATACTTTAGACCAAATGGACCTAACAGATATAAATAGAACAGTCCATCCAGCAGCAACAGAATACACATTCTTCTCAAGTCCACATGGAACATTCTCTAGGATAGATCATATGAGAAGTCATAAAACAGGTCTTAGCACATTTAAGAAGATTGAAATCACACCAAGTATCTTATCCAACCACAGTGGTATGAAACTAGAAATCAATAACAGAAGGAAAGCTGAAAAATTCACAAATATGTAGACATTAAACAACACACTCCTGATCAACCAATGGGTCAAAGAAGAACTCAAACGGAAATTTTAAAAATCTTTAAACAAATGAAAATGGAAACGCTAAAAGCTGTGGAATGCTGAAAAAGCAGTTCCCCTAGAAGTTTATAGCAACAAATATATACATTAATACAAAGTAAAGATCTCAAATAAACAAGCTAACTTTGCACCTAAAGGAACTAGAAAAATCTTTTGATCTTTTATATAGAATATCCTAAACATGCCACAAAAAAACCCTGTTAGAACTAATCAATAAATTCAGTAGTTATAGGATGAATAATTGACATACAGAAATCAGCTGCATTTCTATACACTAATGATGAACTATTTGAAAAAAAATGAAAAAAATCTCATTCACAGTAGTTTAAAAAAATACTTAGGATGATTTAACCAAGTAGGTGAACTATCTGTACACCTAAAACTACAATACTTTGATGAAAGAAACTGAAGAAGACACAAATGGTAACATATCCTGTGTTCATGTATTAGAAGAACTGATATTGTTAAAAGGTCCATGCTATCCAAAGTCATCTACAGGTTCAATGCAATTCCTATCAAATTCTAATGGCATATTTCACAGAAATATAATGAATAAAACTGGAGGCATCACACTTCCTTATTTTAAACAATATTACAAAGTTACAGTAATCAAAACAACAGGATACTGGAATTAAAAACAGAGACATAAACCAGTGGAACAGAATTGAGAGCCCAGAAATAAATCCATGCATATATGATCAACTAATATTTGACAAGGGAACCAAGAATATTCAATGGTGAAAAGATAGTCTCTTGAATAAATTAAAATTGATAACCACGTTAAAGACAATGAAATTAGACCTCTATCTTACACTACTCACAAAAATTAACTCCAAATGAATTAAAGACTGAAAACTAAAAACTTAAACCATAAACTCCTTGAAGAAAACCTAGGGAAAAAGCTCCTTAACATTAGTCTTGGCAAACATTTTTTGGATATGATGCATAAGCAACAAGCAAAAATCAATTGGGTGGAACTACATCAAATTATAAAGCTCTGACAGCAAAAGAAATAATAAATAAAGTGAAAAGGCATCCTACTGAATGGGAAAAATATTTCAAATCCTGTATTTGATAAGGGGTTATATCAAAATATCTGAAGAATTCATACAACTCAATCTCAAAAACTAAAATAAAATAATGTGATTTAAAAATGGGAAGAAGAACTGAATAGATGTTTTTCTAAAGAAGACAACCAAATAGTTAATAAGTAGATGAAAACATGGTCAATACCAATAATCATCAGGAAAATGCAAATTAAAGCCACAATGAGATATCACCTCACACCCATTAGAATGCCTATCACCAAAAAGAAAAGGCCTAAGTGTTGGCAAGAATATGGAGAAAAGGGAACACTGTGGACTGTTACTGGGAATGTAAATAGGTGCAGCTTCTATAGAAGGCCCCATGGAGGTTTCTCAAAAAGCAAAAATAAGGGCTTCCCTGGTGGCGCAGTGGTTGAGAGTCCGCCTGCCGATGCAGGGGACACGGGTTCATGCCCCGGTCCGGGAAGATCCCACATGCCGCAGAGCGGCTGGGCCCGTGAGCCATGGCTGCTGAGCCTGCACGTCTGGAGCCTGTGCTCTGCAACGGGAGGGGCCACAACAGTGAGAGGCCCGCGTACCGCAAAAAAAAAAAAAAAAAGCAAAAATAAAACTACCATATAGTTCAGCTATCCCGCTTCTGGATATATATCCAAAGAAAGGAAATCAAGATCACGAAAAGATATATGCACTCCCATGTTCATTGCACATTATTCACAATAGCCAACATATGGAAAGAATCTAAGTGTCCATTAATGAATGAATGGATAAACAAGATACATATATATATACTGGAATATTCAGCAACAAAAAAAAAGGAAATTGCATCATTTGGGACAACACGTATGAACCTGGAGGGTATTATGCTAAATGAAATAAGTCAGACAGAGAAAGAAGAGATATGACCTCACTTATAACTTGTACAAGTTGAAAGCGTAGAAACAGAAAGTAGAATGGTGGTTACCAGGGGCTGAAGATTGGGGGAAATGGGAGGTGTTGGTCAAAGAGTACAAACTTCCAGTTATAAAATGAATAAGTTCTGGGGATTTAATGTACACCATGTGGATTATAGATAACTAAACTGTATTATATACTTGAAAGTTGCTAAGACAGTAAATGTTAAGTTTCTCACCACACGAAAGAAATAGTATTAGGTGAGCTGATGGAGGTCTTAGCTTACTCCAGCGGTAATCATCTTGTAATATATCAGTGTATCAAATCAACACATTGTATACCTTACACAATGTTATGTCAGTAAAACTGGAAAAAAGATAAGCCAGGATATTATAAAAATTTATATGCTAATGTATATGAAATTTTAGACAAAGAATATTCTGAACAATATTTTTAAATAGACAAAGGTATTAAATCATCTTAATATAAAACAAACACAAACTATGCTTGAACCCAAGATAGATATTCCAGCAGTATCAAAAGATTAAAAAGAAGGAATAAGGGGCTCCCTGGTGGTACAGTGGTTAAGAATCTGCCTGCCAATGCACGGGACGTGGGTTTGAGCCCTGGTCTGGGATGATCCCAACATGCTGTGGAGCAACTAAGCCCATGCGCCACAGCTACTCATCCTGCGCTCTAGAGCCTGCGAGCCACAACTACTGAAGCCCGTGCACCTAGAGCCCATGCTCCACAAGAGAAGCCACCGCAGTGAGAAGCCCGCGCACCGAAACGAAGAGTAGCTCCCGCTCACCGCAACTAGAGAAAGCCCGCGCGCAGCAACAAAGACTCAAAGCAGCCAAAAATCAATAAATAAATGTATTAAAAAAAAAAAAGGAATAATAATACACAATGTTCCTAACCAAGAGTGTTTTTATAACATTAAAATAGTAAATTTTCCAGAAAAATACAGAGGTAGGATGTCTTAATTAAATGTAGTATAAAATCATCTATTTAGTTCGAGTGAAACAAAGAGATATTCTCTTTTATTCTCCCATTAAAACTCCCATTATATATATTATGTCAGATTGAGGTAATAGTAAAGTGGTCATATTTTCTATTTATCACTTAATTTGCAAATAAAACAATACTACTATTAAGGAAAAATATAAATGGACGGGTGTTGCTTTTCCTTTTCCAGATAACACAAAAATATTTTTGAACATACATTTTACTCTGCTGCTAAAAATTGCCTTTTATTCATACTTTTCCCAGCCAACAGCCAATTCCAATGGGTCATTTAAACAATCTGTGACTACTCCACACTCTCTGGGCCTTGCCTAGCCTTGTGATCTGGAAAAATGAATTTTTTCCCCAGTGATATCAAACTGGTAGGGCCACTGGAGAGGTTTTGGAACAGGGCCAAGATCTCAATGCTCTTTTCCTTAACTGAATTCTAGGAGAACCCCAGATTTTCTCCAACGTGTAGCCATTCTTGAGACCAATATCTTACAATTATGCCAATTGATCATGTGGCAAAAACTTAAGTAATTAACATGGGATGAAGAGTATTTTTTTTAGGAACATGACCTTTATTTGAATAACTGAAATTTCATTGGAGAGTCAGTGACAGAAGAGAATAATCAAAAGATATCTAACAAATAGAGATTAATGCTATCTGGAAGAAAAATCTATATAACATAGATATGAATACTTTCCACAAAGAATGATACCTTAAATGAAAACACTTGAAAGTGGAAAGATGTGGGGGAAGAAACAATGGTTTTTGTATCTATCTAATGACTAATATAGAAGTCAATATTCATTTTAGTATTTTAATCTCCTTTTAAAAGGCTTTATTTTTAAAAATAACATTTGTATATCACAGTGCTTGTCTATGGAAGTATATTCTGGATGATAGAGATTGCACTCTTTCAATGGATATATAATTATAATTTTGCTACTTAAAACAATATTTGGACTTTTTTTTACTCATTTAAATACCTAAGACAGGGAATACAATTTTAAAACATCTTCTTGTCTTTCAGCAAGCTCCTCACATATCATAGGTTAAACTATAAGAGCAAATGTTAAGAATAATTTGGTTAAAGAAAATATTATATTTTATGACTTAAAATGAGGTTCTTGAAACAGAAAACTATAACGTTGCCAAGATAATTTTATACTCTGTCACGTACACAGTAGTCTGTTCTTGCAAAAATAAGAAAAACTTTTGTTATTCTTATATGATATTTAAAATTCCTGTTACTTTTCAACCTGCCAATTGCAAATAAATTTGATAAAAAGTTTCTACATAACACACATTTTGATAAGACATTCTGAAATATCTATATGCAGTAGCTACTGGTGGCACACCCAGAAGCTATGCTGTCATTCTGAATAGATCCATCTGACTTATCACTTAGAAGTAACGTAGTTCCCTTTGGATCAAACACATACAGATGTTTAAGACTTATGGTACAAATTAGAGGGGGAAAATGGTCTTAAAAGAGCCTTCCTATTTAAAATGCAAAATTGTCTTTTAAAAATTCTCCTTATGGAAAACGAAAGCTTTCACTGAAGTTTTGTCTATACTGGTAATCATTCTCTATGAGATTTGCCAACGTTCACTGTCTATCCCCACTAGAAAGAAAAGAAAATGGATGTTTTCCATCTGCAGCAAAATAGAGTCAAAACAAACGTATTTAAATTGGAAACATTTGTGGCTAGAAGAGCTGTTCTCCATAAAAACATCTGGTTGTACTTTTAAGTCACTGCCAAATAAACACATGCTGGAAAATCTATTTTATGCCACACATGGTCACCCATGTAGATGTAGCTTAAAACTGTTTTCGTTTGAGGTCAACACCGTATATTAGGAAGGGAAGTACAGATTTGTGAGTGTGCAGTGATTTTTTTTAACAGTACTACTGTAATGGCCATGGAAGTTTGAACGTGTCTAGTTTCTTCCAGACAAGGAAGAGAATATGACAGACAGTGTTTTTGATAGTTCTCAGGTAGACAATGCAAAGACTGAAATAACGATGGTTGTGGAACAGATCAAATAGCTACTTATTTGTGCACAAAGACTGTTTGTGGTTTCTGGTTTCAGTTAATTTGGGTTTTTTTTTTTCTTTTTTACATTGACTCAGAGAGGTAATCAACTGAAAAGATGTAAAGAGAACCTCAGACTATTTGGTTGACTAGGTTTATTTGCTAGTATAGGTAACCCCCAGATAACAATGGCTTAACACAGTAGAAGTTTCTTTTTCACTCAAGCCTAATGCAGATGTTTCTGGTTGGTGGGCAGCTTTCCATATTGTCTTTCAGGGATCCAGGTTCTTTTAGTCATGTGGCTCTCCCAATCTGTAAGGCTCAAAGACTACTGAAGGTTTTTCTTATCTAATCATACGACAGAGTTTAAAGGATTATGCTGGATATTTTTACATGCGAGGCCTGGTATTGTGCACTACACTTCTTTCCACATCTTATTGGCCATACCTAGTGAAAGGAAGGCTCAAAAATGTCCTCTAGCTGTGTAGCAGGAAATATAGATCATGGGTTTTGGTAAATGCAAAGTTATCTCTGCTGCTCTCAGGAGTAGAGTTAGGAAGTTCTTCAAATATTAAAACACAATATTTTATATTTCATTATATATCATGCAAGTGTCAGAACAGGGTCATATAAACTATTCCAAAATAAGCATAACTGGACTTTGTCTCTCGTTTTCACAAAGGATATCAACTACCTATAAATTAACCCTCAAGTGTGCTTCTGAATATGTGTCACAGGCACTCATGAATATACCCACTACTGCCACACCATCTTTTATCTGCTTAGCAGCTTCTGGGTTCCACTATTTTCACTCACCATGTACCACTTATTGCTACATCTGCCACCATCTCCTGGTGGATCATCTGCTAGATTCTGCTGTATCTAAACTACTCTGCACATTTAAAGACGAGACAGGACAGACCTTTGCAATGTCAACTTTATACAGTGTTCTGTTGCAAAATGAAGAAAAGGCTGTTAGAGGTGTACCCATATGTAGGGGAGACAAAATTTTACTCTACCTTCTTAGAGTCTCCACCTGGGCCTGGGAATTAAATGGACATACAACAGATCAACAGGAGAAAAGCATATACATTTTTACACGTATATGGAAGCTTCCAAAGGAAAATACTCAAAAAGCCAATAGACCCAAGTGCTTATATATTATATACTAGGTTGAAAAAAGAAAAGCGATTGTGGAAAAATAACTAAAATATATGGGAAGACTAAAGGAAGATAAAAGTAATTTTAACATTGTCTATTTGTACAGCTTTCTCTTGGCTTCCCATCTCTGGTGATAAGTTTTCTTTCCTCCTGGTATAGGGAGGAAATCTTTCACATGAGAGTTTTATGTACTATATGTGCTTCATCTTTATATATTTCTCCCTTCTTTCTCCCCTCTCTAAAATGTCTATCCCTTTTTACTGAGAACAGTGGTGTTCAATTTAGAACAATCCCCAGTTTTTAAAAACTCTAATAAAACTCACCGAATCCCAGGGTCAGATTCATGCACTAGTGGTGAATGAGAGAATCTGTATATAAGAATATAGAGACAGGGACTATATGTGCCAGACTAGAGGGGACAGCTACCATCTAACTTGAGCCAACAGTTGTCATAAAGGAATGCATACAGTGTGTTGCCAAATCTTATGATTTTCCAAGGAAGTTAGGAATTTGGATTTTTTTAATGTGTAATCTCCAGATTTTTAATTACTGGCATTTTACTCACTTTTAAAAAAAATGGGTTTCTAATGTGCAATGCCTGAATGAGGTCCATTTGTACCCTCACTTATTTTTATGGATGGGAAATAAAGAGATTGCATTCTCCATAGCTGGTTGTATTCCAGATTTAATAACCATTCCATATTTAGAGGTTCACTCATTCATTCATTCAGTTTGTACATTCATTCAGTATTCCATTATTCAACAAATTTTGTACTATGTGCAATGCACACAATACTAAGATGAAAATAAATTATCTCTGCCTTCGAGGTGCTCATAACAAGTATGTCTTGTTAGAGACATACTAACAAGCAACTAAAATGCCTCTTTATAAGTGCATTAATGATAGAAGGAGTGATTAACTCTATCTGAGGATGATATTTAATGATAACTGGGAGTTTGCCAGGGAGAAAAGGCATGGAAAAAACAGTATAGAAAGCCTAGGTGGTTTAAAACAGCAGGGTACAGTTGGGAAAACCTGCAGAAGTTCTACATGGCTTGAGCAGAAGATGCTATTGGGAGTGGTGGAAACCAAAAAATATCGATTTGTGAGAATAAACAATACCTGATACAGCACTTATAAGATTGCTAAATACGAACACTGATCGTTATCATCACAACTATATTCGTTAGCATATTATTTGATTACAAAACTGAGTCACAGAAAAGAACTATTTGTGATATGAGAATTTGATAATTCATATAGCAAATATAAATTTTATTTTACTAAAAGATGAGCACTTATTATATTTTTTTTCTGTCTTAGAGGTTTTTTCCTCTCTCAAGAAGGTAAAGGGATTGACTAGTAGAGCTGCTATTTTAGATTTAAATCTGAAAGAACAAGGATTAAGTAACATTGATGCTATCTGGGGAAAAGTGACCATGTCATTTAAATGTGTCTGTGATGGCCAAGGCAGAAAACACTGTGTGTGAGCAAAGATATTTTCCATACATTAGACATATGGGCTTCCTCAACTTCAAGGAAAAGACTTTACAGCTTAAAATTCTTGTGGCTAAAGAAGAGAGGGAGTATTTCCAAACTATAATTTCAAGATTAGTTCCTTTCAAGCAGGAAAAAGGTAAATTAGCTAAAAGACATGTGGCTTATTAAAACACTCTATAATGTTGATGAAAAACTAAAATTATGGCACAATAATTCCCTGCTAATATCACTATTAATTAATGTGTGTTCCATGTGCCAGACACCATAATCAATACAACCTGGGTATTAGTATACTTATTTTATGAAAAAGACCCAGGAGACTTAAACAAACTCAGCATTTTCCAAAATAATGTAATAGATATTATGGGATATATCGTAGGCTTTGTGGCTATGCAGTTAGGGTTCCAACCAAAGTATCTTTGATATAATTATTAACACTCATTTTGTTCTCAAATATAAAAGAATACAAATAAAAGTTAGTAGAGAATAAAATATCACTTCTTACCATTATTATGTAAGTGTAACATACACCTTGGAACCAATCAGCCTTCCTTTGCAGGTATTTGAATAGAGTTCAGAACACTGCATTTCATAAATTTACAGACATGCCTTTGGAAAAAATAACTACATTTTGGAGAACACTTGAGATTATATCACCTAAAACACAATGACAGGACTAGTGATGTTTAAAGTAGATAATAGGACCATTGAATAATTGAGGAAAATACCAATATTCCTTTTCAAATTCATGAAACAATAAGAATTGCAATGAAGCTTGTTTAGCTCCAGAGAACAAATTTGGGGTGATGAGTGGACGAAAAAGAGAAAGGTTATGGATATGAATACCTCTACGAGCCAAGAAATGTCATAGATGTCATACATATGCCATATATATAATAATAATTTTAAAAGCCTGTGAGGAAAACATTGTCTTCATTTTAAAGAGAAGAAAAGTGAGGGGTTTGGACAAATTATAAATAAGAGAGTTATTAAGTGGTAAGCAGACTTCCAGCTCTCTTCCCCATCAAACCATGTATACAAATAGAGTTCTCCAAGAATGGAGTGAAATGTCAACATATCCATTCGTGATCTTGGTTCCCTTATGTGCAAAAGGGAATACTGGAAGTGAATATTATGTTCTCTCTAGTTCCAGAAAAGATTGCCTCATGTTATTCTACTAGATTCATCACTATTTAGATTGCTTTCATATGTTCAGTTCATATATTTAAGTGTATGAATAAATTTTTTCGTTATCACAACTTCAGGAAGTAGAGGGATTAGTGTAATTAACTTTGACTCTTTAAGACTATTTAAATCTCAGCAAAGTATTTTCCAGCTTTCATTTTGTGACAGATTGACTAGGCATGACCCATATACTGGTTGATAATTTTAAGACTTCAAGGCCTGACTACTTCTCCAAACTACATAAACAATGAAACTTGCAAAGGAATATTTTATGGAAGCAAAAGAGAAAAAGAAATTTATTTGTCCTTGATTTTTTTCTCTTCATTCTCTATTTGTCATCATAAACATTCTATTCAGGAAAAACAAAGCCAAAAACAGACTGCCTTTTGCAGTGGTTAAGAATCGCCTGCCAATGAAGGGGTAAAGAGGTTTGAGCCCTGGTCCGGGAAGATCCCACATGCCAGGGAGGAACTAAGCCCGTGCACCACAGCTACTGAGCCTGCGCTCTAGAACCCACGAGCCACAACTACTGAGCCCACGAGCCACAACTACTGAAGCCCATGCACCACAAGGAAGAGTAGCATCCCCCTCGCCACAACTAGAGAAAGCCCGAGAGCAGCAACAAAGATCCAATGCAGCCAAAAATAAAATAAATAAATTTAAACAAACAAAAAAGACAGAGTGCCTTTTAACTGTGTACCTTTTCTATCAGGGGTAAATTAGCAATTTATTTTAAAAAATTTAGGCTCTTTGAAGTTTTTTGGGAGATTTCAGAAAAGAAGGTAATTAAAAACCCACCAACCAACCAAATAATGGACAAATACCTGAATGATTTTTAGTCTTACTGAAATAAATTGTATAATACTAAATAAACAGATCAACCAGAAAAATACTACTACTGTGTAAAATCTTTATCTGTTAGTTTGAAATCCTATATGAGGGAATTCATGTATCAATGGGATTTTTCCTGTTATAAGATTAAATAATATATGAGAAACCAATTATAAACTCTCATTTCCTCCAAGGGTTACTTAAGCCTTTGGTTCAAAAGACCTTGAGTTACTCACAAAAGATCTGTATTTTTCAGACACGCAACCAGTGACTCAACAGGATGAGTAACAAACAGACCAGCCCTCTTCTTTTCTCCCCCCACTACCCTCTGTTCTTCCCTGCTTAGCCAAAACACACAAATCAATTGATTGTTTTCAGCATGCCCTTCTGTTGCTTATTTTAGTTCTTGACTTTCAAAGATGCTTTAAAAAAACTATAGCTTTTTCACACATTAAACTATATTTTAGAAGGAGTTGACTAACATAATCATTGAGAGGAAAAAAACATTATATAAGCATATAAATTTATATCTATCTATCTATCTGTCTATCCAGGTCCCGGGAGGAACTATGAAATCTGTACTGGAGGCATTCTAAAGTTCATTTCAATATCATAAATCAAATCCTTGAACTTTTCTCTGAGTCAGTTTTATAAGATGTTGAATTCAGAAAGAACTCAATGAGAAACTCTTATCCATAGTTTGCCCCTTATAGTAATTATTTCAAATAATCCTTAAGCCTAGTGTTCTTCCAGTTACTGAGAAGGCTCCTTGAAGAAAAGAAAAAAAATAATCCCTGACCTCATATAGTTTACATTGCAGTGAGTGGAATCTGACAATAGATATTATAAACAACTGCACAGTATTTTAAAGGACGATTACTATAGATGAAAATAAGACAGGGAAAGAAGGAAGAGTTTCTATTTAAATCAGAAGTTTACCAACTTCAAAAAGAAAGTGATAATTGAGCAAAAACTTGAAGGAGATGACGGATCAAGACATGTGAACATCCAGGGGAGGAATGTTCCAGGCAGAGAGAATGGTCATTTCAAAGGGACCGAGGCAGCACTGTGTTTGGCAGGATGTGCATGCCAGACAGTTTTGGACTTTAATATAAGATTCTGTAAGAATATACATCCTTAAGATTCAAAGGAATTAAATTCTCACAGTAGAATTTAAGCCATAATATCATGGTAGACAAAGAGTCTTTTGTTCATTCATTCATTCAAAGACCAAAAAGATAAATAACAAGCCTTTCATTGTCCTGAGCAATGGAAACACAAACATGAGTTAGACAATAAGGAAACACTCATGTAAGCAAATCTTTACATTCTATGTTATAAGTGCCATAATAGAGTGTGTACAGAACTCTTGTAGATGATAGTAGGCTGGGTGACTAACTATCCTGGGGAAATCATGAATGTCTTCACTGAGGAAATGATGTTTGATTTCATTCCTGAAGAATGAGTAAGATTTTACAAGGAATAAATCAGAAAGAGGCTTTTTTGGACACAGAATCATATCTGTAAAAATGGAGGCATTAAAGAGACTATGAAGAAGCCTTGATTTTACTGGATGTGTGGTACATGAGAAGGGGAAAGGAGAAATGAGCAAAATGTGAGATACTGCATGCTAAGTTGTTTGGCCTCTCTTTTGTAAGGAGAATGTTTTAGCAGAAAACTGACATAATCAGGTTTGTAAATTAGACCTATTTGATGGTGGGTTGGAGGATGAATTGTACCATCCAGGCAACCTTCTACATTTAACATCTGTTCATAAGAGATCCCTGTAGATACATGTATAAAGATGCTTTAATTCTTTAGGGAAAGGTTCATAACATAACAGAGGAATCTTACTGCAAATGTTGATGTTGAACAGAACTCAGAATAGGATAGATTACTCCCCAAAATATTCAAATCACAATCCCATGGGGTGTACGATGTGAGGATCCACAAGATTATGTTCTAGATTTTGAACTATTTAATGAGGTATCCTAAGTAACTCTAAAGCAATATAAAATATTTGTTGAGTGTTTCTCATATATCCTGTACTGTGCTTGTTCCTTTCATGCATTACCTCAAATACTCTTCATAACAGCTCTGAGGTAGTTACTATAACTTCCCACCTATTATAAATGAGGGAAATGATGTGTAGGAAGGTTAAATAACATCCATAGAAGTAACAACTTGACTGAAATCAGGTACCTTTGATTACAGATACTTTGCTATACTACGTCCCTGAAAATCTGGCCTCTCTATATAAGAATCTCTAGTAGTTTGCCATTGAGGCATAGAACACCTAGGAAGTATTTTCTTTCTACAGTTTTGAACTTGCTCTAGTTATGCTTTGAGATCTGTTTGAGTGATTAGAAAGATATATTGAGGTTTATCATGGCAAGAACTTGAGAAGGGTATGAAATTTTGCTTTATTTGTAAGCAGAGAGGTTTGCTTCCCATAGCTTCATGGTTGCTGCTACGAGAACCATGGTTGCTCAGGGTGGAAGCTATAAGTCTCTTGGGTCAGAGACAAAGTACATTATTACTCAAGGGAACTGCAGAAGCCAGAGTGTCAGCATTCACACTGGTTCTTGTCCTGAATTTCTGAATTTCAAAGAGTGATTCAAAGAGGCCATGTGATGCCTGCATATGCAGTGGGTTGAGTTATAAGAGAGGATCTTTGAGTTTAGGGAACTCAAATCTTTTATAAGTGTTATTATGTCTGCCTGAATTTTGCATTGGAGGGAGACTTTATTATATGGGACACTAAATAAACTAATCCCTTATTCTAGTTACATTATTTCTATCTTTCAAGATTGTTCCCTACACAGAAATCCTTAAAGATAGTCTAGAACAAAGGTGGTCAGGTTCTGTGTTCACAAGACCAATAGAAATGCAAGAAATCCATGGAGAATTGTCTCCTAGCATCTCACTCAAAAGGAAAATGTGTCTAGAGTATATGTGAGTAAATCTAACCTACCACCATTTCTAACTGACATACCTGGAGTCCCATGGCACCCTTGAGATGCAAACATTTCCTAGAACTTAATTCGGTCATCTAAGCCAAGTTCAATCCACTGTCACAGCTAGATAGAAGCTTGTTGATTTCATTTCATGATTAATAAGGCTGTGTGGAATTCATTTTTAATCCAATATAGAAAACTCTCAATCCTTGGTAGATTTTGATGCCACCATTAAAGGATGATGTGCTTCAAAGGATTTTTCTAGCACTGTGACTGGTTGAATCCTATATACCCTTGTTTTTCTCAGTGGTAGAGAGACACTATTGGCAAAATAATTTAAATTTTAAAGCACTTCTAATCTAGATAATGCTCCACATCATCCTGATTCTCTTAGGGTCATGAACGAAAATGTGAACATTTTCTTTTTACCACCAAACACAACTTAATTGTTCCAATCAATAAATCAAGAAATCATTTCAATTTGTAAAACCTATAAACTTAGATTGTTTTTCAGGTGGGCTATTGACACAAAAACTGAAGATCACACAATTTCCTTAGCTGATTTTTGGATGAAATATAACATAAAGCATGCACATAAAATCATGAGAGCATCAGGAAAGAAGGAATAGCAAATAATATGCATGCAGTATGGCAGAAATATTTACCACATTGTGCAAATAACTTTGCAGGATTCCAATCAAACACAAATGGAGTTAATATAAGAAACAGAGGATTGTGGGAATGTTGACGCTGCCACCATTTGAGAAACTCCAGATATGCAGCCAGAGGAACACAGTGAAGGTGACTTATCAATGAAAATGAAGAAAATGGCTGTGATAAAAAGGATGAAGCTGTCCCAGAGGTAGTGACATCGTCAAAAACTTCTCATTAAAGGAAATCTCAAAGACATGTAACCACGCTGAAAGTGCAAATGATAAAATATGGGAAGCTCATCCAGCCTAGAAAGAAATAGGACAACTTGCCATGGCACAGAAATGATCCTTGTTCTATATCTCAAATTATATGATGAGAAGAAAGCAAGCACTGTTCAAACTAATCTGGATAAGTTTTTTTTTTTTACAAAAAAATAAAACATTTTGATTTTCATTTGAATTACAGTGAATCAAATAAATATCCTTTTATTACTTTTAAATTACCTATCCATATATGTGTGTACATATATGATTGTTTATAATATATATATTACACATACCAGAGATCATTCTATAAGTATAAAGTATAAGTATCTTTCCATATTCCTGACAACAACTTATTTTGGGTACTCCTCACATAGAAAGCTATAAAAGTCTTTTTACCACTGTACCCTCCACTTTCTCACCTTGCTAGTCAACCCTTAGTGGCCCTTCATATGAATCTTTCTAAAATGCATTTGTAGTCATGTCATAGCCTAACTCAAAAGTGAATAATGAGAAACTGCTGTGTATTTCATTTTACAAAAATATTTTTCCAGGGCTTCCCTGGTGGCGCAGTGGTTGAGAGTCCGCCTGCCGATGCAGGGGACACGGGTTCGTGCCCCGGTCCGGGAAGATCCCACATGCCGTGGAGCGGCTGGGCCCGTGAGCCATGGCCGCTGTGCCTGCGTGTCCGGAGCCTGTGCTCCGCAACGGGAGACGCCACAACAGTGAGAGGCCCGCTTACCGGAAGAAAAAAAAAATATATGTATATATATATATTTTTTTCAACATCCTAATTTTGCTCATACTGCCTTCACCACCAGCTTCTCATTCTCCCCTTTTCTTCTTCCCTTTATTACATGAATGCATAAATTAATAAATAAATTAGCAAATATTAGTGGTGAAATATTTCATATAAATGAAGTAAATTAAGGTAACATTCTCCAAAGTGTATTCTAACACACAAGAAAATGTGGAAAATAATCTACTGTACTGTTGGAAGGAAACATTAGAATTTCTATTTACACTTAAAAAATCTGAAATATAAAAGAGAAGCTAAGTTTTAATATTCATTTAGGCAGTGCCATTATTATGGCTCCTCACGTCAAACACTCACAAGCCACACGGAGGTCAGAGTAGGAATCCCACTGTACAGACAAGGGATATTTGCTTACATCCGGCATGTTGCATCATTTGCACATCATGTAAATATGACTGAAGTGAATTTATGTATTATATCATCTTGTTTAAACTAAATCTCTCTTTGCTAATTAAAAAATAAATTTAAATTCAATGAAACGAGTGAAGAAAAACATAGGGGGAGCAATAAATGACACTGGACATGCATGCTTGATGCTGGTATTAGGAGTTAAAAATTGATCTACCAATAAGGCAGCCAAAAACCTTCAATATTATTCAGAAAAAGTTGCTGCAATGTGGATTTGAATGTATTATTATTAATAAAGAATTTCAGCTGAAGTGCTTATTTTTCTTGGAGATATTAGCTCATGGTGGCTTGAAGACATCAGAGTTAGCAAAATGTCAATATTATGCGATATTTCTAGCAATGTTGCAAATTAGGAGTATATTTGGAGCCTGACAAAATTTTACCAATTTGGCAATAAATGTGTAATAGGAAAAGTCAAAAGTCTACATTTGATTAAGGTAATAATTGATATTTATACAGTAGAAATATGGCTAAAAGAGCTCATGTGTAATAACAGACAAGGCAAAATGCATTGCTTTGTTATTAATTTTTTGGTAGATATTAATTTTTTGGTAGATGTAGAGAAATGTTAAAGTTTTAAATAAACTATTACTAGAACTAACAATTTAGTATGAGGTTGTTGCACTATAGTTGGATACAAGTGCAGGCTTTAAACATGCTTAGCTTATGGTATTTATTAGATTCTATTTTGGTAACAAAAAATTTGAAGAATTACTTTTTTTGAACCACTAAAGGAAAAATTCACTAAAGAAAAAGGGCTCTCACACACACACGCAAATGACCACTCTAAAGAAGATAAAATTAAGGGGGGGAAATCTAATGATAATCTCTGATAAAATGGCTGCTTTGTAGTAAAAATAAACAAAGGAATCAAGAATTAGCTTATAGAAATAGCATCATACGTGACATATCAATACGTTCACTTTGATTATTCACAGCAAGTTACTGCAGCAGAGATGGAGAAGTTTAAGACAGAAAGGGAAAAAAGTAATCATCAAAGTGGCTACTTTGGAGATTGAGGTGAGGAAACAGATCTTTAAAAATCATAATGTTTTATAAAGAAGTGAGGAAAATAATGAGAATACATCTTCCTATACATGTTTACTTGTTATTAAATGTCACAGTGTTCAAAGAATTGTCAAGTTTAAAGATGAGTTATGTAACTTTCCTTACAAAAAGAAAAGTCTTCCAAATGTGTTTACCATTTCTGCAATATTCAAGTGCTTTGTGGAGGATAATAATAATAGAAAGTACTCTATCAGTCCCCTAGAGATCAGTGTGGCATTTAATGATGAATAAGAAAGCAACTGCTTTCAGAAAAAAACTCATGCTATGGAGAGATGCATTTGGAAATGTTTCCACCATTCTATGATTCAAATCACTGAAAGTGTGCCACCTACAAAAACTCTTATGTCAGCCCACTTGTACTGGAAAACAGAATTTTCTAATCAGTTTAAAAATCTTCCACATGAAAAGACTCAGCAGATTTTAAACTAACTGATTAAAAATGTAAAATGCAATACTTTCCTATTAGTTTGAAATGAAATTAGATTTACGTCAAAGGTTAAGAACATTTTATGGCTGTCAATATTCAATACTTTTGAGCACTGGCAGATAAAACTAAAAGATGAGTTCATCATTTATTAACTACAAAATGATGTACTTCTTCCATTTAGTTCTACACATATTTGTGAGGGATCTATGGCATCTTTTCCATCTTTAACAACCACCGAGTTAAATACAAACTGACATTTGACCCTGGCTATGAATATATTATATTACACAATGCAAAAATTGGACCATCAATAATAATGAAGCACATTCATTTGCTTTCACTATAAGTATTATTAAATAATATAATCAACATTATATTTATATACTTAAATTATATACCTAATTATATAAAATATAATTGAGTTTAATATGTCAAATGCTTCTTGCATGATTAATAAGTTTTTAAAGAAACATTATTTGATTTATCTCTAGCAGATTCTTCATCTCATTATGAAATAGTATTAATGATAGAAAGCACTATGTACCATATTATTTATACTTTAAAGAGAGAAAAACATTTTATTGTAGTATATTCATATCATTTTACATTCAATAATAGTTATGATAAATATAATACAATATGCATAACAATGTGATAGTCTTTTTCATGTATCATTCTTTTAAATTTATTCTAATTTTTGTTTATATTTTATAGCATATATTATGCCATATTTGATATAAACAGTTTATAAATATATAAATGTACATATATTGATAGACACCCACTAAAACCATTTTACTGATAAGATCAAAAAACTTTGGTACTTAAAAGATTCTTTTTTTTTTTTTTTTTTTTTGCGGTATGCGGGCCCCTCAACTGCTGTGGCCTTTCCTGCCGCGGCTCCGGAAGCGCAGGCCCAGTGACCACGGCCCACGGGCCCAGCCGCTCTGTGGCACGTGGGATTCTCCCGGACCCGCGTCCCCTGCAACGGCAGGCGGACTCCCCACCACTGCGCCACCAGGGAAGCCCAAAAAGCTTCATTTTACAGAAGTCACATCTTCCTTGAAGCTTTCTTCTCCCCTTTTTGGAAGTGTCTCTTCTCTCTCCTGAACTTTGATACTATTTTACTGAAACCTATCACCCACTCTGCTATGCTGTAGTTATTTTTATCCCTCTATTATGTTTGCTAGGTTACAAACAACCTAAGAATGGTTCTTGCTCACCTCTGGAGCTCCTCAGACATCGAGTACTGAATGCATTGGTGGTGGCACTCACAAATACATGTTGACTGAATTGTTTTAGGGTATACAAATATATACAGAGTAATGTTAAAAATAACTCTTTATCCTATTATAGAGCACTTTCTATTACGTAAACAAGAATTAAACTGCAAATCAGTGGGGATCGGGAAGATGGCGGAACAGTAAGACGCAGAGATACCTTCCTACCCACAGATACACCAGAAATACATCTACACGTGGAACAACTCCTACAGAACACCTACTGAACGCTGGCAGAAGACCTCAGACCTCCCCAAAGGCAAGAAACTCCCCACGTACCTGGGTAGGGCAAAAGAAAAAAGAATAAACAGAGACAAAAGAATAGGGACGGGACCTGCACCAGTGGGAGGGTGCCATGAAGGAGGAAAGGTTTCCACACACTAGGAAGCCCCTTCGTGGGCGGAGGCTACGGGTGGCAGAGGGGGAAAGCTTCGGAGCCGCGGAGGAGAGCGCAGCAACAGGGGTGTGGAGGGCAAAGTGGAAAGGTTCCCACGTAGAGGATCGGTGCCGACCGGCACTCACCAGCCCGAGAGGCCTGTCTGCTCACCCGCCGGGGCGGGAAGGGCTGGGAGCTGAGGCTCAGGCTTCTGTCAGAGCGCAGGGAGAGGACTGGGGTTGGCGGTGTGAACATAGCCTGCAGGGGGTTAGTGCACCACGGATAGCCGGGAGGGAGTCCGGGGAAAAGTCTGGACCTACTGAAGAGGCAAGAGACTTTTTCTTCCCTCTTTGTTTCCTGGTGCGCGAGGAGAGGGGATTAAGACTGCTGCTTAAAGGAGCTCCAGAGACGGGCACGAGCCGCGGCTAAAAGCGCGGACCCCAGAGACGGGCATGAGACGCTAAGGCTGCTGCTGCCGCCACCAAGAAGCCTGTGTGCGAGCACAGGTCACTATCCACACCTCCCCTCCCGGGAGCCTGTGCAGCCCGCCACTGCCAGGAACCAGGGACAACTTCCCCGGGAGAACGCACAGCACGCCACAGGCTGGTGCAATGTCTTGCTGGCTTCTGCCGCCGCAGGCGCCCCCACACTCTGTACCCCTCCCTCCCCCCAGCCTGAGTGAGCCAGAGCCCCCGAATCAGCGGCTCCTTTAACCCCGTCCTGTCTGAGCGAAGAACAGACGCCCTCTGGCGACCTACACGCAGAGGCGGGGCCAAATCCAAAGCTGAGCCCCGGGAGCTGTGCAAACGAGGAAGAGAAAGGGAAATCTCTCCCAGCAGCCTCAGAAGCAGCGGATTAAAGCTCCACAATCAACTTGATGTACCCTTCATCTATGGAATACATGAATAGACAACGAATCATCCCAAATTGAGGAGGTGGACTTTGAGAGCAGGATTTATGTTTATTTCCCCTTTTCCTCTTTTTGTGAGTGTGTATGTGTATGCTTCTGTGTGAGATTTTGTCTGTATAGCTTTGCTTCCACCATTTGTCCTAGGGTACTATCCGTCCGTTTTTTTTTGTTTTTCTTAAAAAAATTTTTTTTCTTAATAATTATTTTTTATTTTAATTATTTTATTTTATCTTACTTTATTTTATTTTATCTTCTTTCCTTCCTTCCCTCCCTCCCTCCTTTCGTCCCTCCCTCCCTCCCTCCCTACCTCCCTTATTCCTTCCTTCCTTCCTTCCTTTCTTTCTTTCTTTCTTTCCTTCTTTCTTTCCTTCTTTCTACTTTTTCTCCCTTTTATTCTGAGCCATGTGGATGAAAGGCTCTTGGTGCTGCAGCCAGGAGTCAGTGCTGTTCCTCTGAGGTGGGAGAGTCAACTTCAGGACACTGGTCCACAAGAGACCTCCCAGCTCCCAGCGACCTCCCAACGACCAGCAAGCTACAGTGCTGGACACCCTATGCCAAACAACTAGAAAGACAGGAACACAACCCCACCCATTAGCAGAGAGGCTGCCTAAAATCATAATAAGTCCACAGACACCCCAAAACACACCACCAGACATGGACCTGCCCACCAGAAAGACAAGATCCAGCCTCATCCACCAGAACACAGGCACCAGTCCCCTCCACCAGGAAGCCTACACAACCCACTGAACCAACTTTAGCCACTGGGAACAGACACCAAAAACAACGAGAACTACGAACCTGCAGCCTGGAAAAAGAAGACCCCAAACACAGTAAGATAAGCAAAATGAGAAGACAGAAAAACACACAGCAGATGAAGGAGCAAGATAAAAACCCACCAGACCTAACAAATGAAGAGGAAATAGGCAGTCTACCTGGAAAAGAATTCAGAATAATGATAGTAAAGATGATCCAAAATCTTGGAAATAGAAGAGACAAAATGCAAGAAACATTTAACAAGGACCTAGAAGAACTAAAGATGAAACAAGCAAAGACGAACAACACAATAAATGAAATGAAAAATACTCTAGATGGGATCAATAGCAGAATAACTGAGGCAGAAGAACGAACAAGTGACCTGATAGATAAAATAGTGGAGATAACTATTGCAGAGCAGAATAAAGAAAAAAGAATGAAAAGAACTAAGGACAGTCTCACAGACCTCTGGGACAACATTAAACACACCAACATTCGAATTGTAGGGGTTCCAGAAGACTAAGAGAAAAAGTAAGGGACTGAGAAAATATTTGAAGCGATTATAGTTGAAAACTTCCCTAATATGGGAAAGGAAATAGTTAATCAAGTCCAGGAAGCACAGAGAGTCCCATACAGGATATATCCAAGGAGAAATACGCCAAGACACATATTAATCAAACTGTCAAAAATTAAATACAAAGAAAACATATTAAAAGCAGCAAGGGAAAAACAACAAATAACACACAAGGGAATCCCCATAAGGTTAACAGCTGATCTTTCAGCAGAAACTCTGCAAGCCAGAAGTGACGGGCAGGACATATTTAAAGTGATGAAGGAGAAAAACCTGCAACCAAGATAACTCTACCCAGCAAGGATCTCATTCAGATTTCATGGAGAAATTAAAACCTTTACAGGCAAGCAAAAGCTGAGAGAGTTCACCACCACCAAACCAGCTTTACAACAAATGCTAAAGGAACTTCTCTAGACAAGAAACACAAGAAAAGGGAAAGACCTACAATAACGAACCCAAAACAATTAAGAAAATGCTAATATGAACATACATATCGATTATTACCTTAAATGTAAATGGACTAAATGCTCCCATGAAAAGATACAGATGGACTGAATGGATACAAAAACAAGAGCCATATATATGCTGTCTACAAGAGACCCACTTCAAACCTAGAGACACATACAGACTGAAAGTGAGGGGATGGAAAAAGATATTCCATGCAAATGGAAACCAAAAGAAAGCTGGAGTAGCAATTCTCATATCAGACAAAATAGACTATAAAACAAAGACTATTACAAGAGACAAAGAAGGACACTACATAACGATCAAGGGATCGATCCAAGAAGAAGATATAACAATTGTAAATATTTATGCACCCAACGTAGGAGCACCTCAATACATAAGGCAAGTACTAACAGCCATAAAAGGGGAAATCGACAGTAACACATTCATAGTAGGGGACTTTAACACCCCACTTTCACCCATGGACAGATCATCCAAAATGAAAATAAATAAGGAAACACAAGCTTTAAATGATACATTAAACAAGAGGGGCTTAATTGATATTTATAGGACATTCTATCCAAAAACAACAGAATACACATTTTTCTCAAGTGCTCATGGAACATTCTCCAGGATAGATCATATCTTGGGTCACAAATCAAGCCTTGGTAAAATTAAGAAAACTGAAATTGTATCAAGTATTTTTTCCGACCACAATGCTATGAGACTAGATATCAATTACAGGAAAAGATCTGTAAAAAATACAAACACATGGAGGCTAAACAATACACTACTTAATAACGAGGTGATCACTGAAGAAATCAAAGAGGAAATCAAAAAATACCTAGAATCAAATGACAATGGAGACACGACGACCCAAAACCTATGGGATGCAGCAAAAGCAGTTCTAAGAGGGAAGTTTATAGCAATACAATCCTACCTTAAGAAACAGGAAACATCTCGAATAAACAACCTAACCTTGCACCTAAAGCAATTAGAGAAAGAAGAACAAAAAAACCCCAAAGTTAGCAGAGGAAAGAAATCATAAAAATCAGATCAGAAATAAATGAAAAAGAAATGAAGGAAACAATAGCAAAGATCAATAAAACTAAAAGCTGGTTCTTTGAGAAGATAAACAAAATTGATAAACCATTAGCCAGACTCATGAAGAAAAAAAGGGAGAAGACTCAAATCAATAGAATTAGAAATGAAAAAGAAGTAACAACTGACGCTGCAGAAATACAAAAGATCATGAGAGATTACTACAAGCAACTATCTGCCAATAAAATGGACAACCTGGAAGAAATGGACAAATTCTTAGAAATGCACAACCTGCCAAGACTGAATCAGGAAGAAATAGAAAATATGAACAGACCAATCACAAGCACTGAAATTGAAACTGTGATTAAAAATCTTCCAACAAACAAAAGCCCAGGACCAGATGGCTTCACAGGTGAATTCTATCAAACATTTAGAGAAGAGCTAACACCTATCCTTCTCAAACTCTTCCAAAATATAGCAGAGGGAGGAACACTTCCAAACTCATTCTACGAGGCCACCATCACCCTGATACCAAAACCAGACAAGGATGTCACAAAGAAAGAAACTACAGGTCAATATCACTGATGAACATAGATGCAAAAATCCTCAACAAAATACTGGCAAACAGAATCCAACAGCACATTAAAAGGATCATACACCATGATCAAGTGGGGTTTATTCCAGGAATGCAAAGATTCTTCAATATACGCAAATCAATCAACGTGATATACCATATTAACAAACTGAAGGAGAAAAACCATATGATCATCTCAATAGATGCAGAGAAAGCTTTCGACAAATTCAACACTCATTTATGATAAAAACCCTGCAGAAAGTAGGCATAGAGGGAACTTTCCTCAATATAATAAAGGCCATATATGACAAGCCCACAGCCAACATTGTCCTCAATGGTGAAAAACTGAAAGCATTTACACTAAGATCAGGAACAAGACAAGGTTGCCCACTCTCACCACTCTTTTATTTTATTTTATTTTTTGCGGTATGCGGGCCTCACACTGCTGTGGCCTCTCCCGCTGCGGAGCACAGGCTCCGGACGCACAGGCCCAGCAGCCATGGCTCACGGGCCCAGCCGCTCTGCAGCATGTGGGATCCTCCCAGACCGGGGCACGAACCCGTGTCCCCTGCATCGGCAGGCGGACTCTCAACCACTGCGCCACCAGGGAAGCCCCTCACCACTCTTATTCAACATAGTTTTGGAAGTTTTAGCCACAGCAATCAGAGAAGAAAAGGAAATAAAAGGAATCCAAATCAGAAAAGAAGAAGTAAAGCTGTCACTGTTTGCAGATGACATGATACTATACATAGAGAATCCTAAAGATGCTACGAGAAAACTACTAGAGCTAATCAATGAATTTGGTAAAGTAGCAGGATACAAAATTAATGCACAGAAATCTCTGGCATTCCTATACACTAATGATGAAAAATCTGAAAGTGAAATCAAGAAAACACTCCCATTTACCATTGCAACAAAAAGAGTAAAATATCTAGGAATAAACCTACCTAAGGAGACAAAAGACCTGTATGCAGAAAATTATAAGACACTGATGAAAGAAATTAAAGATGATAAAAATAGATGGAGAGATATACCATGTTCTTGGATTGGAAGAATCAACATTGTGAAAATGACTCTACTACCCAAAGCAATCTACAGATTCAATGCAATCCCTGTCAAACTACCACTGGCATTTTTCACAGAACTAGAACAAAAAATTTCACAATTTGTATGGAAACACAAAGGAC
Organism: Monodon monoceros; assembly: GCF_005190385.1. Taxonomy (NCBI): domain Eukaryota; kingdom Metazoa; phylum Chordata; class Mammalia; order Artiodactyla; family Monodontidae; genus Monodon; species Monodon monoceros. The sequence goes on along the minus strand of NW_021703776.1, from coordinate 24,109,180 downwards.
CCCGAATAGCCAAAGCAATCTTGAGAACGAAAAACGGAGCTGGAGGAATCAGGCTCCCTGACTTCAGACTATACTACAAAGCTACAGTAATCAAGACAGTATGGTACGGGCACAAAAAGAGAAATATAGATCAATGGAACAGGATAGAAAGCCCAGAGATAAACCCACGCACATATGGTCACCTTTTCTTTGATAAAGGAGGCAGCAATGTACAATGGAGAAAGGACAGCCTCCTCAGTAAGTGGTGCTGGGAAAAATAGACAGGTACATGTAAAAGTATGAGATTAGATCACTGCCCTACACCATAGACAAAATAAGCTCAAAATGGATTAAAGACCTAAATGTAAGGCCAGAAACTATCAAACTCTTAGAGGAAAACATAGGCAGAACACTCTATGACATAAATCACAGCAAGATCCTTTTTGACCCACCTCCTACAGAAATGGAAATAAAAACAAAAATAAACAAATGGGACCTAATGAAACTTCAAAGCTTTTGCACAGCAAAGGAAACCATAAACAAGACCAAATGACAACCCTCAGAATGGGAGAAAACATTTGCAAATGAAGGAACGGACAAAGGATTCATCTCCAAAATATACAAGCAGCTCATGCAGCTCAATAACAAAAAAACAACCCAATGCAAAAATGGGTAGAAGACCTAAATAGACATTTCTCCAAAGAAGATATACAGACTGCCAACAAACACATGAAAGAATGCTCAATGTCATTAATCATTAGAGAAATGCAAATCAAAACTACAATGAGATATCATCTCACACCAGTCAGAATGGCCATCATCAAAAAATCGAGAAACAATAAATGCTGGAGAGGGTGTGGAGAAAAGGGAACCCTCTTGCACTGCTGGTGGGAATGTAAATTGGTACAGTCACTATCGAGAACAGTATGGAGGTTCCTTAAAAAACTACAAATAGAACTACCATATGACCCAGCAATCCCACTACTGGGCATATACCCTGAGAAAACCATAATTCAAAAAGAGTCATGGGCTTCCCTGGTGGTGCAGTGGTTGAGAATCTGCCTGCCAATGCAGGTGACACAGGTTCAAGCCCTGGTGTGGGAGGATCCCACATGCCGCGGAGCAACCAGGCCCATGAGCCACAACTACTGAGCCTGCGCGTCTGGAGCCTGTGCTCCGCAACAAGAGAGGCCGTGACAGTGAGAGGCCTGCACACCACAATGAAGAGTGGCCCCCGCTTGCCACAACTAGAGATAGCCCTCGCACAGAAACGAAGATCCAACACAGCAAAAATAAATAAATTAATTAATAAACTCATACCCCCAATATCTTCTAAAAAAAAAAAAAAAAAAGAGTTATGTACCAAAATGTTCACTGCAGCTCTATTTACCATAGCCAGGAGATGGAAACAACCTAAGTGTCCATCATCGGATGAATGGATAAAGTAGATGTGGCACGTATATACAATGGAATATTACTCTGCCATAAAAAGAAACGAAATTGAGCTATTTGTAATGAGGTGGATGGACCTAGAGTCTGTCATACAGAGTGAAGTAAGTCAGAAAGAGAAAGACAAATACCGTATGCTAACCCATATATATGGAATGTAAGAAAAAAAAATGTCATGAAGAACCTAGGGGTAAGACAGGAATAAAGACACAGACTTACTATAGAATGGACTTGAGGATATGCGGAGGGGGAAGGGTAAGTTGTGACAAAGCGAGAGAGTGGCATGGACATATATACACTACCAAACGTAAAATAGATAGCTAGTGGGAAGCAGCTGCATAGCACAGGGAGATCAGCTCGGTGCTTTTTGACCACCTTGAGGGGTGGGATAGGGAGGGTGGGAGGGAGGGAGACGCAAGAGGGAAGAGATATGGGAACATATGTATATGTATAACTGATTCACTTTGTTATAAAGCAGAAACTAACACACCATTGTAAAGCAATTATACTCCAATAAATATGTAAAAAAAAATAAAAAAAGAAATTGCAAATCACCTGGATTGCTTGCCAAAAAGTCTCCATAGGATACCCCACCTCAACTCCAAATACTTATAATTTAAATTGATGTTACACAAGGATCCTGGCTTTGCTGATAATCTTCTCACTAGATATACACAGGAAACAGACAAAGAAGCTGAAATATGACCTATGTGCATAATCACTCAGTTAAACAGAAGAAAATGATTGGTTTCAACATTGAGTAACAATTTATTGACCTGTTGGCTTAAATTCGAGTAAAGATTGAATTTGTATAAATACTCAAAGCCATGCATTTATTAGGAGGCATTGCTATGGGCTTTAGGGAAACTGGTCTAGATATGAACATCTTCAAGATTTTATTAATATGCACAGGTTTGTTTAACTTTTGATGTTTCCTTAGCTTTTAAGATATTTAAGGTTAAGTGTTATAAGGAATTTGAATCCCTGCTGAGATCCTTTTAAATCATTGAATATTATTTTCTCTTATTCTCTGGTTCTCACTCTGTCTCTTCTTGTGTGCACATATTTAAATAAAGAAGAAAAACTCAGGACAATGTTGGATTATTTCAAACAAGGCTCTAATTTGGTATTATTTTTTATCTTAAGGGCCCTCTTTTATTAATTTGTTTTATAAAAAACTCTATTATACAACAAAATGTTATATAAAATACTTAATTTAAGACTATTGTTTTAATATTGGGCTATTTTAAATATTATTTATATTGACTTTTAGTCACACTACATACTCTGGGAGTGAGTTACAGGATACGCCTATTTCTGCTTTTTGCTCTGGAGTTGCAGCATAACACAATTTACAATGAGTCACAACTTAACCAAAAACAGAGCCTCTTTTTTTTCTAATAAAAAGAAAAGCAATGAAAATAATTAAATAAATTAATGCAGAAAGGATATTTCACTGATTTTTTCAACTAGCATTTAAAAATACAATACAGCAAACTTTTACATGAAAAATATAGCTTATTCAAATGTGCAAAATGATTTGATGGAAATGATCAGTAAGCTAAAGAAGAGAATTAACGTAACTGGCTTTTAACTGAAATAACCATTCTACATTATAGCTGTTAATGAAAGGGCTGAAATAAGTTGTAGTAAACTGGGATCTTAACTTGTTCTTTAAGTTTGTTCTGCACAGCACAACACAGAACAATACTGAAATGTGACTTAAAAGAAAAAAAAATTAACTTAGTTTTAAACTTTTTTTCAAAATTACAATTTACTTGTGAATGTAATTTATAGGGACAAACACACGAGATAATTATTGATAAATTGGTTCGTTTTAATAGTTTAATTTAGTTTTAGTTAAAAGTCTGTTTTCTCTTCAGTGTTTTCACACATCGCAGCAAAAGATTCAGATCTTTATTAACACAGTGAATTTGCCTGAAAACACGCTTCCTAGGACACAACTGAGTAGAGCTTATGACAGCTATGTAGCTGGAAAAGCAGATGTCTCTCGCTTTCTGAGTAAAACAAAGGATTTTATCATCGACGCAAGTAGATTAATTTATATTATTTATTTATTTTAGACATTACTTTTAAGACTCAGAGTTTAAAGAAAAGTAATTAAACCTAAGTGTTACATTAGATTTCTTGGTTAAAACCTGCTGCAGATAGTTATATAAACACTTAATTTCTAGAGAGGCTTCTCATTACTACCCTGCCTCACAATCCCAGTGTTGCCACAAATGTTTCCTGAAAAATTAAAATTTTTGTTTATTAATTTGGCATGAGACTCACCCCATTCTTTTCAGAGAAAAAAGTGTTCTTTGAGTAATAAGAAAGATGATCCAGAATACATGTTTTTGTATTAATTTCAAGAAAAAATAATTTAAAAAATTCTGGCTAAATGAATAGAAAAATTTCTAAAAAAGAGAATAAATTATTCACTTAAGGCAGGGAATATGTGCTGTGTTGTGTTGCCCATAGCACCTTGTGCCTCAGCAGGTGGCTTGCACAGTAGGTCCTCAGTAAGTTCAAAGAAAAAGTGGAGCAGTGTCTCTCAGTTAAAACCCAAATTCAAAAAAAACTTTGTTTTCAAAATCATAACTGAACCAGGGTCAATCACAGATACAAATGATATTTCTGAATTCCTCTGAAATAGGGTCCATTTATTTTCTTACCAGGATGCTCTTGACTCAGGTTATGATTTCTATAGTTAAGCACAAATTCCACTTAAATTCCCTATTTCTCATATCCCTGTTATCCTTGGTAATTGCCTAAGATGAAAGCTCCTGCAAATATGTGTTTATCCTCTTTTCTTTTTCTATTCTCATCTCCATACTGCTCCAGGTTTCCTCTCCCCTAATCTAACCTCACACTCTTCTTGCATTCTCACACCTTTCAATTATGGATTGTGAAATCCCCATTATGTGGCAAACAAACAAATAAATCTCTTTTAAAATTTCTTTTGTGACATTTCTCTACCTCTTGCTTTAACTGAAATGTATTGTCCTGTGGGACAACCACAGCATGCCTCAAGCTGATGTTACTCATTCACCCACACATCTCATATCCCTGGGTCAGGAAGTGGGAAATCAGCATTCTTCTCACTCCTTCTCACATTCTTCTCACTCCCCAAGCCAATCCCTGATCCCCTCCAGTTATCTTTAGAAACTTCCCTTGCTCATTTGGAGCTCAGGATATTTGGCTCCTTACCAAATATACTAATCACTCTTCCTCAAGCCCTGGGGACTTGAATATATCACTCAGTGTTTCTTCCTATATCAAGTCCTGCCACCATCTCTTAGGTTACTTCAATATTCACATTATGGCCCATCCAGCACCCCACGAGCTCAGTCCCTCTACATTATCTAGTGTAAATCCTGGTACCTAAATTCTTGTGACTTTAACATTTACTTCCATCCACACACTCCTGTGGCCACAGCCAGGACTTCATTAGCATCTAGAACAATTCCACTTCTGCACTCTTAATCCCAGACATCTCGCTCCTACATTCTTTTCACCTCTTTTACTCAGTTATCCCTACTACTATACTGTTTTGTCAACATCACCAGGGTTACACATCCACTGGTTGATTTTCTCTCAATTATTCACCTCTTCTCTTTACTTCCCTATCTAGCATTATGACGCATCTTTCAACCCCTCCGTGATAATATCCTCAGATAACTTGCCTTGTTGTTCTTCTATAACTTTTACTCAGGAAAACTCAATATGAGATAAATACAATAGTTGATATTTCTTGCTACATCTGGGCTAATGAGTATTGTTAGAGAAAATCACATGAGCTGGCATATTAACCCTAAATTTTACTTATCTCATTATACTTTCTGGTAATCCTTCAAAATTTCTCTACTTAAATGTTTCTTTCATTGCCAACTTGGCTATTTAAAATTTTCTCCAGTCTCATCTCAAACCTCCTAAATCTTTCCTCTTATCGGATGATTTAACTTATGTATTTGAGGAAAAATATAGGCCATGAAGAGGGAATTTCCTTCTGTCGTTATATGTAGACAGTTGGTTCTTTGCAACCTATTCCTTCTTTCTGCTCTCTTGTCATAAAGGAAGATGTATGCTTTATTTCATCTACTTCCATTCCCTTCAACTTTATTCTGAATTCTATTTTTTACCCTCTTCAGACATCTTGCTATGCTGTTTATACCTTTTTTCTTATATTTTTTCTTCTTTTTTGCTGCTTTCATTAACTATTAAGTTTTCAGTAGTCTCTTAAGCCTTGCCTATGTTAATAAAATTCACTCCTGATGTCTCTTTCCTTTGTCTTCCTTCTGACCTTTTATAGAATGTCTCACTTCTCCTCTAACTGGCCAAACATCTTTAAAGAATTCTTTACACCACTTTTTCCACTCCTGAAACTCCATTTATTCTTGAACAAAGTTCAGTATAAGTACTGACAAATCACAGCACCAAGATATGTCACCATACATAGCAATCTTATTTATTGTTAAATACAATACCATATTTTGGCCCTCATCTCATATAATCTCCCTTTAGCATTTAGAACATTTAGTAACATTCCATACTTTTTAAACACTCTCATCCTTTGATTCCTATGACACTATATTCTACTGGTTTTCCCCATCTCTGTGATTCTCCTTGTCATCGTCCTGCCTCTCCAACTCCCCCCTCTTCCTCCATGTTCTTCTTTTCTGACATACCTTCTTCCTCTATTTATTCTGTCCATGTGTGTGTTTTTCAGGGCTATTTAGGTTTCTGTTCCTTCATACTGTTCATATTCTACCCAAGCAATCTTATCTATCTCTTGGCTACAATTACAAAACATGTTCTGATGATCGCCAAATATATACACAAACTCAAACACTGTGACTAAACACCAGACCAATACATCTACTTTACTGAAATATTCACAAGAAGATGTGGCACATATATACAATGGAATATTACTCAGCCATAAAAAGAAACGAAATTGAGTTATTTGTAGTGAGGTGGATGGACCTAGAGTCTGTCATACAGAGTGAAGTAAGTCAGAAAGAGAAACACAATTAATATTAAATTTAGTTATTCAAATCTGGACTGGTTATTTTCCCCCCAAATCTACTTTTACTTAAACTTTTGTGTTAAAGTAACCTAGGGGGCAGAAGGAGCCAAGCACTGCAGTATAGAATCCTCAACCCCCTAATTACCATCGAGTATTCTGCAGGACATCAAAAACACCCTCATGTGTGATAAATCTGTTGCCATCTATCTTTCAAAAAACTGTGTGATAGGCATGACTTATTGACTCATTTTGCCACAACTTCCACCTCTGACCAATCACCAAAATCTACAGATTTTAAATCTCTGGTATATTCATCCCATTCCTATTATCACTATCTCAAGTTACTTCCCCATTACCTTTCCTCTAGACTTGTGCACCTACCTCCTCATTTGTCTTCTTGTCTCCAGACCTCTTCCACAATTTTCCCTTCACTGACTTGGTAATGTTATTAAAGTACAAATAGAACACTATAATTATTTGATATCTATCATCTATCAATGTCATCCCACTTACAACTGTCTGACAGCTTCCAATTCCCTCACAGTAAAATCCAAACTCTTTAAACTGACATATAAATCTCTTTAAGATGTGGTTCCTGTTTATTTCTCCAGATTCAAAAGGAAACATCCTCCATTACATTCTATGTATTTTAGTCAAAATATACATCTCCTAAGGCAAAACTATCTTCTGCCTGTGGGCCTTTGCACATATCACGTCTTTTTCCTTCTTTATTCCTCTTCATGTGACCAACCCCTTCCCATCTTTCAGGCATTAGTTAAGAAATAATTCCCTCCAAGAAGAAATTTCAGTATCCATCCTGATCCCAACGCTTGGTAAAATGCCCTTCTTATGTATTTTTACATCACTCTTCAGCAATTTTATTTCCCTGGTTGAATCTCTTGACACAAGGCCTATTCCTGATTCCGTTTTTTTCCCTCTTGATTTTATCTCTATGAATGTTCCTACACCAATAGACTCTTGGTTGTATTTCTAATTATTCACCCAACTATTTAAGCCTGTATGCCTCTTATTTCAATTTTCTGGTGCTGCATAATAAATCACTCGAAAATATAGTTGCTTCAAACAACACTGAGTTTTGTTTCTCATAATTCTGTGGGTTGGCTGAATGACTCATCTGCTATTTTGCCTGGGTTCACTCATATGACTGAATTCCAAAGGTGTGTTCATGTCTATTCCAAAATAAAAAACATGTTAACCTCTGAAACCTAGTCTAACAACCAGTCCCTAGATGAATCCAACTGATTAAATTGAACCACAAATTGTTTGACACATCAGTACTGATACTGTAACTCTTTCTCCTTTGTATCCTTCATGCCAAAATAAGGGGTAAAAAAATCTTTCTTGGGCTAGGGGGATTGGGGAGAATAACAGAATTATTCAATCAAGTTTTAGTTCCATTAGTATGGCTGTAAGAGACTTCTTAGGAGACATTATAATAAACAACCACTCCATGGTTAAACCTATTAATATTCCCTCTAGGTTTGATCCACCACCACACTTTTAGACTTATTGTCCTATTTGGAAGAGATATGTAACCTCTACTTCAATTTGAAAGAAGTTCTGCATTGGGTTATTCTTGTTTCTTCTTATGATCTAATTTTGCTCGACTCATTATTCCATAAAATTGAAAACGAAAATACAAAAACTTGAAGGAAATTAATTTGTTATGGACTGATTCTTTTGCCCGTATTAAATCCATTAGCTAATATTTGTTAGTACATACTTTTAAAAAGAGTTGCCTATCAATAATAGCGACTTTCCCCAAATTAAGAATAATATTTCTCCCTCTGATTCAACAGCCTTAGTGACTCAGGGCTTTCTAAGAATATCCCCAATATTTCATTCACTTTAAAAGACATTCTTTGTTAAAAATGATGACAATTTCTTAAAAATGCCCAGATTTAATGGAACTAATCTTGCCCACTATAACAAAATATTTTTAAATATCGTTTTTATTAGTGTCTGTGTTTTCCTTCCCTTCATCCATACTTTATTTTCTTGTCTTCACTTAATACAGCTAATTATTTTACACCCAGGTCTTAGCCTAGCCCAGAAGGGAATTAGTTGCTGTTGAACTTAGTAGCATATAAAAATACCTTTTCAGAGGCAGTATGCCTTCTTTGACAACAAGGACATCTTCTTGATAAAGTTTACCTTGGTGCCAGATCAAAATTATACCAAGCCTATTTTATGATTTTTGGTAAACTCATAATAACTAATGAGGTTGGATGTAAACAAACAAAAAAGTTTTTTTTCTGTTAACAAAAAATAGACACGTATTGTAATCACAATACAATCTCCGGGACTGATGTTCCCTGTAATCTTTGGGAATAATTTTCAATGAAAATGTTTGAAAGCAAAATGCAGTTCAATAAAAATAGAAGTCTGAATTGTGAAACACTTTGAAAAGAAAATAAGTCAACTATTAGTGTTTGCTATTTCGTTTCATGTTTTAAATCTTTTCCTTGTGAGGTAGTGAAAAAATAAAAATTGGGACACTTACACTCCTGCTTTTTTTCTTTTCCTTCAATTAAAGGTTCATGCCATGCTTGTTAATTGTGTGACTTTGGGTAGATGACATCATTTCCCACTTAGGTTCTTTATAAAAGAGAAGAGTTAAAATATGAAATTCTAAAATCATTCAAAAGATATGCTTCTATATGCTTATGGTAATTATAATTTATGGATTATCTCTTAACTAGGTTCTGGTGTAATCATCTACCAAAATGTTTAATTATGAAACTGATCCCAGAAGGTTTCTACTAATAATTGATACTGAAGGTCTCTCAAGACATGTTTTGACCGCTAATATCATTGATGTTCCGGAACCTCTGTGCTGTACTGCTGATCCACGGTTTTCTTCAGGTACAGGTATGATCATTTCTTATGGTTTACTTTCAACAGCTATATATAATGAAAGATGCCAGGCATGTTTCTCCAGTCGGATATGTTCAGTGATTTTTTTTATGTAAATATACAAAAACATGTGCAGATATACATGTATATAAGAAAACATATAACCTCTCTATGGAATAGTCTGGAAAAAATGTTTACCATGTAGAAATTCTCACTTCTCAGTTAAGAGGTTAGAAAGCAAATACATTAAAAACAGCAGCAGAGGGGCTTCCCTGGTGGCGCAGTGGTTGACAGTCTGCCTGCTGATGCAGGGGACGCGGGTTCGTGCCCCGATCCGGGAGGATCCCACATGCCGCGGAGCGGCTAGGCCCGTGATCCATGGCCGCTGAGCCTGTGCGTCCGGAGCCTGTGCTCCGCAACGGGAGAGGCCACAACAGTGAGAGGCCCGCATACCGCAAAACCCAACCCCCCCCAAAAAACAGCAACAGAGATTCTTAAAAAGACTTACTACAAGAAAAATGAGGCAGGAGAGAAAAAAATAAATAAATAAAAGGGCTTGACAACGTAATACATAAATTTAAACCCTTATTTGTGAAAATGCCTCAAAGAATAATTTATTTTTAAAACCCTTAAGGTTCAAAGGGTATTTTCATATTACAAAAGCAAATAATGTGTGTGTTTGTGTATAAGGGCTGACCAAGTTAGACATAGGGAAGCTTTCTCTAAAGAACTGACAATTTACTTTAGATCCAAACTCTGATATAAGTAAATAAACAAGAGAGGGAAGAGTATCTTCATGTTAAAGGAATTGTATGTACAAATGCCTTGAGACAATATAGAACAAGGTAAGAACTGAAAATCTAGTGACTGAAATGGAGAGATCACTAAGCAATATGACACAAAATGAATATTGAAAAGTAATACAGGTATTTTAAGAATGCTGATCTTTCCCCTAAGGGCAGTGGGAATCCTTTGAAATATTATAAGCAAGTAGGTGTTTTAAATAGATACATCTGGTTGAGTGGAGAGAAATATTTGAAGGGGACAAAGGTAGAAGAGGTGTCAAGAGATGCTGTGAAGGGTCAGAGTAAATATGCTGGGTTTTGAAGTCCAAAAGGCAAGATCAAAAATATTACTTATGTAGTACTCATATAACAATGGAGGAAGCAAATTTCTATACATTTTTGTTGAGAAATAAATTTTTAAAATATAATAATACTAAAAATTGGTTATAATTTTTAATACAAGTATACTAGTGAGAAGAATGGACATTCCTTTTTGGGAGGATAGAATTCCCTTTTAATGGTTGGAGGGGCTAAATAACTCAACATCAGTGAGTGGTTTTCCTTGCTTGGATAACAAATGAGCCACTCAGAATCTTATTTTGGTTGCAGCTTCATTCTGATTTATTTTTGTGAATAAAATCTGTCATCATGGGGTATTTTGTTATACATTTACCATTTTTTCTGACCATTGTTTTGCTGTCAAATCGCAATATAGTGATGAGTGCTTAGTCTTCTTTTATACAGCATATTCCTTTATCAGCTATAATGCTTCTGTATAATAAGCATGATGCTTTGCAACATCTGTCGTGCCTTAAAAAAATCCACACTCCATCATACCTTAAAAGTGTGGCATTCAAAGTCCACATTTCTTTTCTTTTCTTACTTGGCCATGATGGGTAGGCATGGTAACAAAAAATAACATGGTGCTTGGAATGCTATTGTGACTGGATTACTGCAATTTATACTACGTGAAGTGATGAGAGCATCATCTATGGTCTCTCTCTCTGTTATCAAATCTGCCAGCATAGGAAGAATGCAGCAATAGACGATGCAGAAACAAGTGGGTGTGTAAGTGTTCTGTTAATACTTGATAAACACTGAAATTTAAATATCATGTGTCACAAAATATTACTCTTTCTTTTGATTTTTTAAAACCATTTAAACGTGCAAAAACCATCCTTTGATCGGAAGACCATATAAAAACAGGCAGCAGTGTAGATTTGACTTGTGGGCAGTAGTTTGAAGACCCATGGAGTAGAGAGAGGAAGGCCAGTTATCAAGTTATTTCAGACTAGAAATGGTATAGTTTGGCCAAGGAAGGTGACAGAGATAAAAATAAAAAGACACTCTTGAGATATTTAAATGGTAAATGAATCTGGTATTGAATTAACTATAAAGGAAGAGGAGAACTCTGAGGTTTATGATTTGCATAACTGATTTGGAGATTCTCAGTTAGGATAGGAAAATCTAGAAATAGACCAAATTTGCAGAGAAAAATTATGAGTTCACTTTTGAACATTGCATGCTTCATATGCTTTTGTTATATCAAAGGAGAGATTTAAATAAGCAGTGGAGCTCACAGGTCTTGCCTAGGTCTATACATGTTTTGTAACTGAAAACGCGAACTTGGATGAGATTACTCAGCTAGAGAATAGAGAATTAGAAGAAAGGAGAGCATAGGGCCAAACCCTGAGGAACTCCTACACTTAATTATGTAGGGAAGAAGCTCAGCCTGCCAAGGACAGCAAGGAGCAGCTCAAGTGGTGGTAGAAAAAAGAGAAAGTTGTACCCTGAATGGCAAAGGGAGAGAGTGTTGAAAGAGAGTGCTAGTGGTTAGTAGACTTGAATTCCACAATCAAGTAAGATGATGTTAAAATGTCCATTGCATTTAGTTAGTGATATGGGGATAATGAAACCTAATGAACCTACTGAGAACTGTTTTATTGGTATTATAAGGGGAGGAAGCCAGAACAGAGCAGAATTAGGAGATTGTGAAAATAAAAACCATGTTTTAGAAATTTGCATATGAAACTGGAGAGAAGGCAGTGGCAGAACTATTTTGGATTGAAAGCTTTGTCTGGTGCATTTGGTTTTAAAGGGAGACACCTGAGTAATTTTACAAAGAAGTGGGGATAATTCATTAACTTGGTGATTGAAGATACATGAAAGAGAAAGTAAAAGAAAGATGGGATCAAAGCCCAGGCAGAATTAATCAATCTAATCTGCTCATCTCAAAAATGTATATGCTATATTTACATTTTCAATTTATTTTCATACTTAACAAATTCAAAATGCCTTGAAGCTTTGACTTTTCTTTCAGACTAGTAGCTCTAATCTCTGAAAAACAAGTAGTGAATTGAAGGTCCCAGTTTATTTGGTTGTGTGCCTGACAGAAATTTTCTTTATAATTCCAATTAAAATATAGTATTTTGAAAACACACTGTCATCCCTTGATTTAACACCCCACTTATATCAATGGACAGATCTACCAGACAGAAAATCAATAAGGAAACACTGGCCTTAAATGACACATTTGTGAAGATAAATTTAATAGATACATACAGAACATTCTATCCAAAAGCAGCAGAATACACATTCTTTTCACATGCACATGGGACATTCTCCAGGATGTGTCCATCAACAGAGGAATGGATAAAGAAATTGTGGTACACACATACAATGGAATATTACTCAGCCATAAAAAAGAACGAAATGGGGCTTCCCTGGTGGCGCAGTGGTTGACAGTCCGCCTGCTGATGCAGGTTCGTGCCCCGGTCTGGGAAGATCCCACATGCCGTGGAGTGGCTGAGCCCATGAGCCATGGCCACTGAGCTGGTGTGTCCGGAGCCTGTGCTCCGCAACGGGAGAGGCCACAACAGTGGGAGGCCCGCGTACCGCAAAAAAAAAAAATGAAATAATGCCATTTGCAGTGACATGGATGGACCTAGAGATTGTCATACTGAGTGAAGTAAGCTAGACAGAGAAAGACAAAAATCATATGATATCACTTATATGTGGAATATTAAAAGAAATGGTATAAATGAACATATTTACAAAACAGTCACAGATGTAGAAAACAAATTTACAGTTGCCAAGGGGGAAAGGGTGGAGGAGGGATAAGTTGGGAGACTCGGATTGACATATACACACTACTATATATAAAATAGATAACTAATAAGAACCTACTGTATAGCACTCTACTCAATAATCTGTAATGACTTATATGGGAAAAGAATCTAAAAAAGAGTGGATATATGTATATGTATAACTGATTCACTTTGCTGTACAGCAGAAACTAACATAACATTGTAAATTAACTATACGCCAATAAAAATTAATTAATAAAAAATACACATGTTCAATAATGATATTGGCTATGGATGTGAATAAGTAACCTGAATCCCTTCATAGTTTTTTTCTTCCTTTCTCTCTTGATCAATGGGTAAGACTCTAGATAATCTCTCCCAAGCTCTCCTGGGCTCTCAGCCCTCTTCTATGTCACACTGAGGGCCCTTGGCCCTTGAGTCCTTTCTGTTTTCCATTCCCAGTGCTGGCTCTGTCCAGGATGTGAGGTGGTGAAAGGTGTGCACTCAAGGATTACAGACTAGGGTGGTAGCTAAAGGAGACTGCAGGTTATTTAGAAGTTGTTGGTTAATATTTGAAAAGCTGTAACAAGTATTTTGTCTGATATGAGAACTTAATGGCTCTTCAGGAACCATGCCAAATTTGAGTTTCCCAGGCAGTTTTTCCAAAGGTACTGAAAATTTTAGAGCAGGGCCTATTGATTTGCAATGATATTTTTCTGCAAGAGAAAAAGCAAGCCTCAACTGTGTAAACATCAAAGAGAAATCAAATAAGATCGACAGTATTAATTGGGTCTGTCAGCATGGAGGCTTTTGATGACTTTTTGGAAAAAAATTTAGTGTTTGTAGGGGGGAAGAACCTCTAGTAGAGTAGACTAAAGACTGAGTGGGAGGTGAAGAAATATACAAAACTCTAGTAGAGAGACAGGGCCATAGCTAAAGTGAGCTTAGGGTTAGGGAGATTGTTTTAATGGATGAGATTTGAGCATGTTCAAATGGTAATACAAAGTAGACAGTAGTGAGGGAGTATTTGAAAGTGGGAGATAGAGTTAAGTTCCAGAGAAAGTAGAAGGGGAAACACCTCCCAGTGGACATGGATTATCATTAATAACAAGCAGTTTGCTCCTTTGACTATAAAGGGAGGGAAAATGGTGCAGATGTAAGCAGAACTATAGACCTTAAAAGAAAAAGTGAGCTATTACTAGTCTAGTGGTTTCTCCTTACTCTGTGTTGTAAGAAGAGAGATCTTCTATGGGAAGTAAGACAGATGGGAAGGAGTAACAGGTTTGGGGCAAAAAGCTGAAGTTTGAAATAATTTTTGTAGAAAGGTGAAGAATAAATAGAACAGGACTTGCTTAACAGCATTGAGGGACAAATACACTTTTTCCTCTATTAATTTTCTTTGCAATTAATAGTTCATGTTTATACATATGAAGTATCACAGAATCTGACTTTTGTCTAAATGCTGAAGAATTTAAAAAACCTTTTAAGTTCAGTTTTCTGATTGAGTCAAAGACAAGTATATAGATGCCAGTATTTGAGTCAAAGACAAGTATACAGACGCCAGTATATCTCTAGCACACATTTTACTTCATTCATTGTTCAGTTTAAAAGTATTTATTATATCTTAAAGTCAGTTTTGTTTTTATTATTTACTTGCCATTAAGAAAAAAAAATTGGGGATTTGGAACTTGCTTTTTTTCATTATGTATTTCCCTACAGTACTAAGCATGGTACTTTCAACATAATAGAGTTTTTAGGGTTTTTCTTTTACATTTTGACTTACTCTTTCTGACAGCTATTTTACATCAACCTTAGGCCTGTAGTTTGCTTTATCTTTTACTCTTACCAAAAACTTTTCTGCTTCATCCTTTGCTAGACACGAAGCCTCATGGTGGGATGAAAACTTGAGATATTATTTGCCAGGATTTGTTAAATTTGTTTCTTTTGGTTTTTAAAAAATTTAAAGTTATTATGAAGTTTGGTCATGTTCTATCTTCAAGTTATGCTGAGGGCAGGATTTTCTGTAATTTTATTTCTGCCTGCTTTCTGTATTGCTTTTGGAGAAAATATTGGGAGATATGCTTTAAGGCAGCCACCATTATTTTATTATCTCACTATCTTCACCTACACTGACATTTCCTGGTCACTCACTTTAAATGTAATTACATTAGAAAAACAGATCAATTAAATTTAGTTGGGTAATCTGTTAAAATTTAAATTTATTAAGATGTATAAATTTGGTCCATAAATGTATGTGTGTAAGAAATAGAAGATTTGAAAGTGCCTGATTACACAGCTTGTGTTACTCTATTTCAAACTCATACCTATGGATTGTAATAAAACACACACACACACACACACACACACACACACAAGGCACAGAAAACATCAGAGAACAAATAAAACAATTAACCTGAGTCTTTCCTTAGGTCACTCCATCCATGTTGCATTGTAGTTTGCGGTTTTTTTTACCCATGGTCAAGGGTATGGGGAGATTTTAGAAGGTGTGTGAAAGATGGAGGTCAATCACAGATGTCCACAAATGTGTGTCTGTAAGAAAGAGTTCCTCCACGCATAGCCCCATCAGGTCTAGAAACTGGAGTACAGGAATCTATTCTGAGGTTACTTGGCTGGCTTCTCCTGGGGCAATCTGTCAGCATATATGTCATGCTCTTTTTGTTTAGGCTATAGTTGCCATAGACAGTGCTAGGAAGTAAGGAAAAGCACTCTGTAGGAGCAGGAAAGATGGCAGGAAGCCAAAGGGAAAAATACAAAAATAGATTGCTATCTTAAAATATTATCCCAAGCCTACCATCCAATCTACAATTAGTTTTGTTCTGTTTTTATTATACAAAGAACTAATGAAAGCATCATATATGTTAATTTTTGATACATGTTGATTTTTACTTCACAGCTACCTTAGAAATTGATGAGGACTATCCGTTATATCAGTCAATTTATAGAGTGACAGCCACAGATGAGGACTCTTTAAATGGTAATGTACATGGTAGGTGGTGATCATTGTGTGAGACACATATATTGCTTTGGCATGCACTAGAATGGCAAACACATACGTAGCCAAGGTAACATGGGATATAAGTCTTACAGATGAATTTGAAACTAATCTGGTAGGAAAGAAGAACAATTTCTGATATTTCCATGAGAAAAATAAGGAAAGCATTGTTGGGAAGATTTTTCTGAGTACAGTGCTATGCTTTGGAGACATTTTTCAAGAGTGGTTAATATATTTAATTTGATAATTAAAGAAAGCATAATGAAGCTGACAACCACTCTAATGCGATATTCGTGTTAATGTTGGAAATAGCATTTTTATAAGAAATTTTCTTAATGAGTATAAGAAAATTATACAGCTTCTAATGGAGGTGGGCAACTGCAAGAAAGACATCAATGCTGAGCTGAAACTGGGGCTTTGTCTTTTGGATTCTATTCAGAACTGTTCCACTTGGCTAGCTATTTCAATGTCATATGTGAATGTGATTATATTTTTTTGATGTTTCAGTATCCTAATTACTAGATATCTAAGAGACTTGCTTTTCTCATAATTGATTCATGATTGTAAAGTCTCTTAGAGATTTGGCAAAATAAAAAGAACCCATAAAGCTCTAAATGGAGAATTTAGCAGTACATTGGACTACAAAAGTCAGCATGCTTTCTCTGCAGCTGTTCTTTTTAAACATGTATTGAAAGAGTTTACTTCTAATTTGGTAATTCACAGTATGAAGTAAGGAGCACTGTATGGGGGTGAAGTAATGGCACTTCAGGTAACTTGGGTCAAGTTAGGAATTTACCACTAACTAGCGGAGTAATCCTGGGGAAGTCACTTAATCCCTCTCGCCCTTGATTTCCAGTTAACCTCCAGTGATATATGGGCTGTTGTCAGTCAAGGTACTCAAAATCCCTGCTCAAAAATACTTTGTTGTAGACCAGCCAGTATGCAATTTGTATGAAATTGTTAAGAAATATGAGACTTTTCCTAATAGATGATATCTTTCCAATAGGTTAAAAAATAACCTATGGTAAAAAAAACAAAACAAAACAAAACAAAACCTATGGTCCAGCTGAAAATAGTTATTACCAGTTCTGTCATTTGCAGGAAAAAAGCACAGCAGGTGTGTTTTAAAATTTAGTGTTTTGGGAAATAGTTACATTGCTAAAGGCTTGATCCTTATCAAATTAAAAAAATATGCAGTTATAATTGAACTTTAATCAAATTTTACCTCATTTCAAACTACATTTTTTTCAGATACTTTTGAGAATGATTTATCTACTCTCACCTCTTCTCAAACATGGTGGAAAATAAATAAAAAGTGCAATCAAGAAGTAAGATAAATTATAAACTGTATTCAACTGTATTAATATTTGCAATTGGTTTATATCATTATAATTCTTATTTTGTTTCTAAAAAGTCAAACAGTGACAGTGAGTTTATTTTGTACATTCTTTCAGAGATGTATTAATTTGCAGAACCAAATCTAATTTTTAAAAAAAATTCTCTTAAAGGAATGTGTATAGTGTTATGCAGCTCTGTAAAAATATAGCAAATCTTTTGGTTGTGTTAATAAGCTAAACAACTCTTACTTTTCCTGTATTCTACATCAGTATATTTCAATGGTTTTAATACAGGCTTAGATAATAAAGAGAGAAATTAATCAATGTAAAAAAAAAGAACTTTCTATATATTTGCTCCATTATTGTATCTGAATGATCTTCCAAATACCTTTTCATTTATTTTAGTGCGATTAATGTATGCTTTATTTTTCTAGTACTCCATTGAGACACAGTTATCTGGACCAAAGAAAGGAGCCAATTCTTTTGGAGTGGATTCTGTAAGTGGCACTGTTAGTGTGAGAGGCAATGATCCCTTGGGCTTTGAGGCTGGATATCATGTAGTTAATATATTTATTTATTATTCTGCAAAGAATGACAAGAATCTTTCATAACTGAACTCTGCCTGAAAGATTAAACAGATTATTATTTTAAAGGAAGAGTAATATTTTGTGATTCATTAATGAGGATTAGTGCAGTTAACCAAATATCTAGAACGAGTCTTGGTGGATATCAAAACATAGAGATCATGTCTTAACTTTTTAGACCTATCTAAAGAAGTTTCAGAAAAAAAAAACGGCTTTAAGTAGCTTTCTAATTAGGGAAAACTAAATCATTAAATTGAAAAAATTTCTGAACATCACATGGGAAGAAATTTAAAACAGTCAAGTTGTGGTATTGAAACAATTTATACTCTGCCCTACTTAGAATGACAAAACACATAGGTAGCCAAGGTAAGATGGGGTATAAGCCTTTCAGATGAATTTGAAACTAATGAGGTAGGGAAAAAGAACAATTTCTGGTATTTCCATGAAAGAAATAAGGAAAGCATTGTTGGGAAGATTTTTCTCAGTAGAGAATGACATGTTAGTAGGAACAATGATTGGAAAGAAAACAACTAGAGGGCTATTGAGATAACCTGTGCACACAGAAATGGAGTGTGAAATTTAAGAAATAAAGGGATAAATTATTATTATTACTGGCATTGGTAAAACATTTCCATTTTCAGAAATCCTCCACATGTATTATTTCAATAAGGTGGTTGAGAAAATAGTCATTAGAGAGCAAATGCAAGAATTTATAGAAAAAATAGAGGATGTGCTGCTGAATAGATATTTAGGAGAAAGAGTGTTTATAACTAAAGATGATCTCAACCTTCTAGCCTAAAAGAACACAAAGGGTAGAAGAAAGCCAATGACTTCTATTTCAATTTCAATCTGGAAATGTTAAATGTCACAGAATGGGGAAGAAGCCAATGATACATATCTTTTAAGCAATTTGAGTCTTAGGACTACAATGTGAGGTTAATATGAGCTTAAAATTAAAATTAGGTGGGAAAAACGGAGATTGTGCCTATCAGCTACATACGTATTTAAGCAGTTCAGCTCCATACTTGTGCCCATTCCCTGCCTCACTTCCCTTGCTTACCTTGACTCACACATTCAACCAAACTCGGTAAGTCCTTTAAGACTTACTTACTTCATCTTTCTACTACATAGCTAACCTATAAATTTTATGACATTTTATAAAAGAAATTTAAATACGTTCATTGTCAGCCCCTCACTCAGCACAGGTTCTTGTACATTGTAAGGGCTTTCTTAACGTTTGCTTAAAAACGTTTTAGTGGAT
The DNA here is from genome assembly GCF_005190385.1 of Monodon monoceros. Lineage (NCBI taxonomy): Eukaryota > Metazoa > Chordata > Mammalia > Artiodactyla > Monodontidae > Monodon > Monodon monoceros. The sequence continues at coordinate 24,089,777 of NW_021703776.1, read as the reverse complement.
ACCTTACTGTCTCAGGGTGTTTTTTTCTTTTCAGAAGGACACTTACTGATATGTCTGAATAAATAACATTTAAAGGGTAAGATGTGTGACAGGATGATGGGGAAAATATTTGAGATCAGATGACATTCTAAACTCTTTTCAGAAATTACTTCCTGTTCTGATCGCAAAGAGTAATTCATGGTCCTGTTTCCAGGGGTTAGCATTAAACAGTCTGCTTTGTGAATGGTTTCAGTGCATTGTACTTTCAGTTAATAATTGAATCTGTAATTCATTCTTTTTTTTGTTCAATTTAGTCTATATTTAGGCATGCAGCCAAGCTACACAGACCTTTGAGACTTAATGGCAAATGACATGAAGCTATTTTGAAATATACAACTAATCTAGTTAACTAAGAAAGCACTTATATTTCTTTAGTTGCCTAGAAGACAATTAAAACACTATATTTAATTGGAGAACACTACAACAACAAAAAAACCTAACAGGAGACATATTATAAAGATACACATGTATTACTAAATAGTATATTGTAAAGTTTTTTAAAAGAAACTCTTTTCCAGGTTTTCCAGCTTACACTGAGAGCAAAAGATACAACAGGTCTATTCTGTCAAGGGACACTAATTATCATGATTAGAAACATAAATGATGAGAAGCCTCAATCTGAGTAAGCATATTTAAAGTGTAACCATAGAGAATGGCTAAACTTTTCACACATACTGTAAATAATAAAGATTATATAGCTACATAAAAATATTTTATTGTTATATTAAAATATATTACTATATACATAAGTGATACATATGCTGATAGAAAGTAAAATGTACGTCAGAAAATATTGGTAAACAAATATAGAAGTGACGAATATCATAATATGGTGAAAAGATTTTTGTGTGTCTTTTTGTTTTCTTCCCCAAAGGTTTTGTAAAGTTGTTGTGTTGCTTTTAAATAAATATATTAATTTTAAACAATGGGAAAAGTAGACCTTAAAATGTAGTTTAAGGTGTTTAATTTAAATTACTTTACTTCCATACTCTGAGATATAATTGTAGCATTCAAAAACATTTTCAGATTACGAATGTCTGTTAGATGTTTTTCTATACTTCAAAATGTCGTAATCAAATACTTTACTACAATCTAAGAAAAATTAAATACTACTTAGATTGATGAAGAGAAAAAGAAAGATTGTAGTATTCAAATTATTTTCCTTCCACCCCTAAGTTATATCTTGACAGATAACTAAGGAGAGTAACATTGTTTGAATCCCCAAATTCATTTTTATTTTATCTGAACAAGAGAAGCAAATATGGAGCTTAGTTTTTCTCCTATTTCTGGGGATAGTTACTCTACCTGTCCTACTACATTTGTGGTAGAGGTGCTGCCAACTTCGTAAAATAATTTTTTGTCACCTGCATGCCTACTATAAGCATAAACTTATTGCCTTTACTTATTTAGTAGAATTCAATGCTAGATAATATAAGCAATACCAAAATAACTAAAATATTGGTATGGCCCCCAAATACTGTTTTCACTTCTTAAGAGACATAGTATGTTAAATTACAATTAATGAAACAGAAAAGGAAATGATTCAAAGTGGTCCAGAATGTAAATACTGTGAGTTATATTATATTATGGTATAAAGGAGAAACCACACTGTAAAGGAGAAACCACATTAGGTTGTGGTGGCCAAGAAGGTTGCTCAGAGGAATGGCCTCTCACCTTCCTTTTCCTTTAACTTCCTTGAACCTCTCTCCCAAGCCCAGATTTAGCCTGTCCTTCCCTTTAAAATGTGTAGCAAAGTTATGGTATCTATCACACAGCACTATAGTTATTTATATCTGTGTTCACTTCTAGCAGTGAGATCTAAAGAGCAGAAGCCAGCTTATTCTTATGCATATAATCTGGAATAACATACTGTAGGTTACTGATAAATGTCTGATGCTTGAATGGAAGGTTGAATAAGAAAGAAATTTAAGTTTCAGAAATGTTCTGGAAATTGATCAGGGACTTGAAATATACTTTAAAGAGATGAACAATAAATTTAAAATAAATGTCCTGATAACTTGCTTGTCCAAACTTGTCCAAAGTTATGACTTTGGACAGCATTTCATCATACCAGATAAGATGAAAATGAATATATTTAATCCCTTATGTTCAATTGCCAACTATTCCATACATTTGGTATTTAGAATAATAGAGGTGCACTATTTCAATCTGTTTTCCAGTTTTCATCTCTTTGATGTTATGCTATCTTTCATGTCTCGCATGATGCCAGAGACTAATGATTAAAAATTAATGCTTATGCAAAAAAGTTACATAACTTTGTGCCAGAAATGGATTTTCTCAACATTTGAATACTTTTGGAACTCTTAAATTCTTGACAAGATGAAGGTAATATTATCACAAATCCAAAAGATTCTTTGCAAGTTATCAGAACTGAGCAGGTATGTGCATACAAATCTGCATTTGCAACATTTTTTCATCAACATTTTTTTTTCTTTAGACCTTTTCCTCTGAATTCTATTAATGTAACTGAAGAAAAACCTGTTGGAGAAATTATAGCAAGAGTAAAACCAACAGATCGAGATGAAGATGGCGGCATCACTTATACCTTTAGATCACAGCAGGAAAAGTTTGCTTTGGACCCTTGTGAGTTTTAAATACACAGCTCTAGCTGTCTTCATTTAAGCATTCACTATCTAATCTCGGCATTTCCTTTAGACTTTGGGCTAGTAAAGCTACCCTTTCAAAATTAGATTAAATATGGAGAAGGAAACACCAAAAATGTGTGGCATTTGGACAGTTGCTATTTTCCTACTTGTAAAAATGAACTTCTTGTGAAATAACGTCTGTCACAGTAACTTATTTTTATAACTGGCTATTGGCTTTCAGAGGCAATCAGTACAATGCTTCTGTGAAATCCTTGTAAACTATAGGACAGATAGGTCATATCTAACTCCTCAGTTTCATTTGTGAAAATCGGAACATTTCCTTAATAATTATATTTTGGACACTTGATTATGGATATATTCCTGCCTATGGGTACAGAATTACTACTCTGAAATATTGTTTTCCTATGGCCACAGTACTTAACTGTCCAGCATTCAACCAGAGAGAAAAAAAAAAACAAAACACCAGCAACACAACTATGAGAGCTTCTTAAGCAGACTCTGTAAGGCTGTTGTCTCTGTGTCTAATGCCAGAGCTTGAGGTCCACAAGCCCAGAGGTCAGGAGGGAAGATGAATATAAAGTGGGAGAGATTAAGGGTAGACCAGACACACAAGCAGGCTGTGGACCCTATGAGAATGCACTAAAACCCATGTCTGTTCTTGTTGCTGCTGACCTTGATAGTGAGGGCATCCTGCAGAAGCTGGGGCCTTTCATTATAAGGCTGAGCACATACACCTGTTCTAGGAGCCAGAGAAGTTGAAAGAGGATCCAGAGGTGGATAGAGCAGCTGCAGAGCCAGCTGCTACTTTACGCCAATGATGAGATAGCAGACCAGCAAAAACATATGTAAGAAATGAAATGTCTGCTGCTAACTTTCAACTCTCCCAGTCAACCGAGATTCTCCCTTGGAAGCACCAGGGATGAACAGTCATTTCTGTCTTCACAAATTTTCCTAAGTTTGACCCTTGAGCTCATTTTTCATCTTTCTATAAAATATATCTCTTATATGTGGAATCTAAAAACAGGGTACAAATGAACTTATCTACAAAACAGAAATAGAGTTACAAATGTAGAAACAAACTTATTATTACCAGGGGGTAAGGGTGGGAGGGATAAATTGGGAGACTGGGATTGACATATACACACTACTATATATAAAACATAACTAATAAGGACAGGGAACACTACTCAATACTCTATAATGGCCTATATGGGAAAATAATCTAAAAAAGAGTGGATATATGTATATGTATAACAGATTCACTTTGTTGTACACCTGAAACTAATACAACATTGTAAATGAACTATACTACAATAAAAATTAGTTAAAAGAAGAATTAGTTAAGTTGGATGGCAGAAACAATACATGATTAGGATTTTAACATAGTTTGGCTAGTTTTTTCAGGCTCAAAAACACTAATAACTCTATTATTGTAATTAAAATCAAATACTGTGTTCTGATACTTTTAAAGTCAAGATGCTACCTATGCTTGGTAAATCCATAAATTACAATTTAGAGATTTGGAGGAAAATATGATGAAACCATTTATAATATTAAATTATATTTTAAAGGTAAGTATAAAGCAAGTGGGCATTTTTAAACAAATATTTTCAATGATTGTAGAGCTGCTAAACATCACTTTCCTTATTCACTAAAAGTGTATACTATTAAATGAATTAAATTACCATCAATATGAATAAATTAATATATGCTTAATTATTTGAGTTTGGTAATTTTTCTTTATTTATTTTCATTAGTTACAGGCATAATCACTCTTCTTCAGCCTTTGAATCTTGACAACCCAAATACTTCTAAAACCTATTCTTTGGAAATTGAGGCCATAGGTAATGGGAATAATACCAGTACCTATACGTTTACAGTGTTTGTGGAGGATGCAGACAATCCTATTGTCTGTGACTCGAGTTTTTCAATAGGAGCAGGTAAATTACAACCTTCTATTTTATTGATAACATTCATGAAATGAAAGAGTAAGAAAATTTTAAAATAAAATTTTTAATAATAACTAAAGTTTTATTTTTTATTTTTAATAAAAGAGAAGTAAAAGAACTCAATAAAGTGAGAGATATACTCTTACAAAGAAAAAATACAGAGTTGGTATGATTTAAAATAACTTTCAAATAATTATTTCTTTGTGTGGAAGATTGGGTATAGGAATAGTTACAAAATTATTTTGTTTATCCCTAACATATGAATTAACAGGTTGCTTAACAAGTTGTCATATGTGTGAAAATCTAAACAATAAAATACAACTTTTATCTTCTAGATTGACCAAGACTTAAAAATAACAGGAAAAAAGTCAGTGCTGGCTAAGGTATAAAGAAATTAACACTTACAATGGAATACTACTCAGCCATAAAAAGAATAGAATTTTGCCATTTGCAGCAATATAGATGGACTTGGAGGGCATTATGCTAGGTGAAATAAGTGATATAGAAAAAGACAAGTACTGTATAGTATCACTTATATGTGGAACTGAAAAATACAACAAACTAGTGAATATAACAAAAAAGAAGCAGACTCACAGATCTAGAGAACAAACTAGTGGTTAGCAGTGGGGAGAGGGGAGGTGGGAGGGAGGCAATGTAGGGGTAAGGGACTTAGAAGCACAAACTAGTAGGTATAAAAGAAGCTACAAGGATATATTATACAACATGGAGAATATAGAAAATATTTTATAATAACAATAAAAGGAGTATAACCTTTAAAAATTGTGAATCAGAGAGGAACCAAGATGGCGGAGTAGAAGGACATGCTCTCACTCCCTCTTGTGAGAACACTAGAATCACAACTAGCTGCTGGACAATCATTGACAGGAAGACACTGGAACTCACCAAAAAAGATACCCCACATCCAAAGACAAAGAAGCCACAATGAGACGGTAAGAGGGGCACAATCACAGTAAAATCAAATCCAGTAACTGCTGGGTGGGTGACTCACAGACTGGAGAACACTTAATACCACAGAAGTCCACCCACTGTAGTGAAGGTTCTGAGCCCCACGTCAGGCTTCCCAACCTGGGGGTCCAGCAATGGGAGGAGGAAACAGACTTTGAAGCCTAGTGGGAATTGACTGTAGGACTTCAACACGACTTGGGGGAAACAGAGACTCCACTCTTGGAGGGCACACACAAAGTAGTGTGTGCATTGGGATGCAGGGTAAGGGGCAGTGACCCCAGGGAAGACTGAACCAGACCTACCTGCTAGTGTTGGAGGGTCTCCTGCAGAGGCAGGGGGTGGCTGTGGCACACTGTGGGGACAAGGACATTGACAGCAGGAGTTCTGGGAAGTACTCCTTGGTGTGAGCCCTCCCAGAGTCTGTCATTATCCCCATCAAAGAGCCCAGGTAGGCTCCAGTGTTGGGTTGTCTAAGGCCAAACAACCAACAGGGAGGGATGCAGCCCCACCCATCAACAGTCAAGTGGACTAAAGTTTACAGAGCTCTGCCCACCAGAGCAACAGCCAGCTCTACCCACCACCAGTCCCTCCCATCAAGCCTCTTAGATAGCCTCATCCACCAGAAGGCAGACAGCAGAAGCAAGAAGAACTACAATCCTGCAGCCTGTGGAACAAAAACCACATTCACAGAAAGATAGATAAGATGAAAAGACAGAGGGCTATGTACCAGATGAAGGAACAAGATAAAACCCCAGAAAAACTAAATGAAGTGTAGATAGGCAACGTTCCAGAAAAAAAATTCAGAATAATGATAGTGAAGATGATCCAGGACCTTGGAAAAACAATGGAGGCAAAGATGGAGAAGATGCAAGAAATGTTTAACAAAGACCTAGAAGAATTAAAGAACAAACAGAGATGAACAATTCAATAACTGAAATGAAAAATACACTAGAAGGAATCAATAGCAGAATACCTGAGGCAGAAGAATGGATAAGTGACCTGGAAGACAGAATTGTGGAATTCACTGCTGCAGAACAGAATAAAGAAAAAAGAATGAAAAGAAATGAAGACAGCCTAAGAGACCTCTGGGACAACATTTAATGCACCAACATTCGCAATATAGGGGTCCCAGAAGGAGAAGAGAGAGACAAAGGACAAGAGAAAATATTTGAAGAGATTATAGTCGAAAAATTCCCTAACATGGGAAAGGAAATAGCCACCCAAGTCCAGGAAGCACACAGAGTCCCATACAGGATAAACCCAAGGAGAAACACGCCGAGACACATAGTAATCAAATTGGCAAAAATTAAAGACAAAGAAAAATTATTGAAAGCAGCAAGGGAAAAACGACAAATAACATAAAAGGGAACTCCCATAAGTTTAACAGCTGATTTCTTAGCAGAAACTCTACAAGCCAGAAGGGAGTGGCATGATATACTTAAAGTGATAAAAGGGAAGAACCTACAACCAAGATTACTCTACCCAGCAAGGATCTCATTCAGATTCTATGGAGAAATCAAAAGCCTTACAGACAAGCAAAGGCTAAGAGAATTCAGCACCACCAAACCAGCTCTAAAGGAACTGGTTTAAGGAAAAGAACTTTAGAACACTAAGGGAAATTTTCTAAGTGGGAAACACAAGAGAAGAAAAGGATCTACAAAAACAAACACAAAACAATTAAGAAAATGGCCATAGGAACATACATATTGATAATTACCTTAAATGTGCATGGATTAAATGCTTCAACCAAAAGACACAGGCTTGCTGAATGGATACAAAAACAAGATCCATATATATGCTGTCTAAAAGAGACCCACTTCAGACCTAAGGACACATACAGACTGAAAGTGAGGGGATGGAAAAAGATATTCCATGCAAATGGAAATCAAAAGAAAGCTGAGGTAGCTATACTCATATCAGATAAAATAGACTTTAAAATAAAGAATGTTACAAGAGACAAGGAAGGACACTATATAATGATCAGGGGATCAATCCAAGAAGATATAACATCTATAAATATATATGCACCCAACATAGGAGCACCTCAATACATAAGGCAACTGCTAACAGCTATAAAAGAGAAAATCAACAGTAACACAATAATAGTGGGGGACTTTAACACCTCACTTACACCAAGGGACAGATCATCCAAAATGAAAATAAATAAGGAAACAGAAGCTTTAAATGACACAATAGACCACATAGATTTCATTGATATTTATAGGACATTCCATCCAAAAACAGCAGATTACACTTTCTTCTCAAGTGAGCATGGAACATTCTCCAGGATAGATCACATCCTCAGTCACAAATCAAGCCTTGGTAAATTTAAGAAAACTGAAATCATATCAAGCATCTTTTCTGACCACAACGCTATGAGATTAGAAATCAAATACAGGGAAAAAAAACACAAAGACAAACACATGGAGGGTAAACAATATGTTACTAAATGACCAAGAAATCACTGAAGAAATCAAACAGGAAATCAAAAAATACCTAGAGACAAATGACAATGAAAACACGACGATCCAAAACCTATGGGATGGAGCAAAAGCAGCTCTAAGAGGGAAGTTTATAGCTATACAAGCCGACCTCAAGAAACAAGAAAAATCTCAATTAAACAATCTAACCTTACACCTAAAGGAACTAGAGAAAGAAGAACAAACACAACCCAAAGTTAGCAGAAGGAAAGAAATTATAAAGATCAGAACAGAAATAAATGAAACAGAAACAACAAAAACAATAGCAAAGATAAATAAAACTAAAAGCTGGTTCTCTGAGAAGATAAACAAACTTGATAAACCATTAGCCAGACTCATCAAGAAAAGGAGAGGACTCAAATCAATAAAATTAGAAATGAAAAAGGAGAAGTTACAAAAGACATCACAAAAATACAAAGCATCCTAAGAGACTACTATAAGCAACTCTGTGCCAATAAAATGGACAACCTGGAAGAAATAGACAAATTCTTAGAAAGGTATAACCTTCCAAGACTGAACCAGGAAGAAACAGAAAATATGAACAGACCAATCACAAGTAATGAAATTGAAACTGTGATTAAAAATCTTCCAACAAACCAAAGTCCAGGACCAGATGGCTTCACAGGTGAATTCTATCAAACATTTAGAGAAGAGCTAACACCCATCTTTCTCAAACTCTTCCAAAAAACTGTAGAGGAAGGAACACTCCTAAACTCATTCTATGAGGCCACCATCACCCTGATACCAAAACTAGACAAAGATACTACAAAAATAGAAAATTACAGACCAACAACTGATGAATATAGATGCAAAAATCCTCAACAAAATACCAGCAAACAGAATCCAACAACAAATTAAAAGGATCATACACCATGATCGAGTGGGATTTATCCCAGGGATGCAAGGATTCCTCAATACATGCAAATCAATCAATGTAATACACCATATTAACAAATTAAAGAATAAAAACCATATGATCATCTCAATAGATGCATAAAAAGATTATGACAAAATTCAACACCCATTTATGATTAAAACTCTCCAGAAAGTGGACATAGATGGAACTTACCTCAACATAATAAAGGCCATATATGACAAACCCACAGCAAACATCATTCTCAATGGTGAAAAACTGAAAGTATTTCCTCTAAGATCAGGAACGAGACAAGGATGTTCACTCTCACCACTGTTATTCAACATAGTTTTGGAAGTCCTAGCCACGGCAATCAGAGAAGAAAAAGTAATACAAATTGGAAAAGAAGAAGTAAAACTGTCACTGTTTGCAGATGACATGATACTATACATAGAGAATCCTAAAGATGCCACCAGAAAACTACTAGAGCTAATCAATGAATTTGGTAACCTTGCAGGATACAAAATTAATGCACAGAAATCTCTTGTATTTCTACACACTAATGATGAAAAGTCTGAAAGAGAAATTATGGAAACACGCCCATTTACCACTGCAACAAAAAGAATAAAATACCTAGGAATAAACCTACCTAGGGAGACAAAAGACCTGTATGCAGAAAACTATAAGACACTGATGAAGGAAATTAAAGGTGATACCAACAGATGGAGAGATATACCATGTTCTTGGATTGGAAGAATCATTATTGTGAAAATGATTATACTACCCAAAGCAATCTACAGATTCAATGCAATCCCTGTCAAATTACCAATGGCATTTTTTACAGAACCAGAACAAATCATCTCAAAATTTGTATGGAGACACAAAAGACCCCGAATAGCCAAAGCAGTCTTGAGGCAAAAAACAAAGCTGGAGGAATCAGACTCCGTGACCTCAGACTATACTACAAAGCTAGAGTAATCAAGACAATATGGTACTGGCACAAAAACAGAAACATAGATCAATGGAACAAGATAGAAAGCCCAGAGATAAACCCATGCATCTATGGTCAACAAATCTATGACAAAGGAGGCAAAGATATACAAGGGAGAAAAGACAGTCTCTTCAATATGTGGTACTGGGAAAGCTGGACAGCTACATGTAAAAGAATGAAATTAGAACACTCCCTAACACCATACACAAAAATAAACTCAAAATGGATTCGAGACCTAAATATAAGACCGGACACTATAAAACTCTTAGAGGAAAACATAGGAAGAATGCTCTTTGACATAAATCACAGCAAGATCTGTTTTGATCCAACTCCTTGAGTAATGGAAATAAAACCAAAAATAAACAAATCGGACCTAATGAAACTTCAAAGCTTTTGCACAGCAAAGGCAAGCATAAACAAGACAAAAAGACAACCCTCAGAATGGGAGAAAATATTCACAAACGAATCAACGGACAAACGATTAATCTCCAAAATATATAAACAGCTCATGCAGCTCAATATTAAAGAAACAAACAACCCAATCCAAAAATGGGCAGAAGACCTAAATAAACATTTCTCCAAAGAAGACATACAGATGGCCAAGAATCACATGAAAAGATGCTCAACATCACTATTAGAGAAATGCAAATCAAAACTACAATGAGGTATCACCTCCTCACACCAGTTAGAATGGGCATCATCAGAAAATCTACAAACAACAAATGCTGGAGAGGGTGTGCAGAAAAGGGAACCCTCTTGCCCTGTTGGTGGGAATATAAATTGATACAGCCACTATGGAGAACAGTATGGAGTTTTCTTAAATAGTAAAAATAGAATTACCATATGATCCAGCAATCCCACTACTGCGCATATACCCAGAGAAAACCGTAATTCAAAAAGACACATGCACCCCAATGTTCATTGCAGCACTATTTACAATAGCCAGGTCATGGAAGCAACCTAAACGCCCATTGACAGATGAAGGGATAAAGAAGATGTGGTACATATATACAATGGAATATTACTCAGCCATAAAAAGGAATGAAATTGAGTCATTTGTTGAGACGTGGATGGATCCAGAGACTGTCATACAGAGTGAAATAAGTCATAAAGAGAAAAACAAATATCGTATATTAAGGCATGTATGTGGAACCTAGAAAAATGGTACAGATGAACCAGTTTGCAGGGCAGAAGTTGAGATACATATGTAGAGAACTAACGTATTCCCCCAAGGGGGGAAAACGTTAGTGGGGTGGGGTTGGTGGTGTGATGAATTGGGCGATTGGGCTTGACATGTATACACTGATGTGGATAAAATTGATGACTAATAAGAACCTGCAGTATAAAAAAACAAACAAACTAAAAACTAATACTAAACTTTCTTTGGGTTATTTGTATGAAAATATGTTAATATAAATGTTTCAGACATTACATGAAATTTCTAAAAATCTTCTATGTTCTGGTATAATGTTATAAGTCATAATTCTAGTTATTACTTTAAAATGTATATCTCAGAAATAACTAAATTTCCTTGTCAATTGCATTATTATGAACTTTCATCAAATCTTTAACCGTGGTCATTTTTAAGTCCTTGTCATTTACAGACAGTTCTGGGTGTACTCTGATGCTTTTGTAAAAATGTCCCTATAAAAGGGTTTCATCTTCAAGGAATTCATGGAAAAGACTGACAAGTACAGGTTTCTGGTAACTGTCCTGCTGAACTGAATGAATAAGCATTTTCAGAACTCTAATGGAAAACTGATGAACTCATAAAAGTGCTAACAAAAGATCAAGATGAAAAAAGTTTAATTACACGGGACTGAGTGAACTGATGAGGATGATTATAATTTTTGTGACTTTCTGTTTGAATAAAAAAGAAAATCCCACAAGGACTCTTTATCTCTAATCTTACTAGCTTACTTATCTGTCATAGTAAAACCCTCTTTATTCTTTCTGCCTTCTCTGTTTTGACTCCTTTTCTTTCTCTAGCTGTTTCTATTAGGAGAAACTACCCAGTTAACTGGGAGACAATGAGAGGATAATAAAGTTGAGGGCAAATGGAACACCACAAATTTTATTAAAATAGCTTGTTTTTGTTTTGGATTCCTGTCCATTGTTGCTTTCTATTCATTTCGCACAGCCAGTATTATCACTTCTCCAATTTTTAGAAATATCACTCTTTTGGAAACTGAAAATTTCCAAAACACACATGCATGTGCACATGCATACACACAAAGAGATTTCATACTTTGACCCAAAACATACATTCTAGTATGTGTTAAATCTATCTGAAATAAGAATTTGTGTTAAAGGGACTTGCTCATAAATGCTAAACTTAAGAAAGAAAACCCTCCTAGTAGGCTTGGCAATGAATCACCTTACAGACCTGATGCTTATGAAAACTTTATCTTTTGGATCACTTTGAGAGAACTGAACTGATGTTCTTCATAATTTACTTTTTTGGTCTCCCCCAAATCATAGAAAGCTTTAAAAAGATACACGTGGATCCCAAGGAGGTCATTCTAACCTGACTTCTACTGCAGACTTGGCTGAACCAGCATAAGCTGCTTAGGCAGGATCAAGATCAAGATTTTCTTCTCTTCCATCATGTGGGTTTATGGTCTTTGTGACAGAGAAGTAGCAGAAAAGAAAATACTGCCTTCTAGGTCTTCCCTGGTGGCACAGTGGTTGAGAGTCCGCCTGCCGATGCAGGGGACACGGGTTCGTGCCCCGGTCCGGGAGGATCCCACATGCCGCGGAGCGGCTGGGCCCGTGAGCCATGGCCGCTGAGCCTGCGCGTCCGGAACCTGTGCTCCGCAACGGGAGAGGCCACAACAGTGAGAGGCCCGCGTACCGCAAAAGAAAAAAAAAAAAAAAAATACTGCCTTCTATCTAAAATAGGGTATCTCTGTGGGTCTCTGTGAGGTTTTTCAAGACAGGGTATTAATTAATTTATTTATTTTTGCTGTGTTGGGTCTTTGTTTCTGTGCGAGGGCTTTCTCTAGTTGTGGCAAGCGGAGGCCACTCTTCATCGCTGTGTGCAGGCCTCTCACTTATCGCGGCCTTTCTTGTTGCGGAGCACAGGCTCCAGACGTGCAGGCTCAGTAGTTGTGGCTTACGGGCCTAGTTCCTCCGCGGCATGTGGGATCCTCCCAGACCGGGCTCGAACCCGTGTCCCCTGCATTAGCAGGCAGATTCTCAACCACTGCGCCACCAGGGAAGCCCCAAGACAGGGTATTGACACAACTTTCAGGTGGCTGATGTGATACATACATATTAAATTCACTTACTATGTTAAATTATCCAATGGCCTTAATTAACTAGAACGACCACTAAATTAGGCAATCTGTATACACATATTCAGTTTGAAACAAAGGTTCAAAATAAGCAAGACCTGTTCACACAACAATTGTTCCATTACATTCTTTGAAATAGTCAAACTGTATGAGGCTTTTACAGGACTACCTAGTCTAAGTTATAGACTTGATATTCAATATTCAAGTGCACAGAAAGCAGGAATAATTTTAAAAGAGTATCATTTGTAGAATCGTACAACAGGTGAAGAAAATACTTACGGTTTAATGTGTGTGCATTTGTGTTATTCGGTTTTTAGGTGAGAAAGAATCACAGTTGGTAACACTGAAAGAAAGATAAGAAGCAGTGGTTGAAGAAAGGAAAGTAAATAACATTTATTGAGCACTTGTGAGATGCATTACGTATAATATTTTATTTAATCCTCAGAACTACTCTAAGGTTGAGAATATATCTTATCCTATTGTACAGATGAGAATATTGATGGACTAGAAATTCAACTGGAGTCAATTCCTGACTCCACAGCTTTTGCTCTATTTTTTGTACATTATTGTGAAAAGAGATAAAAGACTTCAATTATCTAACAAAGGAATGAAAGTTGAAAGCATATCTTAATGGTCATTGACTTTGTGCCAGACACTGAGCAATTATATCGTATTCCACACACTAGCCCAAAATTTAAATGTAGAAATATGAAACTGATATTTTTATGTTGGCTTTCTTAAAATGAATGTTAGTGGGAAAAATTACTTGTGGTCTTTATTTCTCTGAAATAAATATCATTAAGAAAACTGCTATAGGGAGAAATTCTTACAGTATAACAACTTATGGAGCCAATATGAAGCAAAAAGTAGTGAAAGAATGTTTGAATTTAAATTATTGCTCATGGTTTACATAATTGTATAGGTGTTTTAGTGTCTATTCCTAAAAAGGTTCCTGCATTTGCTTTTATATATAGGATTCTTGCAAGAGATCCAGATCCAGGACAAGAAGTTGAGGTAAGTATTGTATTATTATCTATTAATTTTTTCCAACTTTTATTTTGTAAAAAGTGCTCAAATTTTCAATGAGCAAAAAATTATTTCATCAGGCTTTGAATTAATGTTGTCTTTATATCTTATGGTAGTCACTGAAGTGAGAGGAGGACTTTAAACCTTTGAATATAGTAACAGACTAAAAATTATATGACTTGGAAGTGAAAGCAACAGACCTTCTAAAATGCTCTAAAAGGCATTTAGAAAAACTAGAGTTTATATTTTTTTCCATTTGTCTGATGACATTTATACAGCTGAGAGAAATCCTTTAATGTTTGTTACCTTTTATTCATCCCAGATCAGGCATATTTTATTATACACATAATTTGAATAAAGGATATGTTGTATCTTCATATAAGTTCTAGTTTCAGCAATAATTAATTAATAGTGATTTAATAAATAATACATGACAAAATAGTTACAGATTAAGAGGGAATAAAGAAGAAGAAATACAAAATAATCACTCGAGATTTTCTCAGGAATTTTTATGGTGTACATATGAACTATATTCTAATTGTACTTGTAAGAAAAAATTGAGTTTTTGATTATAGAATGTATTATAAGTCATATTAGTGCAATGGAATAGTCTGCTCTAATTCTCTTTAGAGCAAACTAAACTTTTTCCATTTGTTCATACTTACTCTGGTAGCTGGCTTATAAACATCATTTGGGGAATAAGGTTGAAATGAAAGCTTAGGGGGGCACTGTTGGAAAATTTAGCCTGCATATAATTTTTCTGGTGACCTGATTACAGTGAGGCACTGATCAGTACTCCCAATTTCATTTTTTTGCTCATGTGAATTTTAGACTGAGGACAGAAGATGACACAGGAAAAGTGTAGTTTCTTGTTTAATAGGTTCAGAAGCTCCATTTATGTGGGTGTGTAAATGTGTGTGGGAGGACAGGGTCAGGATATGGGGATTATGTGCATTTAGGGTGTGTAGATATATATGTGGGTTTATGCCAGGATACATGCATGTGGGAGGAGGATGGGGTGACTATGTAAATACCGACTACAACTTCATGTGTTTACACATAACTAAATATTACACATTTCATAACTAAATATTATAATACCTGATTTATATTGTAGAAGTCACTGGGAAAGAAAAACAAAACAAAGACTTGGAAAATGATAATTTTTTTAACAAAAAGCAGTAATAATAAGGGGAGAAACAAAGAAAATGAGATTTTTCCAAAAGAACATTTAATGGATTTTAGCCTAATATAAGCCAACTTTGGTTGTTCACTCATAGACAAATAAAAATCAGTTAGTATGCCCATCAAAATGGCTGTGATGCCTTTTTGGAAATGGCATTGGATATGTCTCCCAGGTTTTATTGTTTCTCTTTGGACCAGAAACTGGATGTAAATTTTTTCAAAATATGATGTCTTAACTAAATCCCTTTAAAAATCTTTAATATTCATCTTGAAACTGAGCCCAGTTATAAGCACAGTGATAACAATGGAGAGGAACATGCTGATGTCCCTAAAAAATATCTTTGTCTAAGGCAATATTTTATTGTGCCACACAGAAAATCAATTTAGAGATGAGATCTAATGGCATTGTCCAAATAATTCAGTGTATGTGCCTCCTGAGTATACAAGAGGGAATGACTTTTTTATATATTAGAAAAATCTGTAAATGCAACACTAGAAAATAAACTAATTATAAAACCAATAATAGTTATTTACCAAAAATGCTCTAATACTTAAATATAAAAACCTTTGGAAAAAATACAACTAAAAATGTAAATGAATTTTCAGATTACTCTTGAGGTCTGGAAAAGAAAGTTTAGCTTTTATTTTTATGGGCACTGTCTTCACAAAATTAATTTTGGTTTACTTAGGTCTTGCCAAATAACTGCATCAAAACTGTAAGTTCAGAATCCATGCTTTTTCAATAACGTATTAACCATTTTTTTGTGTGCTTTCTTAAAAGTTTTTAACATTAAACTCTTCAGTTAATACCACTGCCTACTTTGCTTTGGATTCACATAATGCCGTGATTTCTAAAACCACAAGAGTTCTTTTGGATTATGAAACAAATCCTAAGGTAAAAATAAATATGAAACTTAACATTAAATAATAAATACCTTTAAATACCCTTCAAAAAGAATAATTTTCAATATTTTCAATAACTTTTAAAAACTTAACTAAATTGAAATAAAAATACCAAATTTATGTAATTGCATTTTCATATTCACATAGATCAAGCAAAAATTCACTTTAAGAAAATAAATTTAGAATTTTATTTGATTCATTTTACTCTTTCCATTAGACTTTTAAAAAATATTATTTCAATTTTTGTGTTTGCTTCTTTAAGTGCATATAAAAGTTAGAGAAGGGATTACCTCCATACTCAAAAGCATAAAAATGTTGGAGAAAGGATTGCCTCCATATTCAAAAGCATAAAACTGAGGCAACGTTCTGGGAAATTAAATAAAATTGCCCTTTATTACAGTCACAAATTATCTGGAGTGTTGCCTCTCTCCTTGGCTTTACTTGACTGTAGAGATATGGCCTAAATCTTTTTTTCCCCCAATGTCCTGGTTAAATTTCAGATTTGCAAATATTTGGAAAGAACAGAGAGGTATAAGCGTATGGAAAAACATAACAAATCTCTTTTCCTACAAAGTCATTCTGGGAAATGGGACCACTTAAATTTCAAATGTTTCCCAGTGTCCTTAAACATTTCTCAATGCTTCCAGTAGTAGACTTATCAAGAAACATTGTTTTTTTAAAAACATCACCTTACCTAAAACAAGCCTTTATAAGCTACAAATATTTTGACCAGGATTTTCTCACTGTGTGAGAGTTAGAGGAAAAATTAAAAGCAACAACTGGTGCTCTAGGACAACTGGCTAATGGTTTATAATATTTTCACTTTGGTATTGTACGATCATCTCTCATATTATCAACTTTGCTGTTTTCCATTCACTCCTAAATGAAGTACTTCAGTTCTATTTGCTTCTTCACTCTTTCATATAATGTTCAAAATTAACTTTATGAAAGAAGCCCCATTCACGTTTACACTGAATTTATAAATTAGACTGAAGAGAATTAGCATCATTATCATCCATAAAGCAGGATGATTTATTAAATTATTCAGAACTTTATTAATTTTCCATATATTTCATATTTTTCTCCACAGAAGTTTGTAATTTTACACATTATATGTATGATATTCCTAGACAACTTGACTTTTGCTGCTGTATATTCATTTTCTAATTGTTCAAGATTAAACTTGATTCTTATACCTTGATATTTAAAATGGCAACTTTGCTAACTCCTTATATTAATTTGAATAATTTCTAGATGAGCTTTCATTTTTATGTTAACTGTGTTAACATTCACAGTTAAAATAACTGTCAAGAGTGACAGTTGTTTTTTTCTCTTCAATTCTTAAAACTTTTTATTCATACTGCATGCCTTATTTTTTTGATGAGGACTTCCAGAACAATGTTTACTAGAAGTGGTTATAGGATGCATCCTTGTTTTGTCTTGATTTTAAAAGTTATTGTTTAATGTTTCAAATGACAATGGTATTTCTTATAGGGCTATGGTAGACATCTTTTTTAAGTAAGAAAAGTTTTTTTTCTTTAAATAAATTTGTTTATTTTATTTTTGGCTGTGTTGGGTCTTCATTGCTGCATGCGAGCTTTCTCTAGTTGTGGCTAGTGGTGTGGTGCATAGGCTTCTCATTGCGGTGGCTTCTCTTGTTGCAGAGCACGGGCTCTAGGCATGCAGGCTTCAGTAGCTGTGGCACATGGGCTCTAGAGCAGAGGCTCAGTAGTTGTGGAACACGGGCTTAGCTGCTCCACGGCATGTGGGATCTTCCCGGACCAGGGATCTAACCCATGTTCCCTGCATTGGCAGGCAGATTCTTAACCACTGCGTCACCAGGGAAGCCCAGAAAAGTTTTTTTTTTTTATTCCTAATTTGTTAAGGGATATTTGATGTTGAATTTTATAATATTTTTCTCCATTTACTTAGAAAATTATATGGTTTCTTTTTGTGAATTTATTAAATGTATGAGTTATTTTAATACATTTTATGTTATTATAACATCTTTGTCTTTCTGGCATATAACCTACCCCATATAAGGTAGTTTTCAATATAGATTACTATATTCAATTTGCTACTATTTTAATTTAATTTGGGGATTGTAATCCTAAATGTTCCCTTGTCTTTGTTGACTAAAGCTCAAGGTGGTTTGTTCACTCATTTTTTCTTCCCACATGTGAGCTCATCATTAGAAGAGCTTCTGCATGTTTACACATTTAAACAGTGTTGAGCAATTGTCCCTCCAAAGGGGTATACCTCTTAGCATTCCTAAGGCATCACTGGTTTCAGGAACGTTTATATGTTAATTACATGGCCCAGCTATTCTTGGACCGAATGTGTAGTACAACCTAACTTTTATGAGTTTCTCTCTCTCTCTCTCTCCCTCTTTCTTCTTCTCCTATAATTTAGTGGCAGTAGTATTCTGGAAAAATTATGGCAAATGATTTTACTCTGTCCACCAACCTGATCTAAAAACAAACCTTCATTTGATAAACTTTCATCCTCTTTTGGTTCACATATTAATCGTCTCCATTGATTTCCTCCATGGTAAGGTTATTTCTAATTGGCTTCTTGTCTCTGGTGTACTGCACAGTGCATCGTATAGTCAGTGCTCAAGAATATTTCTTGAATGAAAGCATGAATTCTCTCTACTATTTTCAAGGGTCCATGTATTTGTTAAGACTTAAAACAATGAGAAACAATAGATTCATTAGTTTGATATCATTTTTGAATTGCCAAGTACTGTGTTGGCACTCTTACCCAGATTTTCAAGAAACCACACATTTATTTTTTTTCCTAAAGCATCAAACCAGTTACATTATGTTGAGTATGTGTTAGGCACCAGTAAGGTGCCTAGCTATTATTACACATAATAGCTTACTTAATGCTTATGGAAGCCCTGTGAGGTAGATACCATTTTAACCTCCATTTTATAGATGAAGACACTAAGTCCAAATAAATAAGTGGCCTACCCAAGATCATCCAGCTGGTAAATGGATGAATCATGATTCCAACACAAGCAGCCTAACGTTATTATTTAAAAAAAATTTTTTTGAACATCTTCACTGGAGTATAATTGCTTTACTGTGGTGTGTTAGTTTCTGTTGTATTACAAACTGAATCAGCTATACATATACATATATCCCCGTATCTCTTCCCTCTTGCATCTCCCTCCCACCCTCCCTATTCCACATCTCTAGGTGGACACAAAACACTGAGCTGATCTCCCTGTGCTATGCGGCTGCTTCCCAGTAACTATTTTCCATTTGGTAGTGTATATATGTCCATGCCACTCTCCCACTTTGTCCCAGCTTACCCTTCCCCCTCCCAGTGTCCTCAAGTCCATTCTCTATGTCTGTATCTTTATTCCTGTCCTGCCCCTAGGTTCTTCAGAGCCATTTCTTTTTTTTTTAGATTCCATATATATGTGTTAGTATATGGTATTTGTTTTTGTCTGACTTACTTCACTCTGTATGACAGACTCTAGGTCCATCCACCTCACTGCAAATAACTCAGTTTTGTTTCTTTTTTATGGCTGAGCAATATTCCATTGTATATATGTGCCACATCTTCTTTATCCATTCATCTGTCGATGGACAATAAGGTTGCTTCCATGTCCTGGATATTGTAAATAGAGCTGCAATGAACATTGTGGTACATGACTCTTTTTGAATTATGGTTTTCTCAGGGTATATGCCCTGTAGTGGGACTGCTGGGTCATATTGTAGTTCTATTTTTAGTTATTTAAGGAACCTCCAAACTGTTCTCCGTAGTGGCTGTATCAATTTACATTCACATCAACAGTGCAAGAGGGTCCCCTTTTCTCCACACCCTCTCCAGCATTTATTGTTTGTAGATTTTTTGATGATGGCCATTATGACTGGTGTGAAGTGATACCTCATTGTGGTTTTGATTTGCATTTCTCTAATGATTAGTTATGTTGAGCATCCTTTCATGTGTTTGTTGGCAATCTGTACATCTTCTTTGGAGAAATGTCTATTTAGGTGTTCTGCCCACTTTGGAATTGGGTTATTTGCTTTTTTGATATTGAGCTGCATGAGCTGCTTGTATATTTTGGAGATTAATCCTTTGTCAGTTGCTTCATTTGCAAATATTTTCTCTCATTCTAAAGGTTGTCTTTTTGTCTTGTTTATGGTTTCCTTTGCTGTGCAGAAGCTTTTAAGTTTCATTAGGTCCGATTTGTTTATTTTTGTTTTTATTTCCATTTCTCTAGGAGATGGGTCAAAAAGGATCTTGCTGTGATGTATGTCATAGAGTGTTCTGCCTATGTTTTCCTCTAAGGGTTTTATAGTGTCTGGCCTTACATTTAGATCTTTAATCCATTTTGAGTTTATTTTTGTGTATGGTGTTAGGGAGTGTTCTAATTTCATTCTTTTACATGTAGCTGTCCAGATTTTCCAGCGCCACTTATTGAAGAGGCTATCTTTTCTCCATTGTATACTTTTGCCTCCTTTATGAAAGATACGGTGACCACAGGTCCATGGGGTTTATCTCTGGGCTTTCTATCCTGTTCCATTGATCTATATTTCTGTTTTTGTGCCAGTACCGTACTGTCTTGATTACTGTAGATTTGTAGTATAGTCTGAAGTCAGGGAGCCTGATTCTTCCAGCTCCGTTTTTCTTTCTCAAGATTGTTTTGGCTATTTGGGGTCTTTTTTGTTTCCATACAAATTGTGAATTTTTTTGTTCTACTTCTGTGAAAAATGCATTGGTAGTTTGATATGGATTGCACTGAATCTGTAGATTGCTTTGGGTAGTATAGTCATTTTCACAATGTTGATTCTTCCAATCCAAGAACATGGTATATCTCTCCATCTATTTGTATTATCTTTAATTTCTTTCATCAGTGTCTTATAGTTTTCTGCATACAGGTCTTTTGTCTCCCTAGGTAAGTTTATTCTTTTTGTCACAAAGGTAAATGGGTGTGTTTCCTTAATTTCTCTTTCAGATTTTTCATCATTAGTGTATAGGAAGGCAAGAGATTTCTGTGCATTATTTTTTTATTCTGCTACTTTACCATATTCATTGATTAGTTCTAGTAGTTTTCTGGTAGCATCTTTAGGATTCTTTATGTATAGTACCATGTCATCTGCAAACAGTGATAGTTTTACTTCTTCTTTTCCAATTTGGATTCCTTTAATTTCTTCTTCTTCTCTGACTGCTGTGGCTAAAACTTCCAAAACTATGTTGAATAATAGTGGTGAGAGTGGGCAACCTTGTCTTGTTCCTGATCTTAGTGAAAATGCTTTCAGTTTTTCACCATTGAGAACAATGTTGGCTGTGGGCTTGTCATATATGACCTTTATTATGTTGAGGTAAGTTCCCTCTAGGCCTACTCTCTGGAGGGTTTTTTTTTTATCATAAATGAGTGTTGAATTTTGTCGAAAGCTTCTTCTGCATCTATTGAGATGATCATATGGTTTTTATCCTTCAGTTTGTTAATATGGTTTATCACATTGATTGATTTGCATATATTGAAGAATCCTTGCATTCCTGGGATAAACTCCACTTGATCATAGTTTATGATCCTTTTAATGTGCTGTTGCATTCTGTTTGCTAGTATTTTGTTGAGGATTTTTGCATCTATGTTCATCAGTGATATTGGCCTGTAGTTTTCTGTTTTTGTGACATCTTTGTCTGGTTTTGTTATCAGGGTGATGGTGGCCTCATAGAATGAGTTTGGGAGTGTTCCTCCCTCAAGCAGCCTAACTTTGTATGGGTATTTCACCACTATGCTACTTTGCCATTGTTGGCTTGTCATCTCTTCTAAAAAGCTGTTACTATCCTCCCTCATACTTTCATGCTCTGCTGTAATCTCTGTACATGCAGAAACTGTGTGCTGCTTATTTTAAATATCAGTGTTTGGTACTTAAATGATGTACTACTGAGGATGCATGAACAAATGAGTGAATAGTTAATTCAGAACAGCTGTGCTGTCGTAGGGAACCCCATTTTTTTAAGCCAGTGTCAAAGAAAGGAAAATTGACATATTTGAAAATAAACTTTTCATTTTAAATCACCCTTTTTCTTTGCCTTTTAAGCAGTTTATACATTTTTTTGAATAATAATTTACTTCAGTGGTAATATATTTTTGGTCAAGCTACATTTTTGTTAAATATTCCTTGTAATCTTCAGTTTTTTATCATTTATTTGAAATATTTCTGAAATAGAAGGCTCAATAAAGTATCAATATAATATATAATTAAAAGCACTTTGATTTGCTTTTTGTTTTTGTACATAATCTACTTATTAATTATATAGTTAAATTTAATAAAACAAAAATTAAAATAATTCTTTGACTTCATCAAGCTTTTAGTTATTACTCTATTAGACAACATTTTTGATTATTATGACATTGGAATATCAACTTTTTATATGAAAATTTTACAACTTCTTGTGACGTTGCTAAAATATTCATGATTTTTCAATTTTTTTCCAAAAATAAGATAGCTGTTTACCTTCACATATTTTTTCCTAAACAGTGAAACTTAAGTTATCCTTTTAGTTTGCTATTTCAACAAATTCAAATTGATTTTATTGCCTTAAATGTAGCATACCAATACCAATATTTAAAAACATTGTCAAAGTTCCATAACAATTGGTAGGTAGCATTAAACACAGAAATCTACATGAGGGTACAAAAGATACTCCTTTTGACAAATGACCTTAAGATTTTTTTAGGCATAGACCTACATTCTTAGGCTGCAATTTTTAAAGTGCTTTTCAATTTTATTTTTAAAAAAAAATTTGTAAAGGGAAATTGCATATTTTAAGCACTCAAAAAACATATTCTGTCATCTCTTATTTATTTTATCATTTCCAGATAGTGGTTGCTGCGAGAAATAGAGAGAACCTGTCTCTGGAGTCATGCATTGGCACCATGACTTTAAACAGCAGTAATGTTAATGATGAGAGTCCTGTTCTTACGAAAGCAAAGAGTAATCTAAATATTTAAATGCTAAGATTTAACCACTGAAACTTCTTTTATAATAGGGTAAATATCAGAGTTTTGCTGTTATATCCATTGTCAATTTTTTTACAAACATTCAAAGTGACCTAGAAGCAAGCCTCTATTAGCTCCATACTATTGCTATTTTTACACACAGTGAAAGTCAACCTCAATCATATTTTATGTTTGAAACCACAGAAGTCAATTTTTTTTATGGAATAAGAATTCAAAGCTTTCTATTTTCCTATTAAGTTATATATTGTAAATACTCCTTAATAAGTAAAATATTGTAGAAAATGCACATTGATACATTCATATTGAAGAGAATTAGGGTTTTGCTCTGGATTAGGCTTTGGCTTACAGGAATGTTGTGGGTGGTTTGATCTTCCATCCAGACCACTACAAGTTTCCCCATATCAGCAATAAGGCTGTTTCACTTTCTTATCATTTGTGATTCACTGGAGTAGCACTTTTAATTTCCTTCAAAAACTTTTCCTTTACATTCAGAACTTGGATAACTGTTTGGCACAAGAGGCCTAGCTTTTAGCCTGTTTTGGCTTTCTACATGTCTTCCTCACCAAGCTTAATCATTTCTAGCTTTTGATTTAAACTGAGAGACATGCATCTCTTTCACATGCACATTTAGAGGCCACTGTAGGGTTACTAATGGGTCTGATTTCAATATTGTTGTGTCTCAGGGAATAGGACGGCAGAGGAGAAGAGAGACAGAGGAATGGCCAGTTGGTGGAGCAGTCAGAACACATACAACGTTATCCATTAAGTTCACAGTCTCATATTGGCATAGTTCATGATGCTCCAAAACAATTACAGTAGTAATATCAAAGCTCACTGATCATAGATCACCATAACAAATATAATAATAATGAAAAATTTTGAAATATTGTGAGGATTACCAAAATGTGATATAGAAACACGAAGTGATCCGGCCTGAGTGAGCCGGAGCCCCCAAATCAGCGGCTCCTTTAACCCCGTCCTGTCTGAGCAAAAAACAGACGCCCTCCAGCGACCTACACGCAGAGGCAGGGCCAAATCCAAAGCTGAGCTCCCGTGAGCTGTGAGAACAAAGAAGAGAAAGGGAAATCTCTCCCAGCAGCCTCAGAAGCAGCGGATTAAAGCTCCACAATCAACTTGATATACCCTGCATCTGTGGAATACCTGAATAGACAAGGAATGATCCCAAATTGAAGAGGTGGACTTTAGGAGCGAGATCTATGATTTTTTTCTCTTTTCCTCTTTTTGTGAATGTGTACGTGTATGTTTCTGTGTGAGATCTTGTCTGTATAATCTTGCTTCCACCATTTGTCCTAGGGCTCTATCCGTCCATGTTTTTTTTAAAAAACTTTTTTTCTTAATAATTAATTTTAATTGTAATAACTTTATTATACTTTACCTTCGTTCTTTCTTTCTTTCTTTCCTTCCTTCCTTCCCTCCTTTAGACAACGAATCACCCCAAATTGAGGAGGTGGTCTCTGAGAGCAAGATTTATGATTTTTCCCCCTTTACCTCTTTTTGTGAGGGTGTATGTGTATGCTTCTGTGTAAGATTTTCTCTGTATAGCTTTGCTTCCAACATTTGTCCTAAGGTTCTATCTGTCCCTTTTTTTTTTCTAAATATTTTTTAATGCAATAACTATATTATACTTTATTTTATTTTTACTGTATCTTCCTTCTTTCTGTCTTTTTTCCTTCTTTCCCTCCTTCCTTCCTTCCTTCCTCCTTCCCTCCCTCCATCCTTTCTTTCCTTCTTTGCTTCTTTCTTCCTTCCTTCCTTTCCTCCTTTCCTTCTTTCTTTCCTCATACTTCTACTAATTCTCTCTACTTTTTCTCCCTTTTATTCTGAGCCGTGTGGATGAAAGGCTCTTGGTGCTCCAGCCAGGAGTCAGGGCTCTGCCTCTGAGGTAGGAGAGCCAACTTCAGGTCACTGGTCAACAAGAGACCTCCCAGCTCCATATAATATTAAGCGGCGGAAATCTCCCAGAGACCTCCATCTTAACACCAGCACCCAGCTTCACTCAACGACCAGCAAGCCACAGTGCTGGACAACCTATGCCAAACAACTAGCAAAACAGGAACACAACCCCACCCATTAGCAGAGAGGCGGCCTAAAATCATAATAAGGTCACAGACACCCCAAAACACACCACCAGACGTGAACCTGCCCACTAGAGAGACAAGATCCAGCCTCATCCACCACAACACAGGCACTAGTCCCCTCCACCAGGAAGCCTACACAACCCACTGAAACAACTTTAGCCACTGGAGACAGACATCAAAAACAACGGGAACTACGAACCTGCAGCCTGCAAAAAGGAGGCCCCAAACACAGTAAGATAAGCAAAATGAGAAGACAGAAAAACACACAGCAGATGAAGGAGCAAGATAAAAACCCACCAGACTTAACAAATGAAGAGGAAATAGGCAGTCTACCTGAAAAAGAATTCAGAATAATGATAGTAAGGATGATCCGAAATCTTGGAAATAGAAGAGACAAAATGCAAGAAACAGTTAACAAGGACCTAGAAGAACTAAAGATGAAACAAGCAAAGACAAACAACACAATAAATGAAATGAAAAATACTCTAGATGGGATCAATAGCAGAATAACTGAGGCAGAAGAACGGATAAGTGACCTGGAAGATAAAATAGTGGAAATAACTACAGCAGAGCAGAATAAAGAAAAAAGAATGAAAAGAACTGAGGACAGTCTCAGAGACCTCTGGGACAACATTAAACGCACCAACATTCGAATTATAGGGGTTCCAGAAGAAGAAGAGAAAAAGAAAGGGACTGAGAAAATATTTGAAGAGATTATAGTTGAAAACTTCCCTAATATGGGAAAGGAAATAGTTGATCAAGTCCAGGAAGCACAGAGAGTCCCATACAGGATAAATCCAAGGAGAAATACGCCAAGACACATATTAATCAAACTGTCAAAAATTAAATACAAAGAAAGCATATTAAAAGCAGCAAGGGAAAAACAACAAATAACACACAAGGGAATCCCCATAAGGCTAACAGCTGATCTCTCAGCAGAAACCCTACAAGCCAGAAGGGAGTGGCAGGACATACTGAAAGTGATGAAGGAGAAAAACCTGCAACCAAGACTACTCTACCCAGCAAGGATCTCATTCAGATTTGATGGAGAAATTAAAACCTTTACAGACAAGCAAAAGCTGAGAGAGTTCAGCACCACCAAACCAGCTTTACAACAAAGGCTAAAGGAACTTCTCTAGACAAGAAACACAAGAGAAGGAAAAGACCTATAATAACGAACCCAAAACAATATAGAAAATGGGAATAGGAACATACATATCGATAATTACCTTAAATGTAAATGGACTAAATGCTCCCACCAAAAGACACAGATTGGCTGAATGGATACAAAAACAAGACCCTTATATATGCTGTCTACAAGAGACCCACTTCAGACCTAGAGACACATACAGACTGAAAATAAAGGGATGGAAAAAGATATTCCATGCAAATGGAAACCAAAAGAAAGCTGGAGTAGCAATTCTCATATCAGACAAAATAGACTTTAAAATAAGGACTATTACAAGAGACAAAGAAGGACACTACATAATGATCAAGGGATCGATCCAAGAAGAAGATATAACAATTGTAAATATTTATGCACCCAACATAGGAGCACCTCAATACATAAGGCAAATACTAACAGCCATAAAAGGGGAAATCGACAGTAACACATTCATAGTAGGGGACTTTAACACCCCACTTTCACCCATGGACAGATCATCCAAAATGAAAATAAATAAGGAAACACAAGCTTTAAATGATACATTAAACAAGATGGACTTAATTGATATTTATAGGACACTCCATCCAAAAACAACAGAATACACATTTTTCTCAAGTGCTCATGGAACATTCTCCAGGATAGATCATATCTTGGGTCACAAATGAAGCCTTGGTAAATTTAAGAAAATTGAAATTGTATCAAGTATCTTTTCTGACCACAACGCCATGAGACTAGATATCAATTACAGGAAAAGATCTGTAAAAAATACAAACACATGGAGGCTAAACAATACACTACTTAATAACGAAGTGATCACTGAAGAAATCGAAGAGGAAATAAAAAAATACCTAGAAACAAATGGCAGTGGAGACACAACGACCCAAAGCCTATGGGATGCAGCAAAAGCAGTTCTAAGGGGGAAGTTTATAGCAATACAAGCCCACCTCAAGAAGCAGGAAACATCTCGAATAAACAACCTAACCTTGCACCTCAAGTAATTAGAGAAAGAAGAACAAAAAAACCCCAAAGCTAGCAGAAGGAAAGAAATCATAAAAATCAGATCAGAAATAAATGAAAAAGAAATGAAGGAAACGATAGCAAAGATCAAAAAAACTAAAAGCTGGTTCTTTGAGAAGATAAACAAAATAGATAAACCACTAGCCAGACTCATCAAGAAAAAAAGGGAGAAGACTCAAATCAATAGAATTAGAAATGAAAAAGGAGAAGTAACAACTGACACTGTAGAAATAAAAAAAATCATGAGAGATTGCTAAAAGCAACTCTATGCCAATAAAATGGACAATCTGGAAGAAATGGACAAATTCTTAGAAATGCACAACCTGCCAAGACTGAATCAGGAAGAAATAGAAAATATGAACAGACCAATCACAAGCACTGAAATTGAAACTGTGATTAAAAATCTTCCAACAAACAAAAGCCCAGGACCAGATGGCTTCACAGGTGAATTCTATCAAACGTTTAGAGAAGAGCTAACACCTGTCCTTCTCAAACTCTTCCAAAATATAGCAGAGGGAGGAACACTCCCAAATTCCTTCTACGAGGCCACCATCACCTTGATACCAAAACCAGACAAGGATGTCACAAAGAAAGAAAACTACAGGCCAATATCACTGATGAACATAGATGCAAAAATCCTCAACAAAATACTAGCAAACAGAATCCAACAGCACATTAAAAGGATCATACACCATGATCAAGTGGGGTTTATTCCAGGAATGCAAGGATTCTTCAATATACGCAAATCTATCAATGTGATAAACCATATTAACAAATTGAAGGAGAAAAACCATATGATTATCTCAATAGATGCAGAGAAAGCTTTTGACAAAATTCAACACCCATTTATGATAAAAACCCGGCAGAAAGTAGGCATAGAGGGAACTTTCCTCAACATAATAAAGGCCATATATGACAAGCCCACAGCAAACATCATCCTCAATGGTGAAAAACTGAAAGCATTTCCACTAAGATCAGGAACAAGACAAGGTTGCCCACTCTCACCACTCTTATTCAACATAGTTTTGGAAGTTTTAGCCACAGCAATCAGAGAAGAAAAGGAAATAAAAGGAATCCAAATCGGAAAAGAAGAAGTAAAGCTGTCACTGTTTGCAGATGACATGATACTATACATAGAGAATCCTAAAGATGCTACCAGAAAACTACTAGAGCTAATCAATGAATTTGGTAAAGTAGCAGGATACAAAATTAATGCACAGAAATCTCTGGCATTCCTATATACTAATGATGAAAAATCTGAAAGCGAAATCAAGAAAACACTCCCATTTACCTCCTAGAGTAATGGAAATAAAAACAAAAATAAACAAATGGGACCTAATGAAACTTCAAAGCTTTTGCACAGCAAAGGAAACCATAAACAAGACCAAAAGACAACCCTCAGAATGGGAGAAAATATTTGCAAATGAAGCAACTGACAAAGGATTAATCTCCAAAATTTACAAGCAGCTCATGCAGCTCAATAACAAAAAAACAAACAACCCAATCCAAAAATGGGCAGAAGACCTAAATAGACCTTTCTCCAAAGAAGATATACAGAATGCCAACAAACACATGAAAGAATGCTCAACATCATTAATCATTAGAGAAATGCAAATCAAAACTACAATGATATATCATCTCACACCAGTCAGAATGGCCATCATCAAAAAAATCTAGAAACAATAAATGCTGGAGAGGGTGTGGAGAAAAGGGAACACTCTTGCACTGCTGGTGGGAATGTGAATTGGTTCAGCCACTATGGAGAACAGTATGGAGGTTCCTTAAAAAACTACAAATAGAATTACCATATGACCCAGCAATCCCACTACTGGGCATATACCCTGAGAAAACCAAAATTCAAAAAGAGTCATGTACCAAAATGTTCATTGCAGCTCTATTTACAATAGCCCGGAGATGGTAACAACCTAAGTGTCCATCATCGGATGAATGGATAAAGAAGATGTGGCACATATATACAATGGAATATTACTCTGCCTTAAAAAGAAACGAAATTGAGCTATTTGTAATGAGATGGATAGACCTAGAGTCTGTCATACAGAGTGAAGTAAGTCAGAAAGAAAAAGACAAATACCGTATGCTAACACATATATATGGAATTTAAGAAAAAAAAAATGTCATGAAGAACCTAGGGGTAAGACAGGAATAAAGACGCAGACCTACTGGAGAACGGACTTGAGGATATGGGGAGGGGGAAGGGTGAGCTTTGACAGGGCGAGAGAGAGTCATGGATATATACACACTAACAAACGTAGTAAGGTAGATAGCTAGTGGGAAGCAGCGTATGGCACAGGGATATTAGCTCGGTGCTTTGTGACTGCCTGGAGGGGTGGGATAGGGAGAGTGGGAGGGAGGGAGACGCAAGAGGGAAGACATATGGGAACATATGTATATGTATAACTGATTCACTTTGTTATAAAGCAGAAACTAACACACCATTGTAAAGCAATTATACCCCAATAAAGATGTTAAAAAAATCATAATAATTAAAAAAAAAAAAAAAAAAGAAACACCAAGTGAGCATATGTTGTTGGAAAAATGGCATCAGCAGACTTGCTCAATGCAGGGTTGCCAGAAATCTTCAATTTGTAAAAAATGCAATATGTGCAAAGTGCATTAAAGTGAAGTGCAATAAAATGAGGTATGCCTGAATATGAAATGAAACAGTGATTTCAAAAGTGTTTGTAGTATTTTGTTATCTGGAATAAAGTATAATAACCAGATTATATAATAACCAGATTTTATAAAATATATACTTTATATAATAAAGTATATAACCATTCAGTAGAAGGACTAGAGCAAGGGTATAGGTAGGAGAAAACTTTTAACTTCACTTTGTAATACTTAAAGATTCTCCAATAGACACAGTAATTTATAAAGAAAAAGATTTTTTGAGGCCAGGGGCTTGAAATTCTTACAAGATATGTATCACATAAAATTTAAAATATTTGTTGTGTGACAGATGAAAAGAGACATTTGTTTACACTAAGTGATAAAAAAATCCCTTTTGTCCCATAGATATATACCAGATGCACCTATAAATATTTATGAAAATCTGGCTGTTGGAACAAAGCTAGTGAAGCTGACAGCAACTGATAGAGACATAGGGGACTCGGTACATTACGAATTTATAGATACACAAAAAGAATCTTCAATAAATCAAAGTATAATAATTTTTTGTTGCTAATCATTTTATAAAGTATATTATAAAATGTACTTTTCACTAGTTAAAACTAAGCTTGATTACCACTCTATAAGGGTAAAAGAATATTTAAAATATTCAGCAGCATATTTAGCATATTTTATATGAGGTAAAAAGTGATCATTCTTTCCTTCTCAGAAGTATGGAAATAGTCTGCACAATCTGTGTGCTCCAGGGGACTCCCAAACAATTCAGACCCGCAGCACGGTTCCCTGGGATTTTATTGTATGATTTTTCTGTGAGAAGTAGCTTTTCCCATGAAAACCATAATATTAGTTACATAAATTGAATATTTTATATCATACATTCTCATAAGCACTTTGAATATACAATAACTTCTTTGTTTACTATCCTAATCCCCATCTAACATACGATGCCTGGAGAGAAATCTTCATTTACTCAAGCTCATGCAGCTAATTTGCATGTCATGACCTGCACTTGAATTCAGACTGCTTGAAAAAGAGACGCTCTAAGTACATTCTATATAACTACAAGTTAGGATTTCATGCATGCTTCTAACAACTTAGGCATAAAGCAAGCGGAGGGGAGAAAGAAACGTTTTTCCATTTCTTAAGAGGTATTGTACATTTGGCATGCATAAAAGAGCAAGATAAATCACACACCGCCTGTCATATCGGTGAAGAGTCCCACATAGGGAGTAGAATCTGAGAGGTGAGTAAGGAGACCTGTGGAAGGGAAGACCTGTGGCATGCCAGAACTTAAGCAAAGCGAGGATGTTCAGGTCAGAAGTGGTAAGAAGGGAATGGCAGCAGAAATACGAGATTCATTACATAAAGGAGGATTGATACAATAACTGTGTTAAACATAAATGAAGTCTGGTTTCTCCTGTCAGACATGTGAGTTACAAAAGTAGAAAATGAGAAAACTATAATGAACAATATGAGGATAAATTAAAATTAACAGTGTTAGAGTAAACATGTTTTTCATTACATGGGTAGGTATAGGAAGATGTGTATGTGTGTGTGTGTGTGTGTGTGTGTATAGTTACATAAATATTGATGTAACTGTATGTGGGCGCGCATACACATACACACACACACACACACACACACACAGATGCATATCTGTAGCTACATCTACTAAAAGAGTGAAAGCACTTAGGAGGATGATACAGCAATAGCAATGAGCACATCTAGTACCCAGATACTGACTTCTACATACCATTTTATCCTATAAGAGCTCCCTAGAGCAATGACTCATTTTGAAAGTGACAGGAGTTAAAATGCAAGATGAGCTTGAAATAATGCGTTGTGACAATAAGCAAGAACATGATCAAGGAATGGTGAGGGTATGTTAAAAAAAAACAAAAAAAACAGAAATTAGCTTGAATTGGCTCCGTCTAGCCAATTTAAGGGCGCTTTGAACATAATAGTTCATAAATGAAAATAACAGTTGCAAATTACAACCCATTATAAAAAATGGGACTCCATGAGTCCATAGAGATATAAATATATAAATAAATTGACAATTTCATGGGGAAGAGAATGTTTACATACTTTCAAAATACCTCACCATAAAATATTCATTAACTGCAAAGGATAAAATAGCAACTTTGGAATGGAGAAAACTGGTAGACACCAACTTTGTCAAGAAATTAAAGTGAACATCATCAGTAATGAGTCAAACTGATAGCATGCCATAAGAAGATACTGTAACTTCTGTGATATTTAATCCCAAACTACATAACCCAAATCTTATCATGGGCAGACATCAGGCAAATCCAATTTGAGGAAAATTCTCGAAAATTACCAGCCTTTAATCTTCAAAATGATGTTAAAAATTAAGAGAAGATTGAAGAACTTTCCAGATCGACGGAGACTAAAAGGACATGACAACCGGATGTTTTGCTATAAAAATATTGAGACAATTGGTAAAACTTGAAAGGAGGACTCAGTATTAGATGTATTGATGTCAACATCTGGATTTTGTTGTTTTTATTGTGGTAATGTTGGAGGATGCTCTTAGGAAATATACCTTAAAGTATATGGAGATGATAAGACATCAAGATCAGCAACTTATTCTCAAATGGTTCAGGAAAAAAAATTTTTCCCACATGTTCATGATTATTTAAAACATTTAATAATTATAAAGACTAACAAATAGAAATCAAGAAAGAAAAAAGATATTGAAGATAGGCAGAAAAGAGGCAATGCTTTAAATCATATTCTAAAAATTCCTGAAGAAGCACATAAAAGCAGTAGAGCAGAATACTGAAAAGTATCTATCACTCAAGAAAATGTTTCTAAAATAAAAGATGATTTGAGGCTACATGTTACAAAAGGCAAAGTAGGTTTTTGGAAGACCAATACGGAGTGGCTGAATATGAGACATTTTCTAGTAAACCATTAGATGTTAATGTAAAAGAAAAAATATTTGAGCCCCTAGGCAAAAAGGTTAAGTCAGGTATAAGAGAGTGATAATCAAATTGTAAATAAACTTTTTTTTACAAGAATTTCCACAGTTAATAGAGTAACGTATTTAGGAAACCTGAGGACACAAGTTGTGACTTTAAAAATTTATACAAAAGAAAATGACCTCACAGATAAAGAAAGCAGATAAAATTTCAGGACCATGGAAGCAATCAGGAAATATTGTTCCTATGAGTTCTTCCTGAGGAATTTGCTAGGGAATGAACTCCAGACAACCAAAATAACTGAAGAATTATCAGCATAAGAAATGATGGTGAGAGATAAATACATATTTATTTATAAAATTAAAAATAAATAATGTGTTTAGAGAGTGTACTACACATAAAAGCTACATTAGCTGCAAATATAGATAAATTAAAAAGCAACTGTTAATTAAAACATTATGTTTTTATTTTTGTTGATTTTTGTTTTTTTTTGTTTTTCTCGCTGCACACAGCTCCCTACCCTAATTCTACTCTGCCTGGGCCAGAAGAACCAAAAGCATTTATAGTAGGGAAAAAAATTGGAACAGAGGCACAATGAGGGGAAACTACTCTAGTAGATATTAAAACATGTTATAATGCCTCTGAATTGCAAACAGTGTGATAGTGACAAATGATTATATAGATAGATGTATGGAACGGAATATAAAATTTTGATAAGAGTCCCAAATGATCATGAAAATGTAAAAGTGCAGAAAAGGTTGACGTTTTTAAAAATGAAGTAATAACTCGTAGCATGAGGAAAATAAAACATTTTTGTATTGTATATTAGATTTTATCAAATTGATTAGATTTTCTCAAAAATGCAATCATACACATAATAGAAGAAAATATGAATGAATTTCTTTATAACCTGTGAGTAGGAAAAACTTACAACCGTAACTCAAACTCCAGAAACCACATGGGAATAAACTGATGAATGTGACATAAATCATCATATGATCACCATCAACATCATCACCATCATCACAACAACTCCAACAACAACATTTTTATGGCAAACAAAATCACCATAAGAAAAGTAAAAATACAAATGAGAAATTGGGAAAATATTTGCATATTAGAAGGATAAAAGTAACAATCAGATAAGAAAATGGACTAAGACAAGAATCAACAGTTTAGAGGAGTTGCAAATGACTCTCAAGCGTATGAAAATATGCTCTGTTTTATTCATAATAAAACTGAAAATTAAAATAATACATTACTATTTGTAACCTATAGGATTACCAAAAAGTTATATTTGAAAATATCTTCCGTTGGTGAGGCTGCGTGAAACAGACCTCATATAACTCTTGGTGAGGATGAAAAATACTACAACCTTTACTAAGAGAATATGGTAGAATCTAGGAAAACTGCATATGCATTTACATTTTGATGCTGCAATCTCACCTCTAGAAAATACCTCAAATACACTGACAAAAATATAAAAAGATGTATGCACACACCATTCGTTGCATCATTATTTAACAGCAAGATTGAAAATATCAATAGGGTAGTGATTATATAAACTGTGATACATCTAGACAATAGAATAATATGTCCATAGAAAAAGAAATAAGGAACCTCTATATTATTTACGTAATGATCTCTGAGATACTATATGGGGGGGGAAGGTGAAAAATGGTGTGCATAATGTGTTACTGTTAAATTTATCATGGAAAGAACACAAAATTATATAACAAATTTTTTAAATCCTGGAGAATTTTATAGATTAAAGAGAGTTAAGAGGCATACAAACCAATTAAAAAGTGTGGACTTTACTTAGACGATGATTTGAAAAGCAACAAAACTTCATAAGACAATCCAAACATTTTTATCATTACTGAATATATGATGATGCTAAGGAATTAATGTGATTTTTAAGGTATGCTAATTATATCACAGTTATATTTTAAAAGAAGAGTCCTTTGCCTTTAAGAATAGATAATAAAATATTTACAAATGAAATAACATGTTGTTTGGGATTTTCTTCAAAATAATCCAAGTAGAAGATAAAATAGGCAATGCTATAGATGAAACAAAATTGGCCATATATTGTAATTGTTGATGCTACTGATGTGTACGTAAGAGTTTATTGTATAATTCTCTTGGATTTAATATATGTGAATTTTTAAATAAAAACTTTTTATTCAGGAAAATATATGCCCTCATCATAATAAAAGTAAATACCTTATATTTTCAATTGCAATAAACTATATTTTTAAAACAACACAATTTGAAAAGTGGATGGGATATAGTAAAGATACTAAGAATTTCTCTTACTGTCTTCACTCCACTTCTGTTGCTCCTTCTAACACAAAAATGCCTAATCAGCTAGAATATATGTTTATCAATTCTATCTGCTAAATATGAATTAAAATCCTTCCTTTCCATCACTATTGTAATTCAACATCTCTCACCCAATCCTCAGCAGTACAATTTACTTTTCTCAAAATACTCTGTTCTTGCACATATTTCTGCCCTTCCATGTGCTATTCCATTTATCTGGAGTGTCTGTCCTACTTCTTCTTCTCCTTTGGCTTCCCTTTGCCATAACTCCCTCCTCGCAACCTCCACTCCACCCCAGTCTTCTTTACCTGGATTTCCTGTGCTCGTTTCTCAACACTCAGCATAAGCTTCACTGTGTACCCCTCACCGCACCCACCATGACCCTCCTATGAAATATTTTCTGACCTATGCAGTTCAGGAGGGTTTCCCTTCCAGGTCACTAACCATTCCCCACAGATCCTCAACGGTGAGTGGTGTATAAGCTTCATCAGGTCAGCAACTGTGATTTGTCCTTTAATTTATCCCCAGAACAATTTTCTCCATATCACTATTTTAATTTATAGTGTTTTCACCTTGTGAATGTTGAACAAATTTTCATTATCTGCCTTTTAGATTCAGGAGAGGTCACAATCGCCTGTCCTTTGGATTATGAGGACGCACCCACCCCACATTCTTGGGTATTATATTTTAGCGTTTACGACAATGAACGACTGCATTCCACAACTGGAACATTCACAGTGATTCTACAAGATGTCAAGAACAATCCACCTCAATGCACTCAGGATATTTACATGTAAGTTATTATAGCAAATTTGGTCTTCAGATTTTGGCATAGAGAGAAAAGAGAGAAAAATAAATGGGTAAACAACATATTATTCCTGTAATGAAGACGAAGCCCTTCCTTCCATCTTTACTGTATTTTTAACCAATTTGCAGCTTCTCTGGTACAACTGGA
Source organism: Monodon monoceros (assembly GCF_005190385.1). Classification (NCBI taxonomy): domain Eukaryota; kingdom Metazoa; phylum Chordata; class Mammalia; order Artiodactyla; family Monodontidae; genus Monodon; species Monodon monoceros. The sequence goes on along the minus strand of NW_021703776.1, from coordinate 24,053,319 downwards.
CCTGCTTTATTTTGTCTCAGAAAATTATAAAAATTAAAGCTAGAAAGGACTCCAAAAGATGACATTTGTCTAGCCCCGTGCTTCCAGGGAGGTAAAACAACTATCACACTAAAAATTATATATATGTATGGATAGTAAATTATAATTCATTTTTTAAATGTTACTGGAATTAATTTAAAGATAGTGCTAAAGCCACATGCAAACTTTCAGCTTTTTAATTACATAGAGATTTTAAAATGAAGGCATGATAAGTTATTTGCATTATATAAAAGGAGTACAAAATCTATAAGATTTCATTCACTGAAACACAGATTTCCTGATCCCTAGTACATTTTTCCCTTCAGAATACCTGATTGCTCAGAAAATTCTTAACCTAGTCTGGCAGTATTCTGGTAACATACTCCTTTTTGGTATTCTCATTACATATCTCATTCCAGCAGTGTATGCAATAATCCACCCTTGAGGAAAACCATAGATATGTGGGCTTTATATCATCAAGTAACAGAAGACAATCTAGATAGAACTAAAATCAACTACATGGAGTAGAACTTTGACAGTCCTGCAAGATGAACAACAGAATCTCCTGCTTAATCAGAATTTTCACTTACATAGTAGAAACAATGTTTTATACAATGCTATAAAAGTGCTTTAGTGGTCACTCTTAAATAATGTATTGAAACCACTTAAAACAATATTTTAGAAATACTATTGCTGGCATATATTTGATAACTTTGTAGAAACAAAACATAGTCCAAAATTCACATATGGAAATAGTGCCATTGCACTACTGAACTTCGAAAATCAACTTTTAGTTTGTAAACTTTTTGCCAGAAATATATTTTACTAAAAAACAAGAGATGGAAAGAATAAACAATAATTCTGTAGACACTCCAACTGTAGTTTGCTTTCACTTCCTATTCTAGCTAGTAGTTTACAGATTCTTACTGGAACAGTATTAGAATTTTTGGTTTCTAGAACATTCTTTCTGTTAACAAATTTGACAACTCACCTTTTATTCCACTATTTTTCTCAAACCTAATGTACTTTAAATAATTAAAATTAGGAATATTATTTTAAAACAAACAAAAAATACAAATATAACTGTTTTTATTGGTCAGGATATTTAACACTAGCTGCTGTAACACCAACAAAATTTTTTTTAAATCAATGACTAAACTCAATAAGCATTTCTTTGCCCCTTATGCAAAGAGTAATGAAGCTTGGTTGGCTCCAGTGAGTGGCACTCCCCTCTCTATGCTGAGACTCAGGGGTCCTGGCTTATTAGATCTTCTGTCCTGGTCATATTGTTACCTTTTACTTCCAACCACATATTTAATTACCTTGCCTAGACTGATACACAGCCTTTTCACTTATATTTCATTTGCCAGCACATCCTCCCCTCCTCCCGAGCCCCACAGCCAACTGTAGAAGTTGTAGAAAAACTGGGATACAGAGAGCAACATAAGAATATTGGTAAAAATTAACAGTCCCTGCTAACTTCTAAGCAAATTTAATAGACAGTAACAGGACTACTGCAGCTTGAGCTGTGCATACAGCAGATCAAAGCATTAGTTCCAGTCTAGTACTATTCAATAATTTAAGGAACCTCCTAAAAACAAGACAGCTTGAAATACCAAGAATACAAAGAAAATTATACTGCGCATAAGGCAAGAAGTCAAAGGTTTATTCTTTTTTCCAGTCTGTGTCTTTTTAATTGTCATCGAACTTCTCTAGTCCTCAGTTTTCTCGTTTTTAAAATGGAGACAATGTGTGCAGTTGAGGTACTACTGCCATATTTCCAGTGATAATATATGCGTGTGTTACTAAATTTGCTGCTTATTAATCCAACATAATAGCAGCTCATTTTTCTTAGGCCTTATAGCAAGAATGCCAAATATTTTCTTATGTTTCACAAATTTTCACCAACATTATAACTTTATTATTGGCAGAAGTAGTTATTTAAAATATGAGTATATTTTAAATTAAATATTATCATCTGCATAAATCTAAATTAACATGCTACAACACATTTTTCTCATATTTTCTTATTATAGAATTGAACTTCCTGAAAACATCCCAGTTGAAACTCTTTTAGTCTCTCTAACTGGTACAGATAAAGACAAAACTGTTCCCAATAACAATATAACTTACCATTTGATTATGGATACTTTTTCAAATGAAAACTTTACCCTCATAAACAATGAACTGAAAGTATTTTAAAGATTCTCTCTGACTGTGGCGCTGTGATTGACCTTAGAAAAACATTTTATTTTTATTATTATAAAATCTTTAATGAACTACAGTAGTTCAAATAGCTGATGGCAGAATTTGTTCCTGTATTTTCGACTGAACCTTAAACTGACAACAAAATATTTAGCTTAGAATGAATGCTGGAATGCAATTTTGATCTTGGGAACTGAACTAAGAAGGTTATAAATTTCCTAGAACAAATGGTTCTGTGATAAAGTACTGGCTATTCCTTTGGACTGTTTTAAAGTAACCATAATTGCCATTAAGTAAGTATATTAAATAACTATTCTATAAAATAGAATATGCATACTTTATTACTGCATCTTGGAATATACAATAGCTTAAATATTTTACCAATTCAGTAAATCTAAACTTTATTTTTAACAATTTTTGAAACCAAAGTTAGTCTATAAGTTGCTATATTCACATATTTTTAAATAGAATTGACAGGCTTGGTTAGGCATTGTGTTCAACCAGGATTTGTGGGTAATGTGTGGATATCATTATGATAAGCAACTGCTCATCTGACCAGTTGGCTAAGACATTGGACACAGTCTGAGTAAGTAAGACATACATAAGTAGTAAGCAGTTTTTTGGCCTTGGATTTGACACAAGCCCTTGCAGTTGGACTCCTACCCAAGCCCCAAGCTGCATTTCATACAAACTCTAATGCCCTTACCATTTGCTGCCTCACACTGTATAATAGAGGTACACAGAAACACTTTCATGACCTTAAAACACTGCACTGTCTGTCAGCTCTGTCTTTTAGTCCTTCTGTTCACACTGTTCATACCACTAGAAAATGTTCCCCAGCATTTTGTTACCCAATTACCCACAAACATTTGCACAGCCTTCATAACTTTGCTTAGACATTTCTTTTTTTTTCCCAGTATGCGGGCCTCTCACTGTTGTGGCCTCTCCCATTGCGGAGCACAGGCTCCGGACGCGCAGGCTCAGCGGCCATGGCTCACGGGCCCAGCCGCTCCGCGGCATGTGGGATCTTCCCGGACCGGGGCATGAACCCGTGTCCCCTGCATTGGCAGGTGGACTCTCAACCACTGCGCCACCAGGGAAGCCCTAGACATTTCTTTTAAGAAACCAACCCTAATATTTCTTCTCCCTTTTGTCTGGATCACGTGATTCTCTTTGGGTTCTCAGCATTTTGTATCTCTCCCACAAAAGCCCTTATCACATCTCTGTCTCCCCAAATAAACAGAGAAAGAAAAAAATCTGTTATGAAACTAGTGCCTGGCATATATTCAGTACTTTGTAGATATATGTTAATTAATGACTGAATTAATGAGTTTTAAATGAATAAAATTAAACTGTGAAATAGGTTTGTAAGGCATTGATAGGATTTAGTAATAAATTACTCCCAAATACATCAGTACCACATTTTCACAATTCTTTGCAACTAGAACTTATTGTTAATATAACCAGAATGTCAAAACACATTCTTAGAAACTATATATACTAATATGTACCCGATAATGATTAAAAATAATGCAATATCAAAAATATTCTTAATTAGGAATATTAAGATAATAGCATGGTATAACATTTCCTTGAATAAATAATAAAATAAGCTCACCAAATATATGAATAAACAACAGATTGTTGCATTGGACCTGCTCTAATGTTGACAAAACCCATAAAACCTGCCACATAAATTTCCTAGAAGCAAAATCATTGAATCAGAGTACCCATGATGGCTTTTCCAACATTTTCCTGTAAATTATTGAATGTTATACTCACTCGTATATAGTTTACCTCCTTTTTCTTTTTTAAAACATTATTAGATTATTGGGATGAGAACAATAGGATTTTTTTCAAAAGGTAATTAAGCTCAGAAAGGGTTATTAAAATGGCAACATTCTTATCTCGCTAGAGCAGCAAAGCCAAGAGAAGCCAGTTTGCAGAAGAAAAGAAACTGACATAATTTTAATGCTTAGTGAGTAAAACCTTTATTAAGAGAACATAGAACTCGAATTTGGCTTTCCAACAATGTCTGAATTTTAAACTCACAAAGGGGCGTAATTAAGATACTTTTAAAAGATAAAATTGATTTGTTCTAAGATGGCCATACATTTGCAGTGTATTATACTAATGGGAGGAAAAAAAGAGTCTTAGCATTCACTCAAAACTGGGATTTATAACAAGCGTCAAGAGTTTTATGTTAAAATAATGAATAAAGCTCTAATAGACTAGTAGATACCATTAACTCTAAATTTATCTTAATTCATTGAAGAGTGACATTCACTGGGGTACTGGTGATAGCTATGTGATTTTAATGTTGAACAATGAATTACTATATAATGAATCCGAACTATTTCATATGTAATATATTTAATTTATTAATAAAATAAAAAATGAATGTTTATATTAGTATTGCTAATCACATATTTGATTAGGTCATTTTTCTTTAATGAGTATTGACATGAAAAATCACCCCAATACATTTTATTAGTCAATTCATTTTTGATTACTATTTTATGATGTAATATTTGATATTTACAAGATAACATATCTGCAAGGTATGACACATAGCATTAAGATGAACCCCTGAACCCATCACCCTTCTTCAGAACTAGAACATTACTAACAGGTGTGCTACTACCCTTTCTCATCCCTCTACTTGGCCTTCAGAGGCAACCAATAACATAGTTTTTTATTTGTTATTGTTTGGGGGATTTTATAGTTTTATCATCTATGTACATATTCCTGGACAATATTGTTGGTTTGCTTAGCTCTTGAGCTTTAAAAAAGTGGTGTCATATTCTATTCAGCCTCCTGTGACTTAATTTTTTCATTTATGTTATGTCTCTAAGAGTCATCTATGTATGGCATCTATCTAGCTGGCTATCTTTTACCTACCTACCTACCTAGTTGCTGTAATGTTCCATTACATGCTTTAACATTCCATTGTGTGACTGTAACCATTCTCTCACTGGGATTTGGATTTCCTTCTGGATTTCACTTAAGGTTGTAATAAACATTCCTGTAAGTTTTGCATGGTGCCTACATGCAACACATTCGGAAGGGTATCTACTTAAGCACAGAACTGCATTGCCATAGTGTATGTAAATAGTCAGTTACATAAGGTGGTGCCAAGTTGTTTTCCAAAGTGGTTGCATCACATTATACTCTCACCAGCAATGTATAAGGATTTTTCTTGATCGATATCCTTCTCATAATAACTGGTACACTCACATAGTTTAACATGCTTTAGCCTGATTAGTAATGAGGTTGCACTTCTCTTCATATATTCATCAATTGTGTGAAAAAAACATGAAATATTGGGGTTTCCTTTGTGTGAAGCATAAAATATATATTTATCCATTCTTGTTTTGTTTTCCTTATTGATTCATATGATATATTCTGGAAAATATCTCATTTTCCCATAAATATTTTAACAAGTGGTCTTTCATATTTAAGTTTCCTAGACACAGGGGAACTAATTTGTGGTTTGGAGTGAAGTAGGGATTCCATTGATTTTTTTCACCACTTGTAATACCAACTCGCAGTGATGTTTCTACAGTGAACTACACTGCCATCTCTGACACAGACAGAATTTTTGTATATGTTTGTATATCTGGTTATTTTCTTATTTTTGTTGTATTTCTTTTCAATGCTCAATTTATTTCTATTTTTCCATATTATTTTAATGCAATTAGGATGAGAAAAAGCATACAGTAAATTAACAGGAGCACTACCACTGTGGATTGTTAACTTCTTGACTGATAATCTGGTTCAGTGCCATCAGTGTTCTTCATGTCACCTCCCTTTATCTACTTAGAATATAGACTACAGAATTTTATCATTGAAAAGTAGTTTTGGAGACCACCTAATATTATAGTTTATTCATGCAGAAACATTTTTTCCCATTTGACAATTCATTTACAGCCCTTGATTTCTATAATTCTTAAAACATTGTAGAATCCTAAGAAAATAATGCTATTCACCTATGCTTTTCTGCACCAAATTATCACCTAGTTGCTCCACATAACTTTTCTCCCTAATAGGTGCTGGTTGTTTGTTGATGAAAATAGTTAATGTGAGTGTGGCTAAGGCACAAAAAGAACCTTAGAAGAACTGAAGACACAGCACACAATCACATTCCTTCCACCCCTCTTGGTTGGCCTCAGACCTACCCTAGCAATGGCCACCCTGAGGACTGTGTGATTATGCATGATCTGAGAAAGGGGAGACTCCTACCATCACCCCTTTTATTTAACATGAAAGATCCTGAATGCATCATGCCTGCCATGCACATCCCTCTCAGGAGAGTAAAGTGAAAGAACAAAAACATGAGACGCTTTGACCTCTCACACACAGAGTGGATCTCAAATTCTGTTTTTGCATGATTTCAAAGCTTGCGATTTAAAACTTGCTTCTGAGAGATATTCTTGCTAATACTAACTCATACCTAACTCACTTTTTAAAAGTGAAAATAAATTTATGACTACTTTTTACAAATCTTAATTATACATCAGAGCAGTTATTTATGAAGAGAATTATGAAATAGGAAGAATACAGTCTATGGCAAATGAATCAGTGTGAACAAATGCATATCAAACATGGAACCCTAGTTTTGCTATTAGTATAATTTTACAATATGAGGTAATAATTACAAAGTGCCAGAATATATAGTAATATTATCTTAGCTTTTGTAATAAATGTATAGTTTTTATATTATAAAACTTTGCTCTCCAGTATGGAAGCCATCAGCTACTTGTGCTTTTGAGCACTTGAAATGTGCCTTGTCAGAACTGAGATATGCTCCAAGAATGAAATAAGCAACGGATTTCAGAGAAGTAGCACAAACAAATGAATGTAAACATCCCATCAATATTTTTTTGGTGTTGATTACAAGTTGAAATGATAGTATTTTGGACATATTTGATTAAATAAAATACTTTGTTAAAAATAATTTTGCCTGTTTCTTCTAATTTTTTAAAAATGTGCCTACTAGAACTTTCAGAACAATGTCAAAAAGGAATGATGCGACGGGACATCCTTGCTTTGTTCCTGATCTTAGTGGGAAAGCTTTGAGTTTCTGGCCACTAGGTATGATGTTAGGTGTAGTACTTTGTATATATTCTTTATCAAGTTGAGGAAGTTCTCCTCTAATCCTGGTACACTGAGAGCTTTTATCTTGAATGGGTGTTGCATTTTGTCTGATCAGGTGGTTTTTTGCTTTTTAGCCTGTTGATGTGATGGTAATGTGGCTTCTAGAAAACTTAAAATTACATATGTGGTTCACATTCCTACCGAATATATCCCTATTGAATAGCAATAGCATTGCTATAGGATATTATTTTCACTTATTTTTTTTACCAAAGGTTTCACAAGTCTTAGTTTTAGAGTCATGTAACTGATAAAGTGAATGCTTAATTATTAAAAGAAACCATCAATGTGATTTTTTTTATCTGCAAATTGGACCTACACATCTAGATTATGATAATGATATTTTTGCAGGAATGCACTTCAAATATACATTACTTGTGAGAGTGTCTGATGAAGGAAGTCCTGTACTCTCAAGTAAGAATTTACTAATTTGAAATATTAAAATGTTCTGAGTTATATAAAATAACAATTTAAGAAATCAGTTATTAGAAGTTTATTACATTTGTAAATATTCTGATGATCTGCTATAATAAAGTATAAAATTATTACTTATTTTAACTTATTTAGTGCATATGTACTGCTATTTAAAAAAAGAAAGTCCAAATGAAAATTGGAACATTTGGAGAGAATGATGTCCAAATGCTATTACAGCATGCTGCAGCTATTTAAAAGCAATGTCAAAGTTGAACTTTTCTGAAATAGTTGTTTAAAAAATTTCTCAGGGAATTAATTTTGCATTAGAGAAAATACTAATGTTCACATTCATAGTAAATTGCATTTCCTTCATATTTCTTTATTATATTGTCATGATGAAGTATTTCAACTAGAAAACAATGTCTGCTTTTGGAAACTATGATTTTTAATTCAGAATAGGCCATTATACATAAACACATTATAAAATATGATTGTTTTGACAAGTATTCAAAATCAGTTAATAGGGTGTTTTAATCCTAAACTTATTTTCAAATGCTCTATAATTGAAAAGGTAATAATGTAATAACAAAACTTAACAATATAGATGTATTTGTAAAATTTACACACTTAAAATATAAATATATTAGATGTTAATTAAAAAGTAAAGAAAAAATGAGAATTACAGAAGACACATGATCACCTTAATTACATTTTTATGTACTTTTTTCTCTGTAGCACCTATTACAGTCATGATAAGGGTGAGTCGCATAAATGAATTAAATCCAAGTGGAATTACATTGGCATTTACCTTCAGCTTACTTGAAAACAGTCCAGCTGATATCCTAGTTGGAAAAAGTACATTTATAGATGGAGACTGGCCATTTAATAATATAAAATACAATATTGTTGGAGGCAATATAGGATCACCCCCCAAATTTTACATTGAGCCAGACACGTACTGTAAAAATGCTGATATCAATTAGTAACAAAAATAAAGAGCTCATATATACTCATTTAGAATTTATTTTATTGAGAAACAGTGCATATTGGAAAATGTTAAAAAACAGCTTTCTCTTAAACTATGCAATGTTCACCTTGGTTTGTTAGCTGTATCCATAAATTTTTAGTTACTGCAGGAAAAGCACTGAAGTTTTAATCTTTGCTGTATAGATCTTCAGAAAGCCTATGCACATGTATTTCTTCCATATAAATGGTGTGTGAATTAATGTCTACGATGATTTTGCTGATGGAATACATGTTGGGAGTATGAACATATAAACAAAATTGATTTGTATTAGTCCATTCCCATTTGTTATTATAGTGATTAGTTCATTCATATCATTTATAATTTAGCAGAAATTGAAGATATTTAGTGATCCTGGGATAAGAGTTCTCTTTTCATTTTTGTGTCAGGAATGATAAAGCTATTGGGTTCACTGGACAAGGAATCTGAATCACGGTACAAGATAGCTGTGAGAATAACAGACTGTCCCTGACAGTCCTCAGACAGAGAAGTAGTACCGCTCAGGTGACTGTCAATGTTCTGGTAAGAATAAATCATTGCTTGTAATACTGTTATCACCTTAGGAGACATATTCAGTCCCCTCAACGTGGACCTAATTCAGAGAGTAACACGTGGGTTCAAAAACTGTAACACATGATGAGAAAATTGTCATTGTATACAAACTAATCTGTGTGAATTCTGAATTTGATTGTCTCACACATCTGTACTTCAATGTAGAGTGCCTGATACCTAAAGTTGTATGTAAGAAGTTTTGCAAGAATCATTCTGTTGTTACACATACTTCCATAAACAAACATCTGTTCTAGAGTTTTAGGAGGTCACTCTGTTTGATACTTCAAAAAAAACTGCTTCTCGGGCTTCCCTGGTGGCACAGTGGTTGAGAGTCCGCCTGCCGATGCAGGGGACACGGGTTCGTGCCCCAGTCAGGGAAGATCCCACATGCCGCGGAGCGGCTAGGCCCGTGAGCCATGGTCGCTGAGCCTGCGCGTCCGGAGCCTGTGCTCCGCAATGGGAGAGGCCACAACAGTGAGAGGCCCGCGTACCGCAGAAAACACACACACACACACACACACACACACACACAAAAACTGCTTCTCTGCTCATCTAGTTGTTCTAATCCCTCGCTGGTTTTCACTTAAGAAATATTTTAATATTTTCCCTAGTGAATATTCTGAGAGATCAGGCATAGAGGTTCACAAACATGAAGCACAGAGGCAAGAACTTCTAACTTATAAATACTTTCTAAATATTCAAAGCAAAAACATATTTGACTTGGTTTGCTTAAGACTTACATCAATACAATTCTGTACACTACTTTTATTGGCAGAACTATACAAAAGGAGAAATTCTCCTTTATAGATACTGCCAAATTTTCTTAATCTTATGAATTTATTTGTGCCCTTTCTTGATGCTTGAGAGCAGTAAAAATTCCAGCAGGGGACTCTATGAAGCAGGCAATGACTTCTAATAAAATGATTTAAAACCACAAACACTGTTCAGAGCCTATGCATACCCCTACATACTGGACACTTTCATATGTGTTCTTGGTGAGCTAAAATCCTTAGTGGAGCCCATGACTCAGTGTTACAATCCCCATTATAGGATCATTATGTCTGGAAAGCACAATAAACCAGGCCAAAAATCTTTGTGGAGAAAAATTTAATGAAGTGACTGAGTGGTTTCAGTCATGACTCAGAGATGTCATAAGCTAATGAACCTGCTGTCTTTCTGCAAGCTTTCAATAATACAACTGCACTTTAAGTTACATTGTAAGCTTCAGTAGATGTCTTTTGCATTTGCACTTCTGTAACTGATTGTTTCCATTTTCATTTTGTTTGTGAGCTCCTATATTCAGATAGGTATAGAACAAAAGATCTTTGTTCTTCAGCTTTAAAATCATTCACATTTCTTCCTCTTATGGAGCTAGAAGGATTTATTTAGGAATGAACACCTGATTTCTTGGGACTAGGAAAAAAGCTATACATTTCCCACCATCAGACAGTGTGGTAAACTTTTGCCTAAAACGTTGACACTGAATTCAAATACCCTTTCTCTAAAGATACTTCCAACCAAACTTTGGGTGGAAGGTATAAAAAATGTTTTATTCAGAAAACTAAACTGAGGCCAAAATTCCCTGTACGGTATAATTATTTTTTATACTACAGTTTGTTCCAAGAAAGATTGAAGCTCATATAAAAAATAAATACAATATAACAATACTGAAGTTAAAATTAGATGAATAAATCTAAATTTCATCTGTAAAAGCAAACAAGAAAAATTTGCATCCTTTATAAAATGAGGGATGAATATTATTATGTACTGAATGTTTGTGTTCTACCAAAATTCATATGTTATAGCCCTAATCCCCAGTGTGATGGTATTTGGAAATGAAGCCTTTTGGAGGTAAATAAAATTAGATGAGGTCATGAGGATGAGGCCCTGGCCTGATGAGATTAGTTTCCTTATTAGAAGAAATACCAGAAAGCTTATTTTCTCCCTCTGCCATGTAAGGACATGGTAAGGAGGTGACCATCTGCAAGCCAGGAAGAGTTCTCACCAGAAACTCAAACCTGCTTGTCTTTGATCTTAGACTTTCTAGCCTCTAGAACTTTGAGAAAATAAATTTCTACTCTTTATAAGCAACCCAGTCTATAGTATTTTGTTATGACAGCCCAAGCAGACGAAGACAAACATAATTTGTTTCAACAAACATAAAGATGTTATAAACTATAATATAAAAAGATATATTCCTAGTAAATAATATTTGCTATTCCTAGAAATAATAGCTAGATCAATGGAACAGTCTAGGAAATCTAGGATCCAAGATATCAGATAGTAGGTTAATGATAAATTCTTAAATGAATGGTGTTAGAATAATAAACAATTTTAGCAAAAAATGAATGTTGTTTTCTACTTTAGGAAGATTCAAGAAATAAATGTAAAATAATAAACTTTAAGTATATATATGAAGAAACATAAGTAAATATTTACAAAATCTTGAACTTGAAGAAGGACTTCTACTAAGCATCATAACAAGGAGGCATCATATAGGACAAGATTGCGAGATCTAGCTACAAAGACATTTAAACTGTCTGCATTTCAAAAATAGCATAAAGCAAACTGGAAGGCAAACAAAAAGTTGACAAAAATATATTCACAGCATTTATAACAGAATTTCAAATATTAATACCTTTAGTCAATAAGATCATTATAAGAAAAATACTATCTCAATAGGAATTACAAGTTTACATAAGAAAAAATTAGCAACTTTACTAGTAAACAGAGTAATGAAAATGAAAAAAAGAACCTAATTTATTTTTGTGTATTAAATTAGCTCAGAAAAAGAAAAAGTAGATGATAGTTTGTGTTGGAAATGATATAAGGAATGGACAACTCATTTCTCTGGGAATTTAAGTTAAACTGGCACAAGTTTTCTGAAGGGTTTTTTGGCAATGCATATAAATTCACATTTTATGTGTGAAGAGGTTGATATTCACAGAGGTTAATTAACCAGCCTAGCATGGTTATCAAAAGCAGTCAGTCCTTAATTCTTTAATCATGAAACTCTTCCAGTATTTTTTTCAAAAGCATCAATACAAAGACTATTTATATTCCCAATTCCTGTGATGGAAAATTATCTCAAATCATAGCAAATATGTCATTTTCTAAACTGTATTTTTATTTGAAAATATGCCATGGATATATTTCCATGTCATTAAATATTCTTCTTGCCATCATATCTATGTCATTTGTAAATTTCAATAGAAATAATTATAGTACAGAGAGCCTACCTTTGTTTTTAAAGCAGTGACAAAAGGACAATAAAAAATACTCCCAGTGCAACACTCAAAAATCTTGTATACAATCTCCTGCTATATCCTCCAAGATAAACTAGTTTCAAAATATATGTCAAAATGTTTTAGTGAGATGAATTTTATAGATGTTATCAGCTATTGCCAAATTCAAATTTGTTATTGTCAATTGACTAGTTGATCTGCAGTTCTTTTTTCTGGAATAATCATCTTCTTGGGTTATATGTTTCTAAGAGAACTCTTAAGTTATGATAATAAACCGCATTATGATGATAAACTGGTTTGTTGGACAATGCCATATTCCATAGCAGCAAAAGTTGAAGAGACATGCTTTCACTTTGACAAAATCGGGCACCAAACTTTCAAACCATTTTAAAAAGAAGTGAAGAACGCATTTCATTTTCACCCTCTGGAGAATTATTATCTGTTTTACAAAAAGGTAAGTCCTAAGCACCATGCCTCCCAAGGAAATTAGAAAGTCTCTCTCAGCTACAGTCATTACCTAATGGCTACAGTCATTACCTAATGGCATCTATTCATCTACTGATGTCCATGCACTATAATGTGCTCCCAGGCTTCTGTATTTTGTTCTTAATTTAATGTGTCCCTTACTATCTTCTGCATCTATTACTATTCTACATGTCCTTCAAATTCCAATATATTATTTCTCTATGAAGACTTACTTTTTAAATAAAATGTAAGTATTGTGCGAAATGATATGACAGGGCCTATACTCATACTTGAACTAATTTCTCTGCTCTGTAAAAGCTTGCAGCCTGGAGCAGTTATTCTTATACAGGGTGAATACGGCTCACTAAGGTACCAGCATGAAAGATGTTCCTTCCAGGATTGTGAGATCTACAGATTTGTTCAGAATGTAAATTATAGAAAATACAAATTAATCCATAATATAACAAATTGATGCTGCTTCCCGCTGCTGCTCAGTCCAGGAGTTCCCAAATCAGCAGGATTCCAATTTACACAATTTACAATTTATTTCCATTTTCACCTATAATTTAAAGTGAATACGCCAGAGAATCTCCTGGCACAAAACGCCTTGAAATGTGTGATAAAATTTAACAAATAAGTCTTTAAAGTAGAAGACTGACCTCCAAAGTAATTAAGGGAAATTTCTGGGGGCAAAAAAATAAAAAGGCTAATCAAAGCTGCCAATTGTCTTGGGAACATCTTTTATTCTCTATAAAGAAAAGGCTTGCATTTTCATAGCTACTTGGACAGGAAATAAAATTTGGGGACAAGAAAGTCAGGGAGTTGGAATCCCTTATAACAATGGGGCCTTTATAATGATAAAAAAAATGAAAGGACACTTTAACATACTGCCCCATGAAGTGAACAAGAAGGCTTGCCCATCTAGGCCTGGGCTCTGAACTAAGGGGAAAAACATGTCTCCTGAAATTCAAAGCAAATTTACTGGATTTGAATTATACACACTGCAAGATATTGAAAAACTCAAGACTAGAACGTTAGAAAAAAAGTGGTCCTGGATGTTTTGTTTCAAGGAGTTCCTGGCAGAAATGGAATCAAAACTTCTCAGGAGAGGCCTAACCTCCACCCAAACTGCAACAAATTCTTATAGCTAAAACCTGGCTGAATATGAGCTCAGAATCTAAAATCTAAAACTCTTAGAAAAAAGATCACAACATGCAGAGTACTAATTTCACTAGTGCACAGTATTTCATGCCCCATTCACTAGCTGTAAACTGGAATGACTGGGGCCTGGGTGAGAGGTACAGCTAGTGCACCTTGTGAGGTGACTCCAGGACCAGGAATGGTTTGCTTCCTTGTGTTGTGGAGTCTATTTCTGACTCAGGTACAGATGATGATATGACAATGCTATGGTTTTGTTTTATATTAGTTAGCTGCTAATTGTTATGTCAGCTACTAATTATTAACATACTGTACAATGTTTACTTCATACTAAATCTGCATAACAAATCTAGGTAATATTGGCATATTTGGGGATGTCTTTTGTGGAAGGAACATATGTGGAAAATAACTATATTGGTTTTTTGTTTTGTTTTTACTATATTATTAATAGATCATTTATACAATGAAAATAGAATTTAGTAACTATAATGTTTACGTGGCACCTGGTCTCAAATCACCAAGGCATTGTGAACATTTTAACAAAGTAGACAATAGTGAAAATTAGGTGTGGTCCTGATGTTTAGAAGGGCACTATTTTATTACAATGAAAGAAGCTGGAGGTCATTTAGTAATGTGCTGATTGAGAAGTTATTACAAGCATCCAACCAAGTTGCAGTTTTATGTGACAAGGGGCCTCATGTAGTACCTAAAAAGCTAGAAAAACATATTAGTAGACTAATATTAGAACACTGAAGAATGGTGCTGAGACTAGATACACCAAAGAAGTTTCAACAGGTTTTCTTATCAAATGGCAATTTATGAGCCAGGACGTCGTATCTGAAACAAGTTTTTGAAAAGATAGAAAAACTTGTCCTTGAAGGTGGATATGACCTGCCTGAGTGGCTTCAGTCTGCTGTTAGTGCTGTGCTTTATGTCAATTAGAAAGTGAGCATAGAAGGAAGGCTGTCCAGTAACAAGGAATATAACTAAAAGGAAATGTGCTTTTATCTAGTCAGAATCAAAATTTTTGCACCAGTAACACTCAAGGTAAGTAAATCAGTATTCACAAATAACACTCCTGCTTGGACCTGAAGAGCAACAAAACCAGGAATTTCTTTACTGATATAAAAAAAGTAGTGAAAACAATTTCCTAGCATGATCATACATTGTCTATTACACCATCGTGTACTCACTGACAAGAATTTGCATACAAATACTGAAGGCTGTTTTGTCTCCTGCAAAGAGCATGATAAATTTCCTCAGAGGATAGATTGTAAATCATCACTGTCTCTTCTTTGTGATTCTTTTGAAGAAATTATTACCAAACACATTCCCTTTATTTCCAAACCAGAGTACGGTGGCTCTCCCATGGCCAGATGCTTACTTCATTTCTAGAACATGTAAACATATAAGCCATTTTCTTTATGTCTAAAATATTAATAGTCAATCATTTATAGATTAATCTTTGTTCTTCCTGAACATGGTTGTAAGAGTAGCCAAACTCTTAGCACTCATTCCGGTTCTAAAGGAACTAGAGGGAAATCCCTGGAGGTCCAGAGGTTAGGACTCTCGGTGCTTTCACTGCCAGGGTCCGGGTTCCATCCCTGGTCAGGGAATTAAGATCCCACAAGCTGTGCGGCACAGCCAAAAAATAAATAAAATAAAGGAACTATAATGCAAGAGCATGGTAATGGCCACACTTTATTTATCTGGTTTTATAATAAACTGCCTATTGGGTAGGCAAATTTTACTAACTTTGCTTTCTAACAGAAAGGTGTTAGAAAGCACAGAAATAACCATTTGAAATGACAAGGCATTACCAAGAGTTGATTGCCTCTCCATGGCTATTTTTCTCTTGGAGAGCTTTTGATGCCAAAGAAATAGATATTGGATCTATATATTTTTTTAACCTAAATGCCTATTAACCACAAGAGCCAGCAACTATATCCATACGGATTTAGAGATGACAGCATTGCCAAATATCTTTCATGCCGTTGCATGCTGTTTAAGCTGTGTTTGTGACCTTGGGCATGTTATTGAATCTCTTGGGCAGGTTACTAAAACCTCGTTTCCTCATCAAAATGACAATAAATATTTCCTACCCCAGAAGGCAGAGATGAGATTTAAAAAAGTGAGTATTTGTAAAGCACTGACTGGCTCATAGTAAGTACCATATGAGTGTTTGGTAAATGAATAAACTAGAAGCATTTCCACAACTGGGGGAAAAAATGGATGGAAATTGTTGTTCTATTGAGTCTACATACTTGATTAAGATTGGATTTTCATCATTTAATCATTAAAACAAAGGCCAGAAACTATTTAAATATGATGGATAGGCACTTCAAATGTTTTTATTTTTTGCAGATTATAGAATAATGCTATAGCATGAAATTCACTAAGCTTGCATATTTTTAAAAAGCATAATGCTTCTTGCATTGTTTATGTTATTATGAAACTGAAACTGTAAATCAATTTCTTTCATGTACTAAATATGGCACAGTTTAAAGAACTTTAAAATATAGCATAAAGAACTAACTTAATACAGATTTTATTTATAACATGGATGAGATCACAGTTTGAGAAAAAAATTTTAAATAATGCAAGCTGAAGGAAACAAAAGAAAAAAAGCACTGTATTAGAGTTCTCCAGAGAAATATATATCTCTATATCTACCTATCTAGCCAGCTAGCTAGCTATCCACCCATTTCCTAAATAAAGAGATTTATTATAAGGAATTGGCTCACATGATTATGGAGGCTGCAAGTCCCATGGCTGTTGCCTGCAAGCTGGAGACTGCGGAAAGCTGGTGGTGTAGCTCCAGCCTGAGTCTGAAGGTCTGAGAACCTGGGGCACCAATGGTGTAAGTCCCAGTGTGAGGGAAGGAGAAGAAAAATGTCCCAGCTCATCAGTCAGGCAAAGACAGCAGTTTCTCCTTCCTCTACCTTCCTGTTCTACTCAGGAGCTGTATGCAGTGGATGATGCCCACCCACATTGGGCAAGGCAATCTGCTTTACTCAGTCCCCCAGTTTAAATGATAATCTCATCCAGGAACACGTTCTCAGACACACCCAGAAATAATGTTTAACCAAATATCTGGGCACCCCATGACCTAGTCAAGTTGACACTTAAATTAACCATCTCACACACACAGTTCTAGTACATCTCTGAATTGAAAATTAATTGCTCTTTTCTCAGTGTTCCAAAGTCTTTTATATCTATATTTGGTCAATAAAATTTTTTTGGCTTATATTATAAAGATCATTTTTTAAATTCTATTAAGTTGTTAAGTCCTTGGATTCTGAATTCTTTCTTATGCAGCTTTTATTTCTATGCATTAAGCATAGGATTTCCTTAATTACCTGCTGAATATATATATGACTATAAATTCAATTGGAATTCTGAATAGGAAAAAAAATTAGAGCCTTAGTATTTACTGTCATTGAGTTTGAGAATTTGGGGGCTGGAGAAAACCTAAGAAAACCCTGATATCTCTTCTTCTCTCATTTTATACAAAAGAGACTTGCCTTATTGAAGTTGAAAAGCAATGTGATTATCAGTGGTTCCTTAAATGTGTAGATTTGAAGTTGGTAATGGCAGACATGTTGCTTTGTGTTCACCAGATCCTGTTTTATTTTCTGGGGACAGAGGAAGACTACATTTTCTGGCTACTTTTCAGTGAGACTACAGCCATGTAACTAGAATGTGGGCTGAAGCCCTTTCCCAAGTCTGGCCGTGGAAACTCCAGCACAGTTGTCCACTTTCCCTTTGCTAGGTGATTTTCAAAGGCCATCTTTTAAGATGAAAACATTACAAGATGGAAGTCACTGCTTGAAAAAGAGCCTCCAAGAAGACCCACCTAACATGTTCGATTGTAACATAGGCAATAATTAACCTTGTTCATTGTTAAGTCAATCAGATTTCATGGTTTAACTGTTACTGCAACATAGTCTAGCCTATTGTGCCTTATGCAGAATTTTTCTGGATGACAGCTGGATTTTCCCAAATAGTTGGAATTCTCACAAATTTCTTTCCATCTCTATGTCCCTATGACTTTGAGAGTAACCAACAACCTTTTTATAACATCAAGACAAGCTTTCTTGCATGTGCTTATGGTTTTATTTAGGTTAAAAGAGTACATAAACATTTACATAAGGAACTTTTTCTTGAAAAAATTATCAATATAAAATTTTACCAGCTAATTTTCTGTAAAACTATATGCTTAACTAATTGTTTCCTAATTTTTCCAGTGTTAGTGAATGATAAAATAGAAAGAAACTCAGAAGTTTCTGGATAAAATTTAATAATTATTTATTTCAGCAATAATTATTTCAGCTTCAACAATAATAAAAAAATATGCTTTGAAAATAAAAATTGAGGTGAAATATTTGTGCAATTATTATCTATGTTGGTATTTTTATTCCAATATTAAGTGATTTATGTGATCAACTTCTTGAGATAAACATTGTCTCTAATTTTTCCTCATCCTTTATATATTTTTACTGGAATACAATTGTCCTGGGGGTAATGACTCAATGTTATGCAAGATTTTACATATAACAAGAAACTATGGTATCTGGGAAAACACAATTTTTTGAGAGAGAGAGAATCTGACAATTACTTTAAACAAAAGACATAAAGATGAACATAAAATGACATTTCCCGTCTTGCCAATTTAAAATTCTTCTCTAAGTATTACATGGGCAAGTGGGGGAGAAATAAATCACAGGACTTGTTTCTTACAATATATTGTTTATGAGAAAGGCAGTTTTTTATTTAATTTAAATTTTAGCAAAATTGATAACAAGTAAGCATATATGACACATTTTTAAATGAAAACATGTATATTTATTGCCTTAAGAATTTTTATATTATTTTAGATACATTAACTTGAAAATGGCTTTAATTATTTTAAATTACATTGCAATCTTAGGGATGAGATTTATATTCTATATCAACCATTTCCTAATAATCTGTAAACATTTCTGAAAATATAAGAAATATTCAATAAGTGTATCCTATTAGATTTAAATACTGAATTTAATTGTTCACTGCTATTAGTTTTCTAGGACTGCCACAACCAAGTACCACAGACTAGGTGGTTTAAAGCAACAGAAATATATTCTCTCAGTTTGGAGGCTACAAGTTTGAAATCATGGTATCCCCAGAGCCATGTTCTCCTGAATGCTCTAGGGGAAAAACTGTTCCATGCCTTTCTCTTAGCTTCTGCTGTCATTAACAATCCTTGCCCTTTCTTAGCTTGTAAGTACATTTCTACAATCTATACCTTCATCCTAGTATACTATGTGTCTCTTCTCTGTGTTTCTTCCCCCCTTCTTATAATGATACCACACTGTATTATGTGCCCACTCTACTCAAATATGACTTCATCTTAACTTGATTATATCTGAAAAAGTCTATTTCCATAAATATATCAGATTCACAGATATCAGGGGAAAGGATTTGATCTTATCTTTTGGGGGCTGCACAATTCAATCCATAACAATCGCATATATCATCTAGGTCAATTCTATTTTGGAAAGGAAGTTTAAAATAGTAGATAGAACATGGCATTAGATACACCTGGTAGTAATCACCATTTTGCCTTTACAGACTGTATACCTTAAGAGACTCTGTGGGTCTCACTTTCTTCACAAGGAACATGTGCTAACAATAGTACTCACTTAAAAGGTTTTGGGAATGATTATATCCAGAAGAGCACCTGGGACATAGTAAATGCAAAGTAAATTTCAGTGTCTATCTCTGTTTTGCTATTACTACACTACTTGAGTTTTAAACAACTTCCATGGAATGGTTCCATATAGGGACTGAATTTCTCTCTAACTTATGTAATTTAATGTTCATTTACCAAGTTACTATAATAAACATATGTTTTGGTGAAGGCTATTTGGAAAATTTGGACAAAATGCAATAACATTGATCAATTTAGAACTAAGCAAAATGTAAAATAGATAGATGGATAGATAGATCGAGGTACATATAAGAAAATACAGAACCAATAACATCAAAAAAATTTTTATCCTTTGCTCAAATTCTTGGGGTAGTTAATAATAGGTTAATATGCATTTTGAATCTCTGAGGGGGTTGGAAGTAGTATTATATAGTAGTTCCCAAACTCATTTTCCATAGACCAAATTTTTATGGCATATCTATGTTCCTTAGAGCATGCATTGGGAAATAATGTACACAGATAATAGATAATTGAGATTAAAATAAAAGCAAGAAATTTAAGTACAATAATTGTGGCTTAAGTAATACAGATATTAGTGAACAATCTAATCTCTTAGACATTAACTTTTAATGCTGATACATTTAAAAAATTTATCTATTACACTATTCAGTATGGCATTAGAGATTAGTTTTAGGAATTCTGCTGCTGAAATGATTTGCACTAAAACCTACGAACAAAATGCTTTGGTTGGAAGATTCAATATTGTCAAGATGTCAGTTCTTCCCAACTTTATCTATAGATTCAATGCAATCCCAATAAAAATCCCAGCAAGTTATTTTGTGAATATCAACAAAGTGATCCTAAAGTTTATATGCAAAGGTAAAAGACTTAGAATAGCCAACACAATACTGAAGGAGAAGAACAATGTTTGAGGACTGACACCACTGGACTTCAAGCCTTCTAATAAAGTTACAGTAAACAAGACAGTGGTGATAGTGGTGAAAGAACAGACAAATAGATCATAGAAGAAAACAGAGAGCTCGGGAATAGACCTACATAAACAGATGAATTGATCTTTGATAAAGGATGGAAGGCAATACAATGGAGCAAAGATAGTCTTTCAACAAACGGTACTGAAGCAACTGGACACCTACACACAAAGAAATGAATCTAGATACAGACCTTACACCTTTCATGAAAAGTAACTTAAAATGGGTCTACATATAAAACCTTAAACTCTAAAACTCCCAGTAGATAATAAAGAAGAAAAGCTAGGTGACCTTGGGTATGGTAATGACTTTTTAGATATATCACAAGAGACATGATATATAGATAAGCTGGACTTAATTAAAATTAGAAATTTCTGAGCTTCCCTGGTGGCGCAGTGGTTGAGAATCTGCCTGCCAATGCAGGGGACATGGGTTCGAGCCCTGGTCTGGGAAGATCCCACATCCCACGGAGCAACGAGGCCTGTGTGCCACACTACTGAGCCTGCATGTCTGGAGCTTGTGCTCCGCAACAAGAGAAGCCGCAACAGTGAGAGGCCCACGCACCGCGATGAAGAGTAGCCCCCGCTCGCCGCAACTAGAGAAAACCCACGCACAGAAACGAAGACCCAACACAGCCAAAAATAAATTAATAAATAAATTACTTAATTAATTAAAAAAAAAAAGAAATTTCTGCTCTGCAAAAGATGAAGGTAAGAGAATGAAAAGACAAGTTACAGACCAGGAGAGAATCTTTGCAAAAGACGTATCTGATAAAGAACTGTTATCAATATGTCCAAAGAACTCTTAAAACTCAACAATAAGAAAATAACCTGATTAAAAAATGGACCAAAGGCTGGAGCAAACACCTCACCAAAGAAGATATACAGATTGCAAGTAAGCATATGAAAACATGTTCAACATCATATGTCATTAGGGAATTGCAAGTTAAAACGACAAGATACTGCTACACACCTACTAGAATGGCCAAAATCCAAAACTCTGACCACAGCAAATACTGGCAAGCATGTGGAGCAATGAGAACTCTCATTCTTTGCTGGTAGGAATGGAAAATGTACAACCACTTTGGAACACAGTTTGGTGGATTCTTACAAAGCTTAAACATACTGCTACAATATATTTAACAATCATACTCCTTGGTGTTTACATAAAGGAGCTGAAAACATATCTCCACACAAAAACCTGCAAATGGATGTTTATAACAGTTTTATTCATAATTGTCAAAACCTGAAGCAACCAAGATATGCCTCAACAGGTGAATGGATAAAAAAGCTGTGGTATATCCAAATGATGGAATATTATTCAGCACTAAAAAGAAATGAGCGATCAAGCCAAAAGACATGGAAAAAACTTAAATGCATATTACTGAGTGATAGAAACCAATCTGAAAAGGCTACATACCATATAATTCCAACTACATAACATTCTGGAAAAGGCAAAACTATAGATACAGGAAAATTATCAGTGGTTGCTAAGGTTTATGGGGGAAGGAGAGATGAACAGACAGAGTACAGAGGATTTTTAGGGCAGGAAAAGTATTCTGTATGATATTACAATGAGGAATACTTATTATACTTTTGTCCATACCCATAAGATGTACAGCACTAAGAGTGAACCCTAATGTAAACTATGGACTTAGGGGATAATGATGTGTCCTTATACGTGCCTGGACTGTGACAAATGTACAACTGTGATGCACAATGTCGACAGTGAGGGAGTTTTGCGTGTGTGGGTAAAGGGATTATATGGGAACTCTTTGTACTTTGTGCTCTATTTTGCCATAAACCTAAATTTCTCTAAACCATAAAGTTTATTAATTTAAAACAAAAAAGGTGCTCACAGATCAAAGACTAACTTTCAAATAATAGTTGTAGTAACAATTGTTTTATCTTTTAAAATTATTGGTTTTCTTCCTGAAATAAGGGGAAAAAACAAACATGATGACTGTTGTGAGGATTCATGGTCTACAATGGAAATATTTACCTAGGCTCTTTGTAAATCCTTATGAAAGAAGTCAAAGTTGGACACAGCATTTATGTAGTTTGTAAGAACTTATTTGTGTTTTTTTTGTGTAACATTCATAAGCTCACTGATATGTTAGAGAGACAGATGATACTTACTCACAAGAGCCCATCGTTAGTGGCTCTTCCCTACTTTGCCTTCGGTAACATCTTGCAGTAATACCAGTTACGGTGGGAGTATTTTCAAAGTATTCACACCATGGAATTTTGCAAATTCTATGAATCAGTTTTTGTCCTTTGGGGTGGAAAGTAGAGTTGGTTGTTAAATTGCAGGACACCAATAAGTTCTCTGAGGTCTCAGATTGACCAGACCTTTTTTCTTGTCATTCCATTCCCAGTGTGTGGCACAGGCCCTGACTCATTATTGGGGTTCAAAAAATACAGGTTGAATCGATGAAGCTATTTTGAAAATGATTTGCAATGATGTTATGATTGAAGCCAACTGAGAGAATTTAGTCACCAAAGGTGGAAGTTTAGTGAGAAATGAGGTTGAAATGAATTTGGTAAGGCATCTCTCTCTCAGATAGTAAGACAAAAAAGAATGCATTTTAAAATGAGAATCAAAATAGGAAACAATATATTCATTGTACTGGAAGGCAGAGATATAAAAGGAAATCAAAAGTTTTACATGTTGAAGAGAGTGAGCCAAAGTCTTCATTTTTAGAAGAGTTCTGGGGCAAAAATCCAAAAGGTAGGAAATGGATTAGTAAATTGGGGTGCAGAAATAGAGGCAGGAAAGAGCACTCTTCGCTTCGGGGAACCTGTTCCCTTCAGACTTTGGTCTGCTTCTACAGGTAGGTGCCTTGCTCCTTGCACAAAGTGCCAGCTTCTCTGGGCTATATGTGCCTAATCTATGAAACAAGAGTGATGAACTAGAAGGTCATTTCCACCTGGAAAGTTAAATGATTTGTGGCTCTTTGAAAAAATTAAAGGAGAGAGAGAAAAGAGATGATACTTGAGAGAGTAACAATGATTGTTTCCTTACGTATAAGAAAGCGGTCTAACCACGCTGGTAGACAGAAAGGAAAAGATCCAAGGAAGACGGTGGATAGACTGCTTACTTAAATGGGGAAGCTATTTATAGACTGGAATGGGAAAAGGAATACAAGTAGGGGTATTAGTACTGCAAAATAATTTTTTAAAAATCATTATCAGGAAATAATATTTCATTTATGAAATATTCAATATTTCATTTTCAGGAAATAATAATAGTTAACATTTGTTAAGGATAATACAGGTGCTTTTCTAAATGCTTTATATGTAATATATCTTTTAATTCTCACAAAAATCTAAAAGATAGGCAGTTTTTATTCTGTTTTACAAGGAACTGAAAGGTTCCTTACCCAGGAACCTGCCATGGATACAGGATTTAACCCAAAATTCTGAGTCCAGATTGTGTAGGCTGGTAGGCAGAAACCTATAACTAGAGACCTGTTTGGTAACTTACCCAAGTCTTTTACTACTCTGTCCTCTGTTTCCTTATTCAGCAAACAGGCGCAATGTTTTCTTTCCCATCTAAATTCTAGGGCTATTTTGAAGTTTACTTGAGAAATTGTACTTTATGAAAGGCAAATTATGACAAATATGTAGCATATCTTTAATAAAAAAAGGACATGAGAATGTTTAGAGGATAAAACTTAAGTGGCCTAATCTTGAATGCCCTTGATTACTTCATTAATGTAGACAGGGTCATATACTAAAAAGGGAGAGACATAGTATTGGAGGCTTAAGGGGCATAAAAAAGATTTGGACAAGTTAATACTGGATAATCCCCAGTAGTTCTACTATTTTACTCTAGTTTGATAATGGGAAATTTGCCAGACCATAACAAAGGAAATTCCAGATTATGATTTAGCAGATACTCTTATGTTGGCTTCAGTGCCATTTTGCTTTCTATTTAGTCTGTCAACATTCATACCATCTTCTATTAGTGTGTCAGACATACAATTGTACTCACTATGGAAACCGAGATTTCTCATGAGATTTTGAACATTAGGATGACAACAATGTTGGATACATATACCCACACA
The DNA here is from genome assembly GCF_005190385.1 of Monodon monoceros. NCBI lineage: Eukaryota > Metazoa > Chordata > Mammalia > Artiodactyla > Monodontidae > Monodon > Monodon monoceros. The sequence continues at coordinate 24,028,337 of NW_021703776.1, read as the reverse complement.
GAGTTTTTCTTTCTGAGTTTGCTTTTGTTTCTTTGGCTGAAATAAGAAAATGCAGAAATAAAGCCTGAGGGGTTTGGGGGTTTATTTTTGTTATTTGTTTGAACCTGAATATGAATTTGCTTCTATTTTCAATGCTATTGTTGTTTAGTTCAAACTACTTTTCTTTTTACAATGCAGCAAATCTTAACAGCATAACGAAAGTATGAGTGGGAAACATTACTATTACGTTTTTTGTTATTTTGGCTCAAAGAATCTGTGTGAAAAAAAAAAAGGCAAAGGGAAAATTATGTCTATGCCCAGCCACAACTGGAAACCCTCCCAAGTTTTTAAAGTAATTAAAGTCCAGTCTCTGGCTGGAGGCTGTGTGTGTATAAACCTCAGAGATAACATAAAAATCGCCTTCCGGGCATCCTCCGAGACAGAGGATGTTCAATCAGATTCCAAGAACTCAAGAACATGTGTTTTACAAGAGAGAAAGCCAAAATACAAACTTGCCTGTAAGAACTGCAAATACCATATGGAAAATTGGTCCCATAGACTAAGAAGAAAAACAAAATAAAGGAATGACTTTTAAATCCCACTCTGCCAGTTAAGGGATATAGTCCTGCCTCTTATCCTAATTAAAAAATATATATATGATTGAGTTAAAGGGGAATATTTGACTAGTAATTCAGTTACCATTTCTTTTTCTCTTAGTAAACCTGGTACAGACTGATATATGGTCTTGTTATTTGCAAAAATAAACCAGTTTTTGAGAGGGAGAGATATGATTACTTTCATTGGTTTCCTGCATTATGAGGTATTTGGGGTTAGTGTTTATGTTTCCTTTCAAGGAAAGCTGTAGAATGGTAGAAATTTATCTTAAGTTGTAAGCAGTCTCCCAGTACATGGGGAGAATAGAAGTCATAGTCTCTGTATTTGGGCATTTATTTATTTACTTTATTTGCTTATAATTAGTAAGTCAGAGTAGAGTTCAGTGGTGAGATTATAAACTATAACTGGCATAAACTCCATCCTTATATAAAATAATATTTTTGACATGATTTTTACTATGAATTCCAAATGAAACAGGAAATGATGCAAGAATAGTGGTATTTTATCAAATCTTATATTTTTCATAAGGCCTTATGCTTTGCTTGTGGTTTATAATGTTTAAAATTTTACTTCAGTTAATTTAGGAATACTTTTATGGTCCCTTTCAGATAATTAATTATCATTTCCTGGAGGATTAGTTCTATTTGTGTTTTGCTATTTTTCATCATGCACTTATCTTTTTCAGGGATTTTTTTTTTTAATGAAAAGTCCACTGACTGCCTTGTAAAATTATCCCTCTAGAACAGATTTGCCTTTATTTCTGCTCTGCACTCTCTGAATATCATGTGTTCTGGATCAAATTTTATATTAATCTTACCAAAGATTTCCCACAGTATGCAATAGGGTAAATTTGAACTCCATACCAGAACAAACACAGGGTTGTGGTTTTTATTTATTCCAGGGAATTAACTTCAAACTTCTTACTGTTTATGTCTTGTGTAAATCTGATGATCCTCCAGGGTCTGGGCAAAATGAGTTTGCACCCTTATTTGCCCTGCCTTTCAGTTTCCTTTCCATTAGTGGTATTTATGGACTTCCCTTTATTTCTAAATTCAATTCAGTAAGCTCAAATTCAGCATTTTAGGTAATTTGTAGTAGAAGATGTTCCTGTCATTTTCCTGGAAGTCTGAAAGGACCATTTCATTTATTTTATAAAGTTGACATCAGGCACACAAACTTGGACACTTTTTTTGTAATCCTTGGTTCATAACTCTTATCATTGTTCTTCCACGGCCTGCTTTTACTTGTCATTTAAAATAATATAATTAGTACCTTCAAGACTATCACTAAATAATACTCCGAATCTTGATGATAAGTTAGAACAGTGGGCAAACAACAGCAGAGCGATTAAAAATGAATGATTCACAGTAACACCCAGCCATAGGCATGTATCTAAACAATAAGCTATTAAGTGTTAATAAGTTCCAAAAGTTTACAACACCATTATGCTCACTTTCAAAAGTTATGAAAACAAAACAAAGCAAGATATTATCAAGTACTAACTACAGGATGAAGATTGCCTTCGGTGATGGTATCTTGAAGCAGGAGTAAGAATAGGATGGTGGGAGTAGGGAACACTGCATGGTTAGATGTAGATTTTTTTTCAACTCAAAATAATATTATATAAAATTCAGATATTACCACACTGTGTTCCACCCTCTGACTGTGACAGTATTTATTTGTATTCTCAAGCAGTTCAAGAATGTTTACCATTTGTGGGATTGCAAACAAAAGTGCCTACTTCAAAGTAGGGAGGTATTCAGGTCCTTTTTACAGCCTCATTATGACAGAAATAACTGGCAATGATGATATCAATTCATAGCTCCATTACTTCATTTGAAGCAGATTCACTGGGTTGGGCAAACATTTCAGGGTTCTAAAGAAAAGTAAACTGACATTTTTGAACAAAGATGTCTAACAGAAATTTGGTAAGCACAGCATCTGTGGCAATAATGTGAAATTAAACTTTTTGAGAAAGGTGAAGAAAATACGATTTTATAGAGAAAAGACAAATAACAGAAAAAATTGTTATTCCCACCTTTTTTTTTCTGGAGAGAGGAAAAAATAATCAAATGTTAGGTGAATGTCTAGGAAATTTATGGTTGTTAAGAGGACAAAGAGTGCCCTGGAACTGACTGCAAATTAAGCTACTCTAACTTTCATAATATTCTCCCTGACTTCTCCCTGGCCTGGGAGTTTTGAAGAATAGACTAATTATTAGGTACTTTTTCAGAAATAGCAGGTTAACTTCCAGTCAAGGTGGTATAGTCCCCTTTCTCCCTACTCCTCCCTGCTAAGCACAACTATAAACCCTGGAAATAACATGAGGCACAATCAAAGGAGAGTTCTCAAAGGTTGTAAGAAGAATATGAACTTGTTTGGAACCCCAGGATTTTAGGAACTACACAGTGCCTACCCAACAGAAGATCCCTCATTTCCTGACCTTCAACCTAACAACAGAAGGCAGCTCAGGTAGGCTTACTCTGCCCCAGGGTAGAATACGACTCTCTGACAATATCAGGGAAGTCCAACAGCACTGAGAATGGATCAGGATCTCCGCCAACAGTAAGTGACCTTTGGAAATGTCCTCTTATTGGTTGTATCAGCAAATGTTCATTCATTAGGCCTTTCTCCTCTATGTGATGTTTGGTTTTGACTCATATGTGAATGATCTCACCACGAAGGAACCCTGAAATGAAACTGAGGATGCTTTCTTCCAAAGTTAATATACTTTTTGCTCCTGCTTTGAGAAAGGGCTCATTACCTACTAAAAATTACTATTATCTCCTTCGTGCAGCTTTTCTTAACACAAATATCTTAGTTTCAGCTCTCTTGGCTTCAAATTCAAGTCTCAGGATCTCAGTACCAAAATGGTCACTGTCAGATTTAGCATTTACTTACAAAGTTGAATTCCAGTTTCTCTTTCTCTCTCTCACTTTATCATAAAATATTAATTCTTTAGAGACCATGAATGCATTAATCATCTTATTTTACCTAGTATCTATTTATTTGTAGCAGCACAGACCTTCAGAGCAACTGGTCTGATTATCACACAGAGCAAATTCTCAACTAAACTTTTTGTTTACTTCAACTCAATAAATATATGCTGGTGATTCTGTAACCACTTGCAGGCTGAGAATTATTGGTGTACACAATCAAGGCACTGAAGAATATTTCAGGGTAAAATTTTTGATTAAAAATTTTTAAGAGCTATCCACAGCTGTCCTTAATTTTAGCTGGATGAGGATCATCATTTTTTTCCCCTGGGTTTCCATTTGAGAATTTTTTTAAATAAAATTATTTGTTTATTTATTTATCTATTTCTGGCCGTGCCATGCGGCATGCGGGATCTTAGTTCCCCGACCAGGGATCAAACCCATGCCCCCTGCATTGGGAGCTTGGAGTCTTAACCACTGGACTGCCAGGGAAGTCCCTCCATTTGAGATTTTTAAAGTTCATTTAATATTGATATTCAGCTTGAAGAGATATTTCAATGCATGTTCCAGATGATTATTTTAAACAGCTACCTAAATATTTTACCAGGTAGATTAAAGAAATATTTTATTCTGAATTAAATTTAGTAAGAATTAGAAGCCAAATTCAAGTGCATAAAGTTGTGGGAACAACAAATCATTCAGTCTGCTGAAACTTTATTTACCCTAAATGAAAGGTCTCATATTAATAATAGTGCTGCTAATATAGCTCTTCTTGATTTAGTTTAATGTGTCACATTCAGTCTTGACCTGCATCCGTACAACAGGTGTTATCCATTATAATAGCACTAGAAAAAATAAAGCCATAAAGCATTCACAAAATATAGTTTATACTGAAAATTTTGTCACTTTACAAAAGACAAATACAAAGTGCACGTAAACAATAAACAGAAAGTCTTAAACCTAAAATCTAATTGAGAAAGTGAAAAATCTTAGTAATCTGTAACTATATTTTGAATCTAGAACTCTATTTACTCAGAAGTTTTCATCAAATCCTCAACCATATTTTCTGGAATTTATTTAACAATTCATTGAATCGGTGGTCTCATGCACGGTGTATATAAGTTATATTTACACTATACTGTAGTCTATTAAGCATGCAATAGCACTGTTTAAAAACAATGTACATCCTTAATTAAAAAAATACTTAATGCTAAAAAATGCTAACCAACCCCTGAGCTTTCAGCAAGTCATAATCTTTTTGCAATAGTAACATCTAAATCACTGATCACAAATCTCTGTAACAAATATAATAATAATAAAACAGTTGGACATATTGTGGGAATTACCAAAACTGACACAGAGACTAGAAGTGAACAAATGTTTTTTCGAAAAAATGGTGCCAATAGACTTGCTAGATGCAAGGTTGCCACACCCTTCAATTTGTAAAAAACACAGTATCTGTGAAGTGCAATAAAGTGAAGCACAATAAAACAATATGCCTGTATTTTTTCCTGGCCTATTATAAATTTCTGAACTATATTCCTCCCCTACCTCCTGTAAGAATTCTTTTCTAACTACCATCTCCCTGTCTTCTGAAAGTCTGTAAAAGTCCCTCAGAATTTAGCATACCTGTTTCCTGTAGGTTTAATATAAAAACACTTTATCTCATAGCTAGATTCCTGGGATTAGGCACTAATGCCATATATTATTATGTTTTCACACAATTACTAGAACTATATTTTAAAAGTATATAAATGTGAATTTTTTAGTTGATAATGTTATGATTGATTTTATATATATAATTACATGCAAACAATATAACAATTATATGTTAATTTAAATTTTTAATTTAATGGAGAGCATGGTACATTAAACAAAAAAAATCACACTGTTATTGTCCAGTTTAGGGGCTTGGGAAACAGGTAGTTTGAGCTACTGCACACAACTATACCCCAGATGACTTCTGGGGTCTCCTTCCTTTCCAAATCTTGGGTTATGTTCTTTTCCAGAGATTATAGCTTCCCCCGCTACAGGTATAGTAAATGTAACATTGTCTTCTTACTGTTTTGAGAAACAAGAGAAGATCCCTATCCTGCCTTTACACAGAAACATCTCCTCTACTCAGCTATCCCATGTCTTTAAAATATAAAATTAGAGTTTTGGAAGTATTTTTAAAATTAGAATTTATTAGCCATATATATATCCCTTTGGGTTTTTAACATATTAATTTGAATTAATTTTTGAAATAATAACGCTTTTGTACTATAAGTACAAATTTAGTCAGGGAGAAGACGAGTGGTTAGAAAGGATTTGAGTAGCTACGTTCTAGAAGTCCAACTCTGACTTTTCTTTGTAGACCAGTTAATGACTTCTGACATAGATAATCTCTAAGTTTCTTCTAACTTTCAAAGTCAATGAGATAATTTGGGTTTGCATTAATAACTGCATTTATTTTAATATAATGTATACATTTATTTTAATATAATGTATAATCAAATCCAAATTTTGCAGAGGTTTTCTTTCCTGATTATTTAAAATGCCAACAAGCCACAAATATTTCTATGAGTTTGTGGCTTACATTTCTGAACTGTATTGTCTCCCTACCTCTTCTATAAGGTGTTTCCAACTATTACCACTATGTCTTCTAAACTTTAACAATAACACATAGTTTAGCACAGTTTTTCTCTTCATGCGTCCCAGGTTTATCTTATCAAATAGAAACAAGCTCCTTGAGTTTAGGCGTTATTTCATGCACTAGTTTTGATTATTAAAGTTGTATTTAAAACTAAAACATTAAAACACTGTAGATAACAGAAGCTGACGAGTTTAAGGAATAATTTTAACGAGAATGAAAACAGACTAGTTTATGTCAATCAAAAATTTAAAGAATCATTCTTCCCAAATAAGTAATGTATAAATGTAAGAATCATTGTGTTTGTAATATTTATAAGGTATAATTACCCTTCACTTTTGAAGATGGATTTGTTCTTGACAGGTTTTATGTAAAATGTAATTAAAATAACATGAAACAGTGTGATTCATCACTAGAATTGATCATTTTGTGAACTGGAAAACTTGCAAATAGTTTTGCCCCATTTGATAAATTCAGAATTCCACTTTTTTTTTTTGGCGGGGAGGGTATAAGTGTTTAGCGACCAAAATGAAAACTTGAAGAACTTGTTGCACACTTGCATGTGTTATATTTGTAGAATTATAATTTGTAGAATACCAAAAGGACTTTGCCATTGAATATTATCATTATTTATCTTGTCAATCTGTGAGAAGCAAGATTTTAAAAACACTCTGTATAATATATAACCTCATTTGTCTCCATGGATCCCAGGAACATTCATACAAATAGTTGCCTATAATTTTAAATTAGATATTAAAGCCTCACACCTTTTCTAAACATTTCTGTGAGAGACTGCCCTGTCTAAAGATACTGGAGATTATAATTACCTCTTGCAGAGTTACTAGTTTTATTATTTTATATGTAGTACCCTGTTTTGTATAATAAGAATCAGTGTATAGTACCCATATTAGCATAGCATGTTACTATTAGAAAATTTGCTTAGCTTAAGTTTCCATTTGACATTTTAAAATTTAACTTCAATTTATATTAAGAAAAGGGTTCATGGGCTTCCCTGGTGGTGCAGTGGTTGAGAGTCCGCCTGCCGATGCAGGGGGCACAGGTTTGTGCCCCGGCCTGGGAAGATCCCACATGCTGCGGAGCTGCTAGGCCCGTGAGCCATGGCCGCTGAGCCTGCGCGTCCGGAGCCTGTGCTCCGCAACGGGAGAGGCCACAACAGTGAGAGCCCCGCGTACCAAAAAAAAAAAAAAAAGAAAAAGAAAAGGGTTCATAACTGTCCAAATGATCCATGAGTTTATTTGTATTTTAACAACTGATACATTTTCTATACTTAAAAAAATATTATATCTCTAGAAGGTAAAATAAAAATAATAGTATTTTCAAGAATTATAATTTCTATATTGACAATAATAGTTTCTTAAGTTAACAAATAAAGAAATATAGATAGCTTTGGTTTCTTCATTAACAAGAGAGAAATTGAAAATGACTTTTACTCATTACTTAAAGATAATCTTAATTTATTTGTCTTTAACTGGGAACAGGTTTGAAGGAACTTCCCAGATAAACTATGTTTGTTTTTAGTTACTGAAATTTGGTTAATAAATTTATATAATAAAATTCTATAGTATGAGTAATAGTGTTATGAATTATGTTAGCTTTCCCTTTTATTTACATTTTTGTATTGCAAGTGACAAGAAAGGTAAAGCATTACCTATCTTTTTTCTTCTTAGTGAAAAGAATTTCTTGGTCATCCATCACCATTCCAGAAGTTTAATAATTCTAAATTTTTGAAATGTACGAACAGCTAAAACTTAGTTTCCCTCTCTCTTGTAGACTACATATTGAGTAAATTTCCACAATGCGATAGTGATATTTCTAATATTTTAATTGAGAACATTTAGAGCAGTAAATGTGTTACATTATCCAGTAATTGGAGGTTCAGTTAGTCAGGATAATAATGGTCTTTGGTCAGAATTATTCTGATAAGTAACACTGGAATTATAGATTAAACGTCAGGCCACAGAAACAGCGCCCCAGAAATAGGAGCTGATGATTCAAGCTTGGCAGAATCTCCTGTGCTCAATGTTAAGAACTAGCTTAAAGGCTTGTCATAATAATGTTGGAGAAAAAGGAATTCTTCTTTCCAACATGTTCGTCAACGGAGATATCAACAAGACTGCTGAAAATTACAGGTCTAGAAAATAAGGTCAAGTGATGAACCTGGAAGCCACCAATAAATCAAAGCCACAAACGACAGATTTTTCTGAAAGCTTTTAAACACCTTCTATCTGAGGACTGTTTGTGGGTCCTTATCCTCTATCCTTCTCAATAATGCTTTTACTCTATTCAGGTTTGTTAATTTCTCACTAAAGTTATGAGATGGATTGACTTTTAAGGGTAACAAACTTTACAGTAAAATTAATGAATAATTTTAACTCATTTAATTAACTCGTGCCCTTTTCATTTGATTTTGTCCTCGTAACCATAGATTGCTTTTTCTTTTTAAGTTCTGGTTGTCTCTACATAATTTCACACTATCCCTGCAGTGATGGTACTATGCTAGAACATTCAGAATAAAGCCATTGGGGGTTCTAAGTGTTATGCTTTAGAGCAAGACACTTTAAAGTTAAGTAATACATTTTCCTATATAATATTTATGAAAGAGCTACTGCATATTCAAGTCAATATTATTCTTAGTCAAGTATATCTGTTTTCACAAATATAAAACAGTTTCCACAAATGAGTAATGTGAGAACAGAAGAAAAAGGTAAATGAATGAATGAGTCTAATAGGAAACTAACAGGAATTATCTGTGAAGAGAGCATATTACGCAAAGTTGTAGAGGTGAGGAACTTGGCCCGTTTTGAGCAGTTAAACCATCTTAGCTATTCTTCAATCATAGGATCTGAGCCACTAAATATAGATATGGATGAGTGTGTATGTTTAGCTATATATTGCTACATATATACACTATATATTGCTATATATGTGTGTGTGTATATATATATGTATGCAACTCTGTAATTTGCATCAAAGTATCTATAGAATAACTGAGCAGTCTCACTCTCAAAAGGAAAAGGGCTGCATAGACCGCTTGGTCCAGATAATATCGTTCCATGAAGGACTCTCTTCACTTACCCGAAGTTAGGTTAGTAAGCACTCATTACATGGAAGGAATATCACCTTCCTAGTATGGATTTTAAGGATAATATGAAATTGGAATAACAGGCACACAGACAGTCTAATATACTAATGAGTGGAGTTCAGTGTACCTGAGTAGTAATATGATATCTCTATTACCAAAAGGAAAGCAGTTTTTCTGAAATCATTTATTATACTCCAGGGAAAAATCAGAATATAAGAACATACAATAAAACAGAAAATAATAAGGAAAAATTTTATTGTGATGTAACAATTTCCACCTACATCTTACTATATGTATTGATTATCCATTTCTGCAGTGTTTTCTGTTTGTGCCTTCAATATCTTTTCTATATCTGGTCTTTTACAGGCATTTTTTCCAAATATATCTGTATATGTATTATTTTTCCTTTCCACAAAAATGAAAAAATTAACTAACACAAAAAAATGAAAAGTTAGGTAGACTACTAGGCAATGATTTTTCTTTTCATAAAGATATGTAGACACTTATATTTGTATTTCAAATGTGTTTTATAAATAATGTTTCAGTTTAAATGTTTGCCTAATTAAAAATAATATTTGAATAGCAAACAAAACCTATTTGGGATTTTATGAAAATTTCAGCTCATATATGAAGAAGTTATAAAACACACAATCCACTGTTTCTTAGAACTAGAAATGCTTTAAGAGTGCATATAAACTGAACCATCATTTAAAAGATAAAGAAATGTCCCATTTAAATGCATTAAAATCATTCCAAATATCTTTTAAATAGTAGAAGAGATGTTTTATAAGAACACATAAAAGAGTAGGCTAGTGTCATAATAGAGTAAACTGATTATGATTAAGTAGAAAGCAGTCTTAAATAGACAGTATAGCACACAGGTTAAAATCTTGTTTTTGAATTCTGGTACCTACACACTTTATAGCTGTCTGAGGTATTTTATCTCTTTTCAGTTTCTGTTTTAGAATAATACTACTGCATTTTTCATGGGGTTGTTGAATATATACTAATGTAGGTAAATTAGAATCTAGCATGTATTATGCATTCAATATATATTAGTTGTGGTTATTATTATTACAAAAGCAGCTACAGAGAAATTGTGAAAGAACAGATAATATCTTTCCCTTTCTTGGACTATATTTGGAGGGAGAGAGGGAGACTAAGGATAATTCATTTTCAGGGAAATATGGTTATAGCAGCTTTAATCTTAAAGAAATCAGTATTTAATTAGTGAAATAGGGCTTAAATACTAGCAAGTACCCCTTTATGGCCTCCAGTGGGCAATCCAACAAACCAAACTGCATTGCACTGGAGAGGAAAAAAAAAAAAAAAAAAAGAAAAGACAGTGGATTTGCTCTACACTCTCAGGTGGCTTCTAAGGCACTGTTCAAAGTTAAGGAGCCCAAGGATATTCAAGAAATATTACTAAGGAAAGGAAGGAGAGCCTAAGTGAAATTAGGCACTTCATTTTCCTAAATCAAGGACATAAATTCGTTTCGTTTCACATTCTATTCTGATAAATCGGTAGTGTCTTCATTGAGGGATACTTTGATAATATCTCTTGAGACTATGTTTATATTCTCCAGGAGACTGGATAAAATGGCAATGTCTGTTAGCAGCAAGAAGGAGGGGGTGATAATGGCAAGAAGTTTATCATATACTTTCTATCCTAGATTACTGAGTCAAAGAACCTTAGAATTCAAACATTCCCAGAGATAATATAGTTCCTCTTTCAATCTAATTGCTGGAATCTCCCACATATTTGAGATTTAAGCCACATGCTCTACTAGATTTTGAGTTTCTTCAGAACAAAAACTAGAAATAACAGGTTGAATTTGCAGACAAAAAAAAAAAAACCCTGAGATCAATAAAAATGAATATTTCTAACAAGTAAAGCTTTTCAATGGTGAAGTATGCTTCCTTTTATATAGTGAATACCCCTTTTGAGGTATTGCTCAATAGGAGACTTGATGACATATATCTTCTGGATTAAAGGGAAGGGACTAGAGTAGATAATAGTTAGTTTTCAATATGATTGTAAAACTCAATAATCTCATAACTGTCATGAGTATTTGTCCTAGCAATACTGTGTAGGTTATAGACATTTATTAAAAAGTGATTCCTTGTTCATAAATTAAAAAGAGAACATGGACTATATATATATAGATAGATATAGATCTATAGATAGGTAACTCCAAACAACAAAGTTTCCATGATGAAACACTTAAATATTGTCTTCAAATATAAAATAATTAAGAAAAATTGTAAAAGTATACTTGAGCAATATTGTGAAGATAAAGAATAATAAAAATTCAACAAGCAAGTGATTAGATATGGCAAGATTTTTAAGACATAATCTAAAATAGATAATATTCTTGTGTAACAGAATATGAATAATGAGCCTCCTGTATGTAATCCACCACATTTGGAAACTCAGATTTATTCTACCATTAAGATTCCTTTTATTCTGCTCAACTGTTCAGACAAAGATTCTTCACAGGAACAGCTAGGTGAGCTATTCAATTGTAGGAGGTAAGACATAATTTCAAATAATTCACTTTTATGCTATTTTAAAAGATACCCTATATGAGATATTTTATAACTTGAAAATATATTATCATGGAACATATTTTTAAATAAGAATTTCAACAAGACAATAGAAATAACATGTGATATAGTCTTATTTCTGTTTTATTACCTCATCATTTTCAGGAAACATAAATAATGAATTCACACTTTGGAGACTAGGCGTTGATCCTCCTTATCTGGCCATCACTCAAAATTTCCAGTGTGATGTTTTTCAAGGGATTCAGGACCCTATAACTTTCCAGCTACTTACTGAACTTACTGGTGAATTAGGTGGGAATAAAACTAGTCAGCTGTCAGCCACTACAACAGTCATAATTCATGTGTTTCCTTGGACCACAACGCAGCCAACTTCTTCCACAAAAACAAGTACAACTACAGTAAGTGCTTAAGTGATGAAATATAATTCTAAGGTAGTCTGAACTAGTCATAAACAAAGAAGTATTTGGGAACTCTCACAGGAGTTATCCTTATATTTTGCCAATGAAAGGCATCAATAAAACAGTTATTTAATACACTGGAATTTCCATCATCAAAATAAGGAGAAATTATTATAGCTGTTAGTCATTAATTTTGAAGCAAGGTAAATATATCAATGTTAATAATTTTTTAGGCCTTTTTGCTATTTTTTAGTTTGGATTCTTAGTAATTCTGTTGATTCTCATCATAGTATACCTTTCTCTATTTAACTGAATATTCATGAAGGTTTTCTTATGTACACAGCACCATATAAGGTTTTAAAAAATATTTGACAAACTTGTTTCCTTAAAAGTATACAGTCTCACTGGAAGAGAAGATATACACTTAGAACAATTTAAATAAATGCTACACAGTGTCAAACAATAGTGTAACTGTTATTTAACTTTGAGGTTGAAAATAAGGTAAATTTATTTGGGCTGAGACAGGCAGTAAATTCTCTATAAATAGAGGAGGAAAATAATAATGTAGTTCTTTAAGAACAGATTTATTTTTTATTTTTTTTTTTTTTGCAGTATGCGGGCCTCTCACTGTTGTGGCCTCTCCCTTTGCGGAGCACAGGCTCGGGATGCACAGGCTCAGCGGCCATGGCTCATGGGCCCAGCTGCTCCGCGGCATGTGGGATCTTCCTGGACCGGGGCATGAACCCGTGTCCCCTGCATCGGCAGGCGGACTCTCAACCACTGTGCCACTAGGGAAGCCCAAGAACAGATTTTTTAAAAAATGTAAATAGAAGAAGAAAAGCTTTTCAGGGAAAAGATATAAAATTACCCTGGAAAGAATATAATATATTCTGGGGAATGTTGAGAAGGCAGTGAAGCTGAAGGCTAGATTTAGTGTCGGGAAAAATGAAGCTCATGGCAGACATGTAACATATTTGAGCATAGGACATATCTTGAATGTGAGGATGAAAAATGTGTATGATTACTGAAGACAGAAGTTATAACATTTTCCAAGCAGGAAAGACAGACTTACAATACCTCATAAACTTTGCTAATATAAAAAGAAAGAGAAAATCAATGATGTGATAGAATTGATTTGTATGGACTATGCTGTTTGATTTCAAACAAGTGGAGTTTAAACAGCCAAGTAGGTATTGATATCCACGCCCTCAGTAACATTGTGATGCTTTATAGATAGCTCTTTGTATAACTGAGCTAACACAATGAAAGATATTTGAATTAAAATAGCCATTTGTTAAAAAGTTATAGAAAGAAAGTTCCATCCATTGCTTAACTTCACAGTCAAGAAGTTTTACATTACCTATATAAAATCATCATAAGACAATTTGAATATTCTTAATCCAAAAAAAATAACTCAAATTGGATTAAAGTGGTGTAGTACTGGTAATGCTCCCAAGTGCCTAGTAGAAGGAAATTAAAATTCTCTCTCTGGGAAGGTAATAGTATCCTAGACCTCCAATTATTTCTAGCAATTTTTCAATCCAGTAAACACTACGTGATTAAATATAACCAAGCACATGAGAAAATATATCATAACCAAGAAGTAGCAAAACCACAAAAAGCGGAAACAAAAACAAAGTAACTACAGAAATTTTGAATTATAAATTGTAAAATAATTATGCCTATTAAGTTCAAGAGATATAAACCAAGTTTGAAATTTGGTTAGAGTACTAGATACTATAAAACTAACAGAGAATATTTGCAAATATATGAAATATATCTAGAAATTAAAAATACAATAACTGAAACTAAAACTTGACCAGATTGATGTACAAAATACGTAAACACTACACTCAGTGATTAATGAATATACCTTTTTTTCCAGCACACATGAAGATTCATAAAATCTGATCGTGTATTAGGGGCTATAAAACAAGCCTCAACAGATTTCAGTGGGTTGAAATCATGCTGAGTATTACCTGTGATCTTAAATATCAATAATTATGCTAGAGATCAAAACAATCAGTTATCTGGAGCATTCCCTATATCTTTAGAAGTTAAGAGAATAGAGGATATTTTTGAACAATGCAACTGTGAGATGCAGTTAAAATGAAATTGAAGCCTATATATTCTCCCCTAAGTACTATTTTAATTGCACCTCGCAAAATTTAATATGTAGTATTTTTGTCACCATTCATTTAAAAATATTACCTATTTCCTCAAAACTTCTTTTCCCTGCATGTTATTTAAAACTGCATTTCATCTGAAGACAGAAAACAAACAGCAAAACAAACTCAAAGAGATTTTTAAAAATGAAATAAGATAAAAACTGAAATTAATGAAATGGAAAGAAAACATATGAAAGTAAGGCCCAAAGTTGGTTATTTGAAAATAATAATAAAACCTGTATTACTCTGAGTAAGCTGATAAAGAGTTAAGGCCATTTTTACCAATGTCACAAATGAAAAAGGAACATCACTAGGTCCTGCAACCCTTCAAAAATAAAGAATCCTAAGGGAGTATTAGGAACAACCTTGTCAATAGATTTGATGAAGGCAAATCAAGGTGTGAGGACTTGCTTTTCCCCAAATAAAGACTTAATATAAAATACAATAATTAAAACAGTGTAGTATAGGGGCATGAAAGACAAATAGACAAGAGACCAAAATAAAGAGTCCAGTTAATATCCACAACATATGGATCTATTACTTATGTCAAAGTAGCAATACAGAGCATGGTAAAAGGATAATATTTCAATAAATTATATAGGGCAATTGGTATGCCAATTAAATGGCAAAATAAATAAAATAACTAAATTTTAGACAAAAAATATGAGACAATCTTGGGGGTAGGGCAATATTCCTCAAATAAGACAAAAAATAGCCATGAGAAAAAATTTTGGAGAATCGGATACATTAACTTAAGAACTTCATATTATGGGTGAAAGATAGGATATTTGACTATGTGATTTTTGCTTCAGAATAATTTAATGGAGAAGATTAAGTGTAAGTAAGTTGAAACAAAAGTGGGCATTAGTTGATAATTATTGAGATTGTGTTACAGGTATCTGGAGGTTATGGGACTATTATTTTATACATTTGTATATATGTTAGGTATCACAAAAAGTAGTTGTAAAATTTAAAGGGAAGTAATCTGTAACATAGGAAGTAACCTATGTTACTTTGTCAAGTGATTAGTATTTAATACTATAAATTTTTCCACAAATAACCCTCACAAATAAAATATTCTCACTTATATTGAAACTTCATTAAAACTGTCTGCTTTGGAGCTTTTAATCAAGTATTTTATAGTCAAACCCTATAGTTTATTATTTTAAGCACAAATATGTTCCTGGTCACTCAGTAAATTAGTTCTTAGCCCCTCCCCCCACCCCAGGATATGTGACCATAGAGCTTCCTTTCACATTCCACAAATATATGTTCAAATAATTTTATAAATCAGAAAAATATTGCATAAGACTAAGCTGTAACATCAGTCATTTTAAGGTGTTATATCAGCATTTTAAACAGTTAAAATGTATTGTTCTTCATTTTTGGCTAAACATGAACCTCACCTACCTATTCTGAGTCAGTCTTCTCTGCTAAATCTTGCACCTTTGAGAGAGATCATTTTAGTTTGTACCATGGTGAAAAAAAAAATCTAACATATTAACACATGGATTTCTGCCATCCAAATTCTTGATTAATAAAGAAAATATACTCATACGAAGAAAATGAAAACACTAATTTGAAAACATATATGCAACCCTATGTTCACTGCAACATTATTTGCAATGGCCAAGATATGAAAGCAATCTAAGTGACCCATCAATAGATGAATGGATAAAGATGATGTGATATATACATACAATGGAATATTACTCAGCCATAAAAAAAGAATGACATCTCACCATTTGCAGCAATATGCATGGGCCTAGAGGGTATTATGCTAAGTGAAATGTCAGAGAAAGACAAATACTGTATGATTTCACTTGCATGTGAAACCTACAAAACAAAACAAATGAACAAACAAAACAGAAACAGAGTTATAGATATGGAGAACAAACAAGTCAGAGCTAGAGGGGAGGGAGATAGGGTAAGGAAAGAAATATATGAGGTAGACTAAGGGGTACAAACTTCCAGTTGCAAAATAAATTGTCACAGGTATGAAATGTACAGTGTGGGGAATATAGTCAATAATTATGTAATATCTCTGTATGGTGACAGATCATAACTAGACTTAACATGGTGATCATTTTGAAATGTATGGAAATATTGAATCATTACATTGTGTACCAGGAACGAAAACAGTGTTATAATAGGTCAATTATACTTTAAAAACAAAGAAACAGACTCAGAAAAAGATCAGATTTGTGGTTAACAGAGGTGGGGGGGAGGGAGGTAGTTGAATGAAGGTAGTCAAAAGGTACAAACTTCCATTTATAAGAAAAATAAGTACTAGGGATGTAAAGCACAACATGATAAATACAGTTAACACTGCTGTATGTTATATATGGAAGTTAAGAGAAAATTCTCAGTTCTCGTCACAAGAAAAATATTTTTTCTATTTGTTTAATTTTGTATCTACATGGGATGATAAATATTCACTAAACTTACCATGATAATCACTTCATGATGTATGTAAGTCAAATCATTATGTCGTACACTTTATACAGTGCTGTATATCAATTATACCTCAATAAAACTGAGAGAAAAAAAATGCAAAATCCAGCAAAGGAGAATGCTTATAATAAAATATAATAGACAGAATAAACACATTCTCCAGCAAGATGTGACTTTTTAGATTTGTAGTTGAGTAGTATTGTAACCTTTACAATTCTCTTGGTAAACTATATTAGGCTTGCTAAAAGAGGCAAACCAATTAATGCTGACTGGAAATGATTACCAGCTTATGACTTATGAATCTACTCCCAAAGACTGTGGCAAATAGTCTTTGCTATTATCCATAAGCCATATCAGCTTTTATGTTTATATGTGTACTTGCATAATACACACATCTCTACAGGGAGATATACGTGCCTCTCTTTGCAAAAAAGTATTTCCAAACCAGAAGTAACCTCAGAAATTCTATAGTTCAATTTATTCACTGTGCAGGAATGATACCTGCACAGGTTATAACGTCCATTTTCTTGAAAGTGAGCAAACAGACACACAAAAACACTTGCATATTTTAAGATAGGTCTTATAATATTCCTAAAAGTTTATTTAATGTATTACTGACTAGCTATTACTTATATTTGAGTGTGTTAAAAAATTACCCAGAAAAGATCACCTATGTCTCCAGATATCTATTTATTAACTTCGTGGCCAAGCCTTGTGCTAGTTGTTGGAAAACAAAGTTGAATAAGCCAGAGAAAAACTTTCTAGCTATAAATAACAGAATATCCAACTTGAAATGGCTTAAAAAATATAGACTCAGGGTCAGAAAAACAGTGGGCTATTAGGGAAAAAGTATGAAGATCTATGTGTACCATCCTAAGGAATATGAACTTCATCTTCCAATCAAGGAGGATCTAAAGAGGAATTACAAGAGAAGGGTGATAGGATCCGATATGTCTGATAAGTGTGAGTGATTTTAGAATATGTGTGGAGAAAACACAAAGGTGAGATTGGTGAATGGAGAAAGCAGTGACCATGAAGCCAATTAGGATCCTACTTTCATCCAGATAAGAGAATTTAGCCCTAAAATAAGGCAGTGGTACTATGTGTGAAGATAAAGTGCTACTTCTGAAATATACACAAACAATAGAATTCACCATTACTGTAGTTGAAATTTTTGTGTTACAATATATCATGGGAAATAGAATTTCTCTTAGGATTTAGCCACTATTATTAGATTGTAGTTTTTTTTTAATCATAAGGCAGATCTTTCAATTTAGAATGTTGAATGAGATATGAAAACTTAAAAAACGTTTCTAAATAGAATATACTGCCAGAATTTTATCTGCTTCTGAGATAAAACAACAAAATCTCATTACAAAAATAGAACATTCTTAAAGCCAAACTGCTAACAATGTGCGCCTGAGTTATAACAAAATTAAGGTCTAAAAATAAAAAGCTCAAAGTAATTAAAAATGAATTCAACCATACAATAAATATTGCAGGAAATATCTTCAGCATGAAATTCACTGTAAATGCAGACTATTTTTTAACAACAAAAATAGCAACTCTCCGAGGCTGTTGAAAAAAATATAGGGCATCTCACACACTGTAATCTAGTGAAGGCATTCAATAAAGACCTTTGCATCTTTTATGATGCCAAGTATGGTACTTGGTAAGTAAAAGAACCAATGCCACACATTATACAAAAAGTACGTGAAAGTTCTTAATTGGGGGAGAGGTGACTCATGACCTGTTTCAAGTCTGATGAAAGTTATGGTCTCTCTCTCTAGAACAATGTACACATTTATACATACATATACTTTTATATTCAACTTTAGAGGCTTGTAAAACTCGTCCATGGAACCCAGTTAAGAAATTCTGACTGAAAACAAGGGCTTATTACTGCTTCTCAATTTGTACAAAAAAAAAAAAAAAGTTTCATGAGCAAAATATATTTCCATTATTATAAACAAAGAAAATACAAGTCACTAAAATAACTATAGAGAAAATTTTACATAAGACATTCTTTAAGTATGTTAATACTTGGCATACCCCTTTAGACATTAAAATAAGTAAAATAATATCTTGAAGCTTAGAAGGAAAAATAGGAAGAAACCTTTTTATCTTAAATGTAGAAAGAAGTCAAAGAAGCTAATAATAAATAAAGCTTAACCTTAAACGAAGTAAAATAAACAGAACTGCTATAAAATGTCCCCTGATTAATCTTTGTCTTTGAACCCATACCTGCCTGTTCAGAGGTCCCTCTTAGGGCAGGTAGAGGAGAAGAAAGAAACTAAGTCATGCTTCATGAAATGAATTAAACTTGTCCAATTTAAGTCTAGATTGGCTAAAGAGACAATGATGTAACTGGCTAGACACCATTTCCTGCAAATATAATCCCCAAAGAATTATGAATCAAAATTCCTGAAACTATCTGCATGCAGCAAACTGACTCCATAATAAAAAGCACAGAATTAATATCAATTTTCAAAATACAGAAGATAGTAAAAACCTTAAATCATACTAATTTATAACTATACTTTTTAACTCTGATTTCAACATAAACAGAACACAGTAAGAGTAGAAAGGAGGAAGTCTCGATAAGTAACTATCCAGTCTTTTTAAAAAATTTTTTTGTTTTTTATTTTCCAATTCATCCCCGCCACAACCACCCCACCCCCCGCTGTCCCCCTTTGGTGTCCATACATTTATTCTCTACATCTGGATCTCTATTTCTGCCATGCAAACTGGTTCATCTCTACCATTTTTCTAGATTCCACATACAGGCTTTACTATGTCAGACTCTGTATGACAGGCTCTAGGTCCATCCACATCTATACAAATGACCCAATTTTGTTCCTTTTTATGGCTGAATAATATTCCATTATATATATGTACCACATCCTCCTTATTCATTCATCTGTCAATGGGCATTTAGGTTGCTTCCATGACCTGACTATTGTAAATGGTGCTGCAATGAACATTGGGGTGCATGTGTCCTTTTGAATTATGGTTGTCTCTGGGTATATGCCCAGCAGCAGGATTGCTGGGTCATATGGTAATTCTATTTTTAGTTTTTTAAGGAACCTCCACACTGTTCTCCATAGTGGCTGTACCAATTTACATTCCCACCAACAATGCAAGAAGGTTCCCTTTTCTGCACACCCTCTCCAGCCTTTGTTGTTTGTAGATTTTCTGATGATCCCCATTCTAACTGGTGTGAGATGATACCTCATTGTAGTTTTGATTTGCATTTCTTCAATAATTAGTGATGTTGGGCAGCTTTTCATGTACCTCTTGGCCATCTGTATGTCTTCTTTGAAGAAAAGTCTATTTAGGTCTTTTGCCCATTTTTGGATTGGGCTGCTTGTTTTTTTAATATTGAGCTGCATGAGCTGCTTATATACTTTGGAGATTAATCCTTTGTCCATTGATTCGTTTGTGAATATTTTCTCCCATTCTGAGGGTTGTCTTTTGGTCTTGCTTTTAAGTTTCATTAGGTCCCATTTCTTTATTTTTGTTTTTATTTCCATTTCTCTAGGAGGTGGGTCTAAAAGGATCTTGCTGTGATTGACGTCACAGAGTGTTCTGCTTATGTTTTCCTCTAAGAGTTTTATAGTGTCTCATCTTACATTTAGGTCTCTAATCCATTTTGAGTTTATTTTTGTGTATGTTGTTAAGAAGTGTTCTAATTTCATTCTTTTACATGTAGCTGTCCAGTTTCCCAGCACCACTTATTGAAGAGGCTGTCTTTTCTCCATTGTATATTCCTGCCTCCTTTATCAAAGATAAGGTGACCAGGGCTTCCCTGGTGGCGCAGTGGTTGAGAGTCCGCCTGCCGATGCAGGGGACCCGGGTTCGTGCCCCGGTCCGGGAAGATCCCATGTGCCGCGGAGCGGCTGGGCCCGTGAGCCATGGCCGCTGGGCCTGCGCGTCCGGAGCCTGTGCTCCGCAACGGGAGAGGCCACAGCAGTGAGAGGCCCGCGTACCGCAAAAGAAAAAAAAAAAAAAAAAAAAGATAAGGTGACCATAGCTACGTGGGTTTATCTCTGGGCTTTCTATCCTGTTCCATTGATCTGTATTTCTGTTTTTGTGCCAGTACCATATTGTCTTGATTACTGTAGCTTTGTAGTATATTCTGAAGTCCAGGAGTCTGATTCCCCCAGCTCTGTTTTTTTTTTTTTTTTTTTTCTCAAGATTGCTTTGGTGATTTGGGGTGTTTTGTGTCTCCATACAAATTTTAAGATTTTTTTGTTCTAGTTCTACAAAAAATGCCATTTGTAATTTGATAGGGATTGCATTGAATCTGTAGATTGCTTTGGGTAGTATAGTCATTTTCACAATATTGATTCTTTCCAATTCAAGAACATGGTATATCTCTCCATCTGTTTGTGTCATCTTTGAATTCTTTCATCAGTGTCTTATAGCTTTCTGAGTACAGGTCTTTTACCTCCTTAGGTAGGTTTATTCCTAAGTATTTTATTCTTTTTGTTGCAATGGTGAATGGGACTGTTTCCTTAATTTCTCTTTCTGATCTTTTGTTGTTAGTGTATAGGAATGCAAGGATTTCTGTGCATTAATTTTGTATCCTGCAAGTTTACCAAATTCATAGTAGTTTTCTGGTGGCATCTTTAGGATTCTCTATGTATAGTATCATGTCATCTGCAAACAGTGACAGTTTTACTACTTCTTTTCCAATGTGTATTCCTTTTATTTCTTTTTCCTCTCTGCTTGCCATGGCTAGGACTTCCAAAATTATGTTGAATAATAGTGGCAAGTCTGGACATCCTTGTCTTTTTCCTGATCTTAGGGGAAATGCTTTCAGTTTTTCACCATTGAGAATGATGTTTGCTGTGAGTTTGCCGTATATAGTCTTTATTATGTTTAGGCAGGTTCCCTCTGTATCCACTTTTTGGAGAGTTTTTATCATAAATAGGTGTTGAATTTTGTCAAAAGCTTTGTCTGCATCTACTGAGATGATCATATGGTTTTTATTTTTCAATTTGTAAATATGGTGTATCACATTGATTGATTTGCATATATTGAAGAATCCTTGCATCCCTGGGATAAATCCCACTTGATCATGGTGTATGATTCTTTTAATATGCTGTTGATTCTGTTTGCTAGTATTTTTTTGACGACTTGTGCATTTATATTCATCAGTATATTCATCAATATTCATTCATATTGGTCTGTAATTTTCTTTTTTTGTAGTATCTTTGTCTGGTGATGGTGGCCTCATAGAACGAGTTTGGGAGTTTTCCTTCCTGTGCAATTTTTTGGAAGAGTCTGAGAAATATGGGTGTTAGCTCTCCTCTAAATGTTTGATAGAATTCACCTGTCAAGCCATCTGGTCCTGGACTTCTGTTTGTTGGAAGATTTTTTTTTTTTTTTTTTTTTGCGGTATGCGGGCCTCTCACTGTTGTGGCCTCTCCTGTTGCAGAGCACAGGCTCCGGACGTGCAGGCTCAGCGGCCATGGCTCACGGGCCCAGCCACTCCGCGGCATGTGGGATCTTCCTGGACTGGGGCACGAACCCGTGTCCCCTGCATTGGCAGGCGGACTCTCAACCACTGCGCCACCAGGGAAGCATTTGTTTGTTGGAAGATTTTTAAGCACAGTTTCAATTTCATTCATTGTGATTGGTCTGTTCATATTTTCTATTTCTTCCTGGTTCAGTCTTGGAAGGTTATACCTTTCTAAGAATTCGTCCATTTCTTCCAGGTTGTCCATTTTATTGGCATAGAGTTGCTTGTAGTAGTCTCTTAGGAAGCTTTGTATTTCTTCAGTGTCTGTTGTAACTTCTGCTTTTTCATTTCTAATTTTATTGATTTGAGTCCTCTCCCTTTTTTTCTTGATGAGTCTGGCTAATGGTTTATCAATTTTGTTTATCTTCTCAAAGAACCGGCTTTTAGTTTCATTGATCTTTGCTATTATTTTCTTTGTTTCTATTTCATTTATTTCTGCTCCGATCTTTATGATTTCTTTCCTCCTGCTAACTTTGGGTTTTGCTTGTTCTTCTTTCTCTAGTTCCTTTAGGTGTAACGTTAAATTGTTTATTTGAGATTTTTCTTGTTTCTTGAGTTAGGCTTGTATAGCTATAAACTTCCCTATTACAACTGTTTTTGCTGCATCCCATAGGTTTTGGATTGTCATGTTTTCATTGTCATTTATCTCTAGGTATTTTTTGACTTCCTCTTTGATTTCTTCAGTGATTTCTTGGTTATTTAGTAATATATTGTTTAGCCTCCATGTGTTTGTGTTTTTTACGATTTTTCCACGTAATTGATTTCTAATCTCATAGCGCTGTGGTCGGAAGAGATGCTTGATATGATTTCAATTTTCTTAAATTTACCGAGGCTTTTTTGTGACCCAAGATGTGATCCATCCTGGAGAATGTTCCGAGTGCACTTGAGAAGAAAGTGTAATCTGCTGTTTTCGGATGGAATGTCCTAAAAATATCAATTAAATCTATCAGGTCTATTGTGTCATTTAAAGCTGTGTTTCCTTATTAATTTTCTCTCTGGTTTATCTGTCCATTCGTGTAAGTGAGGGGTTAAAGTCCCCACTATTATTGTGTTACTGTTATTTTCCTCTTTATAGATGTTAGCATTTTCCTTATGTATTGAGGTTCTCCTATATTGGGTCCATATACATTTGTAATTGTTGTATCTTCTTCTTGGATTGATTCCTTGATCATTACGTAGTGTCGTTCCTTGTCTCTTGTAACATTCTTTAGTTTAAAGTCTATTTTGTCTGATATGAATATTGCTACTCCAGCTTTCTTTTGATTTCCATTTGCATGGAATATCTTTTTCACTTGCATCTGTGTGTGTCCTTAGGTCGAAGTGGGTCTCTTGTAGACAGCATATATATGGGTCTTGATTTTGTATCCATTCAGCGAGCCTGTGTCCTTTGGTTGGTGCATTTAATCCATTCACATTTAAGGTAATTATCGATATGTATGTCCCTATTACCATTTTCTTAATTGTTTGGGGTTTGTTTTTGTAGGTCTTTTTCTTCTCTTGTGTTTCCCACTTACAGAAGTTTCTTTAGCATTTGTTGTAGAGCTGGTTTGGTGGTGCTGAATTCTCTTAGCTTTTGCTTGCCTGTAAAGCTTTTGATTTCTCTGGCAAATCTTAATGAGATCCTTGCCAGGTAGACTAATCTTGGTTGTAGGTTCTTCCCTTTCATCACTTTAAATATATCATGCCACTCCCTTCTGGCTTGTAGAGTTTCTGCTCAGAAATTAGCTGTTAATCTTATGGGAGTTCCCTTGTATATTATGTGTTGTTTTTCCCTTGTTGGTTTTAATAATTTTTCTTTGTCTTTAATTTTTGTCAGTTTGATTACTATGTGTCTCGGTGTGTTTCTCTTTGGGTTTATCCTGCTTAGGGCTCTCTGTTCTTCCTGGACTTAAGCAGCTATTTCGTTTCTCATGTTAGGGAAGTTTTCAACTATAATCTTTTCAAATATTTTCTTGGGTCCTTTTTGTCTCTCTTCTCCTTCTGGGACCCCTATAATTTGAATGTTGGTGCATTTAATGTTGTCTCACAGGTCCCTTAGGCTGTCTTCATTTCTTTTCATTCTTTTTACTTTACTCTGTTCCACAGCAGTGAATTCCACCATTCTGTCTTCCAGGTCACTTATCTTTTCTTCTGCCTTAGTTATTCTGCTATTGGTTCCTTCTAGAGTAGTTTTCATTTCAGTTATTGTATTATTCATCTTTGTTTGTTTGTTCTTTAATTCTTCTAGCTGTTTGTTCTTTAATTCTTCTAGGTCTTTGTTAAGCATTTCTTGCATCTTCTCGATCTTTGCCTCCATTCTTTTTCTGAGGTCCTGGATCATCTTCACTATCATTCTGAATTCTTTTTCTGGAGGATTGCCTATCTCCACTTCTTTTCATTGTTTTTCTGGGGTTTTATCTTGTTCCTTTATCTGGTATATAGTCCTCTGCCTTTTCATTTTGTCTGTCTTTCTGAGAATCTGGTTTTCGTTCCACAGGCTGCAGGATTGTAGTTTTTCTCGCTTCTCCAGTCTTTCCATCAATCAATTCATCCTGGTAACCCATCCATGTTTCATGATGTGTATCAGTATAATTAAAAGATTTTTAACCCACCAAAGAAGAATTGAAAAAAGGCACTAGATGCATGGAGTGAGAAAGTTAGAATTATTCAGTTTCTTTCACTTAATCTGAATTTTAAACATTAAACCTAAGGATATTATGGCTGCTTAGAGACATATGCTTAGAGATGAGGTTACATTTTTATAACCTTACATGTTTCTACATGGTTGTGCTCACTGCAAAGGCATATTACTTTCCCAAGGCTGATTTTGACTCATCAAAGACCAATCCTTTACTAGCATATACCTCATAAGATAATTGACTAGCAAATATGTCTGAAACTTTGTTTTCAGAGATAATTTGAAACAGTGATGTTCTGGAGCTGGCTCATTTATGCTAATGACAGCCTACTGTTAAATATTTAGAAATTCTGTATTCTGGTTTTAAGCCAGCTTGAAATCAGTTAGAGTGGGAATATTAACATTGAAAAAGTGGTAAATGTTATATTCCAGGATCTATCTTTTCTTCCTTTCTCTCTTTCTGTTTCTCTCTTCCTGTCTTTCTTTCTCTCTTTCTCTCTTTCTTTCCCTCCTTCTTTCTTTCTTTCTTTTTTCTTTTTCTTTCTTTCTTTTTCTTTCTTTCTTCCTTCTTTCCTTCCTTCCTTCCTTCCTCTCTTTCTTTCTCTCTATCTCTCCCTCCCTCCCTCCCTTCATTTCCTTCCTCCCCTTCCTTCTTTCCTATTTTCTTTATAAGAGTTATTAGTTTACCAGTATAATACTGGATCTGTTCATCTTTTTCCTTAGCAGATTTAGGAAGGTAGAAGAAATTTAAAGTGGGTAGGAAAAGATTTTAGAAGGATTAGGAAATACATATGTATCATATGTATTTTGCTACATATGTAGCAAAAATTTAGCCACCAAAAAATGAAAAAGCATTTATTTTCTCACCTCTCATTTTAAAGAATAATATAGCATTATAGCTATATTTTTTAATAGGTCAGAGTATCCATGGAAGCCACTGGTGCTTTCTGCTGACCTTAGTCTAGTCTTTACCTTTCATATACATCAAATTTACAGCAGAAATTAGGGAAATATGGTACTTGCTGTGAGCTGTGTTTTAACAGCCACTCTGCCTTATATGTCTAGGAAGTGGAGCTCATTGTGGTATTTTTATAATCACCCAATGTCTCCCATCCCTGAACTAAATTTCTCTTGTTGTTCTTTGTCTTTTTCTAATATGAAGGAATAATGACACAGTAGTAGTGGTTGATAATTGTCACTGATCGATTAATAAGTAGTAGCATTGTATTAGTTATTTAATAAATATTTATTAATTGGCTGAAAACACATTAAAAGATGTTTGAAAACATTAGTCCTAAGTGATGGGAGATATGGTTATCAAATCTCTTGAAGGGGATTAGAATATGCCACACCAAAATAAGCCTCTTTAGCATAAGAATTATTTTAGCCTGATTATTTTTAAGAAATAGCAGACACAGGGAAAGCTCTGAAAACAGAACAGAATGCTTTTGTAAGAAACTTTCACCTCTATAAGAGAAATCTCCATTTGTCTCCCTCTCTGTACCAAGAAGAGGAGGATGACCATATATCTAGAAACTTGTCAATGGAGAAGGCAAGGACCTAACTCTGCATAACAACCTTACCCTTGTTTACTGTGCCTTTCTGGAGAGCTTCCCATAACTGGCTTTCCCACCCCCAACATCTTCTTTTGTCTTTAGCTGAAGATAATATTTAAGGTGGTGGCTTGGGACATTTCAGAGAGTTACTCAGTTTTCCTGGGTATCTCCCATGTATACAGGAGGTATACATGTTATTAAACTTCTGTTTGTTTTTCTGTTAACCTATCTTTTATTACAGGGGTGTCTCAGCTAAGAACCTAGAAGCGTAGAGGGAAAATCAGTTTTCCTCCTCTGTACTTCTCATTTGCAGTTCCCACTAAGGAAAAAGAAAAATTTTCATGTTTTTCTTTATAATACTAATATTTCAAAAAAAATATTTGATAGTATTTATTAATTTTTATTGTAATTTTTTGGTAAATGGGAAAAAACAGCATTTCTCCTTAAATTATCAGTGTTTTACCACTAAAAATTACTTACTTTCTTTTGAATTCTGGTCTATATTTGACTTGAAGTATTTATTGAGGCACAGCATGAGAAGCTACTATTGTATAAACTTGAATCAGAATTTCTTAATGGCAAAATTTTAAAAACTCTTCTTCCATGAGAGTTAAGTGAAATAATTTTAAAGTCAGCAGAAATATGTAAATTGTACTTTACTAGGTTACAGCCTTGCACATCTGCTGTGACTCTAATACCCACTGATGAAAGACTTCATGACAGGGAAGAATATTGTTATTGTCTTTTCTGTAATATATAACAAGTTAAGTTATTAAGGTTATGAATCAAACCAAATTAACTGCACACAGCGGTAAGAAGCTTAGTATATGACCAAATAACAGATGGGAAATTCTTTTGTTTTCACTGGTGATATACCTAATGGTGAGATAAATGTCTGATGACATACATAGTCCAGTGTCCTGTCAATCCTTAATTATGTTTTTCTTCACTCCTCATGTTTGTGACAGAGAGGAGTAACTGTTCAACTATAAGACTATCTTCATAGTTTCTGCTTAAGGAAGCCCATAAGCAATAAAAAAAGTTTCAACCTATATTTAAAATGTAAATATAAAAAGAGAATACTTTGTACAATACTCTATACATGATCTAAAATGATTTCCAGAAATTTTAGGATACCACAATTAAATCAAATTTTAATAATTTTGCTTATGAGAAAATAGTACCATTAATATATTAAGAAAACTTCCTACCTAGTCATTAAATTTACTTTTATAAATTTATAGAAATGTATGTCTATCTACATGTAATATTTTCACATGGTTAAATAAAAAACATTATATGATTTAATCAAATTCAAAGTTTCAGCTACTTCTGTCCATATTACAAAGGAGAAAACTGAGATTTCTGGAGTTTAAATAACTTTCCCCAAAATCCAAGACCTAGTAAGTGGAAGACTGGCAGAAAAACAGAGAAATGGTTGAGATTTGAGCAATCTTCTGACCAGTGTGATGAGTTAAAGAAAAGCATGAAATGCAGTGAAGAGACTGCCAGAGGTCATATCATGGAAAGACTTATAAGTCACAGTAAGCATTTAGATTTATTTCCAGTTAATCAAATAACAAGTCATTATGACAAGTGCTTAAAACGAACAGTAAACAAGTGTATGGTAGTACAGACAATGCCACAAATTCTGGCTTGGAGAACATGCAGAGCTCCAAGCAGAAATATCTGAAATTTATATAGGCCTTTATGGGCAAAACGAAAAGCAAAGATATGTAGAATTGGTAGAAATTGAGGAATTCAGGTTGTGAGAGTATAGAGCCTGCTTCTGAAAGGAGAAATACCAAGTATGTCTAGAATATGTGAGGAGGGTTGGCCAGAAGTAAGCTCAGAAAGGTAGATGTTAAGTAGATTGATATAGGTCTAGAGTCAATGCTATGGATTTTGGACTTTGTTTTATAGACAACACAAAGCCAATTTAGATTTCTAAGAAGTGCAAATGAATAGTTTCAGGTTTAAAACTATACCAGTAAAGGACAGAATGGGAAAGAGGAGAAGATAGGGACAGCAAGACCAGTTAAGCTGCTATCGCAAAAGTAAAGCTGGGGCTTCCCCGGTGGCGCAGTGGTTGAGAGTCTGCCTGCCAATGCAGGGGACACGGGTTCGTGCCCCAGTTAGGGAAGACCCCACGTGTCGCGGAGCGGCTGGGCCGGTGAGCCATGGCCACTGAATCTGCGCGTCCGGAGCCTGTGCTCCGCAACGGGAGAAGTCACAGCAGTGAGAGGTCCACGTACCGCAAAAAAAACAAAAAACAAAAAAAGTAAAGCGGGAGTGAATGTCCTTGTCCTCATGATTATTAGTGCTGGAGACTCCAAAAAGTTAAAAAAAAATTAAAACAGAACGTGATAATGTAGTAAGCTATGGAAGCCTAGCTAAGCCCCAAACTCCTTTTTTGTTTGTTTGTTTTGAATCACCAATAACAGAATATATATAATATAATCACCAATTAACAGAATATATAATTGAGAGAGCCAAGTCTTCACATAATACATATTTAAATATTTACTGTGTGTAAAAGGATTACTAAAGGGATTAGAATAGCTATATGTATTGTACAAAGGATGTGGCAAGGATCAAAAGAAACAAGAGACATGAAAGATCTTATAGTAAACATGTTATATAAATACAATCAATTAATATTATATTTAATCCCTATAAAAAGATTTTGTCATTTTTACATAATCCCTGAAAAGGAGTAATAACCCAGCTTATCTTATACTTTAAATTTTTTTAAATGCCACTTTATTTTTTTATAAAAGCTTCATCTTTGATGTGTATGCATGAGAGAGGGAGGGGAAAAAAAAACAGAATAAAGAAATTGGGAAATCCACCCTTGTTAGTCAGGCAAACTAAGTACAAGAAGTAAAGATGATTCTTCCATCTAACCTCTAAGAATTTTCAAATATCTTTAATTGGATCTATCCTGCTGAATTTTCCTGGGGGAGAAAAAAACTGTAATTACTTTTATATGATACAGGAATTGAATTTTTTCTCAAAACTCTTACAATGTTTTCATTTTCTTGGGAGGTAGCACTGTCTACTAGAAAGAACATGGTCTTTAGAGACATGCAGATCTAGACAAGAACACCAGTTCTGCCACTTAGTTACTGTGGAACTTTAGGTACCATACAAAACCTTCAAGGGCCTCAATTTTCCTTTGTAAATTGGAAACAGCAAACACCTTTCTTTCAGGATTGGCATTAGGGGAAACTGAAATAATATAGCTAAAAGGCCATCAATCATGGCATAGAGTGGCTATTAAATAAATGCTAGTCCTACCCTTTTCAGGTTTAAGGTTTTCTATTTCCTTTGTATGGCAATTCTGATGCACACTAATTGGGCTATAGTAAGTGCTCAATAAATATTTTTGAGAGAGAGAGAGAGAGAGAGAGAGAAAGTAAGGAAGGAAGGAAGGAAGGGAGAAAGGGAGAAAGAAAGAGAAAGAGAAAGAAAGCAAGCAAGAAAGAAAGAAAGGGAAAGAGAGAGAGAGGGAGGGTGGGAAGGATGGAGAAAGAAAGAATAAGAAAGCAAGCTAGCTAACTTAATAGGTTTATGCTTCGGATCTCTTTTTTATATTAGTGGTATTCTTCCCAAATGTGTTTGGTAGGACTATATTATCTTAATGAGCTGAAAATAGAGGTAGGTAATTAAGACATAGCCAACTTATCTTTTTGGTCTGTTTATCATTTGGAAATACAGTATATTATTTATTGGGAAAACTGGCCACAGTATTTCAACTGATACTACTAAAACCAAGTAGTTTCTTGATACTTCTTTGTCCAGACATGCCCAGATTGTTGTAGTATAAAATAGAATGTTTAGTCATATAATACCTAATCTCAACAACTACCAACATTCAACAAAGTAAAAAGGATTCCTCTCCCTGACATATATAAGTAGTGCTATCTCTGTTACCATCTCTGTTGATGGATCCTTGTTTTCTCCCTTTTTCATTTCTGTGAAATCAGCCCCCTGACTTGTGTTGCCTTACAAAATGGCACGCCTAATGCCTATGTTCATAAAATTTATCCTATCCTATGCTGCCATCTGCTGGGAATATCATGAGCTTAGTCAGGGAAATTAAATTTAAATTGATATCAAACTTTATATTACTAGCTTGTTAAATGGAAACATTTCATGGGAATTTATCTGACAAAAAATATTTTTTGTGCTTTTATGATAGGGAACAAGAAAAGGCAACAACCTACTTTTTAAGGTTGTTAGGTGCATAATACTTTACCCTGTAAATAACTTGCTGATTCACTCAATCTGTCATTTAGCCAAAATTCATTAATATCGTTTCTGTGCCAGGAATTCTGTAGAATCCATATTGATATAGATATAGCAAGTAATGGTCCTCGTGTAACAGGAATTTATTTCCCAGTAGAAGAATCATGATTAAAGGAAATAAATGTAGTAAATTATTCTAGATATTACAGTAGATAAATGAACAAGGCGGAGTAATTACTACCCAGAAGTCAGGCTTGTAAAAGCAATGATGGAGGATTCACCAGGAGTTCTCCAGGACAGGAAAGAGGATTCTAGCCAGTGGCAATATTATGAACAGAGACATGTGTTTTAAAGAAAGAAATTTGGTTTTTTGGTGGTAGAAATAGATGTTAGTTTATTACACCTTGCAATTTGCTGTGTTTGTGTTTTTCATTTTTCAAGTAAGTATCAGCATATTTTAATAATACAAAAACAGTAAAATGTGCAAAATGCTCTATTCAGTGTATATTGTTCTTCATTTTTGTGTACTACACTGCTAGTAATACTTAATATTTATTATATTTCTCAGATTACTACCTCTGTCAATAAATATTTCATATTACTGGAGCCCTGATAACTGGATACCTGCAGTGTCAACTCTAACGGTAGTTCTCTTTGTGACGTGTCTCTATGCTATTGC
Organism: Monodon monoceros; assembly: GCF_005190385.1. NCBI lineage: Eukaryota > Metazoa > Chordata > Mammalia > Artiodactyla > Monodontidae > Monodon > Monodon monoceros. Next base: position 23,996,854 of record NW_021703776.1, on the reverse strand, counting down.
ATGGTGCCTCTTCAAAGAGTAAGATTTGGATCACTGCTTCTATTTGAATCTGTTCATTGCTCATAAAGTCTATCAAGAATGCCTTAAAGAGGTCATGGTGAAAGTCATGGAGGGAAGAGATTGTGAAAAATATATTGAGCACCTATTACTTTTATGCATTACATATGTTATCCTTGCTGATAATCACAACAAAGCTGAGAGATATATAATAGCATCACTGTTTTAGATTTGGATACAACATATTAACCAAGATCTTCTGGTTCCAAAAATAATGCTCTTTTTCTTAAGCCATCAATCAAATGATTCAAGCTAAAAACCATAACTAAGAAAGGTAATAAGTGGGTTTAAAAGTGTTCTGCTTCCATTTTCCTCTATATAACATATTTCTGATCTGAATTCCTGTATCATATAAAAGGATGTGTAGATGTGCTACCACCAAGAGGAGCATGACCAAATTATATTGCTACAACATAGCATCTTTTAAAAATAGAAACATCTTCCCAAGTATTCCAATGCCACCTACTATATTCATAGTCTTTTTTCCTCACTGCAGAAATGGCAGAGCAATCTGAAATAGCTTTAGCATCTAAGGAGCTTATATTTTCTTATGGAAAGTTTATTAAAATGGTTTAAGGATATCATTTTCACTTTCATATCCAAGAGAAATACTTACTGTAATTTTGTTTAGATTACATTGTGTGTGTGTGCATGCATGCAGTGTTAACTGAGAAGCTCAATGCTGTTTGATTAATATCAAAGCAGATAATTGATTTTGGTAACCTGATAATTTTGATTAAAAAATAGGCACTCAGTTTCTTTTCAAAATATCGCTCTTTGTTTTTTGTTCCTTTATCTATAGTATTTCTGCCTGCTCAAGATTCTTTCCTCACTGTCACAAACATCAGCAGATCCAACCAAGGCTCACTACCAACGAGCCCAGGCAGGTACCAAGGTAAAAGCCAACTTGATGCTTTAAAGAAAGAAATTTTAGGCTTTAAGATTTGTGTCCTTTATGCTCCATTAAATTTCAAGTTTAGGCCATAAATTGTTGATTGGCATTTAAAAAGGTTTAATTTCACCTATACATTCTTTATCAAGTATTTTTTTAAAGTAGCTGTACATTCATTCAATGGTATTTGTTGACTACCTAATACTATTGCAGGCATGAGGACACAGCAGAAAGGAAAATCAGATTTACAGATGAATGCTAAGATCTACTACCGGTATTCTATTGCCAATTGTATAACATTATAACAATTTTCAAGTGAACTTGTTTATTTAATGATGGGGAGGCATAAATGCCACAGGAATAAGAACAAATACACCTTTTTCAAGAATGTAAGATGAAATATATAAATTTTTGTCTTTGAACAGCATCAAGATCCATTATCTCTCTCTAGAATAAGAGATGCTATCTGAAACTATTATTAAAAATAAAACTTTTGTTAATCTGCACTTAAGAACATAAACGATTATGATTTATTACACATGGGAGGCTATGAAGGGCCAATTGAAGTCATTTAAATACAACATTATTTAGTGTTTGATTACCTACTTATTTATAAAAGTAAACTATGGATCATTTATACTTATACATATAAGCGCTAAAATATGTATTTTTGTATTAAAGATAAAAACAAATATTTCCATTATATCTTTAACGTTTTTTATAGGCATGGAAACTTATAGAATAATGACCCAAAGCCAAACTTGCTGCCTGAAAATCATCAGGTAAGGGCAAAGAGAAACACCATGTCATAGGTATTACAATAGTTACTCTTTCAGTTTTTCATAACGTCCAGACAACAAAAAGTACTTGCAAGTAAATTACAGTGAATGGTAAATCATAAAGAGAAATGAAAGAATTTATGGAAATGGAAATTGAAGGAGAAAAGAGCTAACATTCAATTTAAAGTAATTGACATTCTTGATATCAGTGATAAGGAAAATAATATTCTAAGGTTGATATATCTGTGGAAGTATAAATTGATTGTGTGTATTGGTAAGGCGGCATTCAAATTTCTATTGCCCTTTCTTTGTTTCTTTTTTGATGTCTTTCCCCACCAAGAGGTTAAATTAGGTTACACAGATAATCTAGGGGAGGTATGGCAAATGATACCTTATACCACTCAGGTATTTGAACAAATATATACCATAGGACAAACTGTTTTATAGTGGTTCTTCCATTACAATATTCATTTAGCATATATTTTATTCCAAATTGGAGGTAAAACACTGAAAGTAAAGAACAAAGGTTTTCCCGAATTACAGAACTAATTTTTATGTAACACTATATTTGGCTCAATGACTTTGGATAATTAAGATATTTTCCAGTTAATACCAAAGCAATTTCCACTTAAATTAATTTAATAAATGAGATTTATTCAACAGGCCTTTATGCAACGCTTAAGTGTGGAGTTCACCTGCAGATTACTTGGAAGAATTTAAAGAAGTATAAAACATGGTCTTCACTCCCCAAGAACCTATTCCATCTGGGAAAAAATATAAGTAAAATATTGTAGGGAATAATGTATGGCAGTTTATTAATTCCTGCCAACATGCACAGTGCATACAATAAGCTTCATAGGTATTCAGAGAATAGTGAGGTCTTTGTGAGCTAGGCCAGTCAGGGAAACTTTGTAGAAGAATTAACCCTGGGATTCACATGGGTTAATACCGGTATCATTTCATAGATGGAGAACAGTGGGGAGGAGGTTGCACAGTCTTGACATTAAGTATGGTGTTACAAACTCCAAGTCTTTTCACAAGCTTTCTTTTGAACTGAACCAGCTTTCCCTTCTTTGCCTTTCTGATACTTTGGAACTAGAGTCAGATATCCTCACTGCCACCCTCTTCATCACACTATGTAGTAAAAGACGCATCTGTAGAAACTTACTTATGCTTCATCATAGCATTTATGACACTGTATTAAAATATATGCGTGCTAGTCTCTTCCACCATGGTATTCCTTTCACCTTCTTGAACGAATTGATTTTTTTTTTTTTTTTACCTTGAAGAACACTGCTGTGGATGTTATTTTTGCAAACACACCCTAATATTTCAGAACCCAGAGATGAAGTGACTTGCCCCCTCATTTGTTTCTTTTCCAGCATATGTCTCTTCTCCTTCATAAATTGCTGCTCTTTGAGGTGTATATCACCATATTTTAACAGGCATTAACTGTTGTTATTGTTATCCTCAAATTCATCAATGACTTTATTGGGTTTATTTCCAGCACTTTTCCTGGCATATTTCATGGCATATTGAACCTCCACGAAAATGATCCACCAGTGTCATGGCTGATTCAGTTCTTTTAACTTCTCTGCCCCTACTCTTTGTCCTTCCATTCCAGATACCCACTCTCATGGTTACCTTTAGGACTTTGTCATCATCAATAACTAACACTTTAGAAAATCTAGCTGACAAATATCCCACTCTGATCCTTACCCAACTTAATCCAAAATATTTAGGTATTTCTCTATTTATCCAAAATCCTTCATGCTGATGGCCCTACTACTTTCTCTTTATCTATTACTACCCTCAGGTGTTACTTTGCTTCTTATCTGGCTTGGATCCATTGTCCAGTATTATTGTTCTATTTGTAAACACTTAATGTTTGCTGGCCTCCTTCAAACTCACGTAGGGAAAAAAACTTCAACCCTGATTAAATCCAATTTTTATCTGCTCTATAACTGTACCTAAGCAGCAGTATGTTCATGTTAAAAATAATACAACTCACCCTAAAGGCGAGTTGTTCTCTAACATTCAACTGAAACACCTCCTACAATGTCTCCTGTGATTTCTCTAAGTCTAATGTTAAGGAGTCAATAGAAGGCGACAGGCTAGGCTCTTTCTAGCTGCCCTGGAGACAGTGTAATAGTGGCCAGTGTCTTGGATACACCTGAGTAAAGCTTTAATATCAACAAGCAAATTGCTATGCAACTATGAGGAAGTATTCAGCATAAGTATTTACTTAATACATGAATAACAGGAGTAAACAAGACAATCATTTTAATCAGTTATCAGATTTCTTGTTGAATAAATGACCCCAGTATAGTGGGTTTGTGAATTACAAAGTAGTAATTTTATTAGGAATTATAAGGTCACTGGTAATGTCAACATCTATATATAGGAATACAAATTTAGCACCGAATAATAATTGTAAATTATTTTCTTCCAGCCATCAATAGTTTATGATGGATGTGCAATTGATCCTGGTAGGAAGCAGAATACAGTATCAATGTTACTATGTTTAAAAAGTGTTCTAACGCATGGAAAAGATTTCACAATACTGAGGAGAAGGATTATGGAGTGATTAACTATTGTACTGTCAAGTTTTAATTATGCAAACTATGCTTAAATTAAGGGAATTATAAATGCTTATTTTTGCTTAAAAGTCCAAATACATTATAGTAATAAATTGTTCTACTATTCAAATGTTCATTAATTTTTCTTAATTACAATGATTCATGAATTCTTGAGATACTTTTTCTTGAAACTTGCATTCTAAAAATTCACAAACCCCATACAAAGTAGATTTAAATGCCTTCTGTTATCCCCCATTAATCTTCATTACTACCTGAATAGCTTTAATTAATCATGTTTTGCTTGCCACGGCAGTAGTCTCCTAACTGGCTTCACTGTTTCTCTCCTACATTTCCTTCAAATCTTCAAATACTGACTCCATTGCTACTATATAATGACATAAAATATTTATGGACAACATTGTGTGAGCATGTACTAAGTGCCAGGCCAGGTGTGCAATATTATCCTATAAGGAAACCTATAAGGTTAACCTATAAGGGAACAGAGATTTGGGGCCAATTCCATGTTGCCAGAATTCCAAATTCTTAGCTAATGAAAACAATCATGTTCTTCACTATCCCTAAAGATGTACAATCCCAGATATATACCATTAATTCTGGGACTATAACACCACTTGTAGCTCACTAAGTCTGTCATCCCTTATTCTTTTGCATAGGACTTGATTGCATATGTTCTGTTTATACTACCTTTCTGTTTTATGCCTTTTATGACCCCCTTCACCCTTCTTCAACAACTAACTCCTAGTTGCAAAGCAAGATAAATCAGACATAACATTCCCTGGATAACCTTCCTTGACTGGGTATGCCTCCATTTACTCCTAAAACGCCTATCACCATATATAATACAATTGATCTCTCTCTATGTCTTTCTTACTGTAAACTTCTTGGAAGACAGCTGGAAATATTAATTCAGTGTTTATCTCCAGTGCCAATCAAATACTAGGCACTCAAATCATGTTTGCTAAACAGGAGATTTAGTGCTGGTAACCTTTCAGAAGGTAAATATCATGTAATGACTTAATGGAAATGAGTAACCAGGTGTAAACTGTTCTTTCCAGAGATTTTCTAACAGAAGTGAAGAAAGATATGGGAGAGTAGAGCAACATAAATAACTTCAAGCGATAGTTACAAAATATTTTTATTCTAGAATAGGGTAGAGTTGTGCATATCTTTAACTCTCTCATATGTGTGTGTTGTGTGTGTTTATAATGATAAGTTAAAGGGAAAATTTTACTAGAATCACAGATGAAGTAAACAACAGATAATGTTTGGTTCAGGTATTAAAGACACAGAAGGAAGGATATAGGTTAGGGAATAAAAGGTAAGTTAGAGTCACAGCATCATTTAATTTCCATATAATCTTGGGGAAACCACTTGGTCTATCTGAACCTGAGCTTCCTCACTTGTAAATGAGAAGAATATTCTTATTTTAAAAATGCTGATGTCCGTGTCCAACTCACAGAAGTTCTCCTTGACTAGGACTGAAGTGTGTTAAAAGCCAAATGCCCCTCAGGGGAATATAATGTGCAGCCAGGATTAAGAAGCACTGCTCTATGCAGAGGGGTTGACACTTAATATCTTTCTTGCTCAAGTGCTGATTATTGGCTTATGATTGGAGAAGGTGGACCCCATCAGAGGGTACAAGTGAGCAGAACTCTAAAAGGTGAAAGAAAGTAAAAGAAGTGAGCAGGATCTAATACTAAGGATGACAGTTAGAGAACCAGTAGTAAGAATAAGTTGTTTGTTCCCTGAATGCTAACTATTTGAAGAGAGACATCAAAAAGTTTATGTGTAGGTGGAGAGAAGTATTACATTGGCTGAGTTTGGAATAAAATATAAATAAAACAAAAAATGAAGCATATCTACTACTTATATATTAGTCATTGCATACTTTGAATATGACATGCGTAATTAAAATTATTATGTTAATTTTATATGCTATCAAACAAATCTAGATAGGCATCATGTATGCCACAGAAAATTTGTCAAAATAACAATTTCATGTCTACATTAAAAATTCATTAAGTGGGGCCTCCCTGGTGGTGCACTGGTTGAGAGTCCGCCTGCTGATGCAGGGGACGCAGGTTCGTGCCCCGATCCGGGAGGATCCCACATGCCACGGAGCGGCTGGGCCCGTGAGCCATGGCCACTGAGCCTGCGCATCCAGAGCCTGTGCTCCGCAACGGGAGAGGCCACAGCAGTGAGAGGCCCGCGTACAGCAAAAAAAAAAAAAAAAAATTCATTAAGTGTATTCAGGAGCAATTTTTCCAAGTTTTCCTAATCGTAAGAATTATCTACAATACTTATCAACAAGTAGAATTGTGGGCCCCACCCTAAATAAACATCTTCAGGAGAGGAGACTTGGAAGCGTATATTTCTTTTCTTTTTTTTTTTTTTGCGGTACACAGGCCTCTCACTGTTGTGGCCTCTCCCGTTGCAGAGCACAGACTCCAGAAGCGCAGGCTCAGCTGCCATGGCTCACGGGCCCAGCCACTCCGCAGCATGTGGGATCTTCCTGGACCGGGGCACGAACCCGTGTCCCCTGCATCGGCAGGCAGACTCTCAATCACTGGGCCACCAGGGAAAGCCCAGAAGTGTATATTTCTAACAATTATCATGAATTATTGTAATGAATGGAATAGTTGGGAAATACCAATCAGAATTATTGCCTAATTTCTTGATGAATGTACCACATTAATTACATAATAACTAATATAACACATGATGTCCCCATAAGAGCACAAAAGCTAACTTTAAACTCAGATTAAGAAAGTAAACAACACGGTTTTCTTCGAAGTTCCTAAGTAATATATGACCATGATAAAACTAATATAGTACCTAAGAACTTATAATGAAAAGAAACCATCTTCTACCTAATCCCATGGCACCCCCTCCACCAATCAGTCTCCAGTGGTAACCATAATTTGATTCTAATAACAATTCTAAAACTTAATAAATTATAAGCCATGCTATATTGTGACTATATCAGTACCCTCAGTGAAAAGCCAAATAATATACAATGGTGTCATTTTATTTGTTATTTTATTATTCTCCAAACCGTTTTCATTATGCAATCCTATAAGAAAATAAATCTTGAGCAACAACCTCAATAAATGTTTTTGTTTTTTATATGTTATACATGGATGTCTGTGTGTTAAGTACTGTACTATTATGTGCAACAAAAGCATAGAAAAATATAATTTTTAAAATAAGAAAAGAAACTCCCAATATACTTTCTGCAGTCATTGGATTGTCTTGTGCACCCCCTGTCATGTGTGTCCCCAGTCTTGGAGGCCATTGCTCTACAGACCTTGTGTTACATGAAGGAGGCCATTGTTATCATCAAAGTCAAATCATTCTTTTTCCTACTTTCTATCCATTTCTGTAATTAAGGCGTGCTTTAGCGTGCTTCATATTTGAAACATGACTTAACGAAATAGCTTTTGGGGTTTCCAGGGATTCTACTTGACTTTTATTTTCTTACTGACCAAAAATATAACATACTTTACTAATTGCTCAAATTAATTTTATTTCTAGCTGTGCCTGTTATATATAATCCAACCCCAACACAACTTTTTTCCTCCCAGATTTCCTTTTCATAGCTCTCCAAATATCCCCCTGTGTAATCTGGAACAATTGTTACAATATTCTTGTTTCCATCATGATACTTTCCTTCACTGTAATTAGACCTGGAATAATGCTGTCTTAATAAAGACCAATGGTTATTTCACATATGTTTGTGTGTGTGTGTGTGTGTGTGTGTGTGTGTGTGTGTATGGTTTAGTACTATGAATGTTTTAGTACAGTTTCTGCATAGTTTTTTCCTAGCCAGTATGGTAGAGTGATTGCTCTCATCCAGTGGGGCCCGATTCACCACACAGTGCTTTCTTTAATTAGACAACAGTTCATTCATCTTTGGATTTGTTCACCATGGCCTCTCTTTCATTGTTCCATGTCTTTGTGAACAGTTGTGACTTTTATGTAGGAAAAAAATTAATGAACGTGAAAGGGTATGTTAAGTATACCACGTTTGCTATTAAAATGTATCATTTTATGACCATTTCAAGAGGAAGGGAAAAGAGTGATTCCCAATGTTAAATGCCAGGGTACATTCTACAAAGAAACTGAGCCACCCCAACCCCATAAAATGTTCATTCAATGAATGCCACAATTCTTGGACAGCATCTCCAATATTAAATGTTAAATTCACTGCTTTCTCAATCTTAGTCTCATTATTTCTTTATTTCCCTCCCTGCCCATTCTGCTGCTTAATTCATTTCTTCATTAAGGGTATATGTGAGCTAGACCTTTCAAGTCTTGCAGGTGAGTAGCTACATATGACAATACGTACACAAGAGTAGAGAATTTCCCTTCTACCATCAATTGAAAAAAATTCTAGATTACTGATTTATGTACCAGGATATTCCTAAACTCATTTAATGTTCACTTCCAACCTAGGAGGGAGGTGCTTTATTTATTAGTCCCATTCTGCATATAAAGAAATGAGGCAGAATAAGGTCAAGTAACTTGTATAATGTTATATGCATGGTAAATGGTGGAAACAGGATTAAAATCCCAGTGGTCAGTTCCAGAGCCTACAATCCCAATCTCTCCAAGATGATATTCAATGAATGAGTGAATGGGGGTTAGATTACTTTAGATGATTCACAATATTGTTTGGGTGTGCATATGTGTACACCTACTATGTGTTTGCACCATCTTAAAGATTTCACTTCTTTCGATGAGAAATTTCTTCAGAGTCTTGGGAGATGGAGTCAACAGATGTTACTGGCAGTTGAGAGAAGAATTCCTCAAAAAGATAAGCTAAGCATTCAAGAATATAGAGTGACTCTGTCAGGTTTATTAGAAGAGAGTCAGGGAAATTCATTAGTCAAGTGGAGTGATAAGCAGTTTTCAGTATATATATTAATCCAAATCCCTACCTCTTCTCCTTATTCATAAGTTATAAAGAGCTTGTGATATTGTTAATTATTGGTGAACCAGGTGTCAAGTATACACAGCTGCTGGAACAATGATTAATTACAGAAGTTATATCCTCAAAATATTAGCTTTATAAAATATCTATATATCTATTACCTTTTACTGGTCAAATTTACATTTCCAATTTTTAGCAGTCACTCAACTTTTTATAAATATTTTAACAAAGTACTTTTTCCTTCTTTTCAGTGGCAGGAATGCAATATCTATTCAACAGACAGACAGGTGAAGTCAAGATGTTGAACAATTAAAAAAGAAAGTGATTCCAGTAGAAGACATTTGACTTTCACCAGCATAAAGGTCACCATATCGTCATGTCACCTGCTATACCTGAAAAGGTCTTCTGAAAATACAGCTTTAACAGTAAAACATTACCTATTTTTCAACATAACTGTCATATTTTCATAGATCTGATATTTACTGCTGCAATTTTTCTAAAGTTTATATGCTATAGATATGTGATTATTTTAGCTAAAAACTTTATAATAATAGACTAATCACCAATAGAAAATAAACTGAGGATTCCAATTGTGTTCAGATTGTGATTGTATTTCAATAATGAACATTAAATTAAGGCATTTAAAAATAGAAATCATTCATATGAAATAATTTATAAATTAAAGAATATATCATGAAATTAGACTGAATTATTTATTAGACTACTCAGAAAGTGGATTTGATTCTCTTTTTCAAAGGACAAGATCAAATATCTAAGTGGCAAGCAATTTCATACATTTCTGATGATGAACTTGTCTGATAAGTTTTTAGACTAACCCATGTGCTTACTTAGTCCCAGTATCCTAACATACTTCAAAAGCTTTAGAGTTCTACCACAAAACTAGGGTTATTTTATGAGAGTAGCAATACTGAAAGAAAAAAAAAAAGAACCAGTTTACACTTGCTCAGGTTTTTCCTAAGTCAGAGAGTTCTTAGGTCAGGTTCCCTGAAAAACAATTCTCAAGTAGAAATTTGTTTGCAGGAGATTTACTGCAGGAGTGCTTTGGGGAACAACACCTAAGGCAGTGAGAGAAGAAGTAGAACTGTGATACACTTCAACAGAGGACTCATCAGAGGTTCCAGCCTAGAGTGAAAGGAATCTAAAATAGGTAGTAAGGAAGGGAGTTATGAAATAACAGTTGTGGCTTTCAGACTAACTGCAGCAGCATAAGTCCCTTTTCTGCTTACATCCATATACTGAGCTAGCTCACCAGAGAAGCAAACTCAGTCTTTTTGCTCCTCCAACCCATGCTGCTTTAGATGTAAGTTGAGAGAGCAGTGTCAGTGCAACTGTAGTGAAAGACATGGAGGTCTGGGCCGCTAACTCAATAAATCGATCATGCAGCTAACTTGTGCCCTCTGGCTCTGTGCATACCTGATCATAGATGTTCTTAAGTTTTACCCTGAATTGTTGTTGGTTCCACTCAGCTTTTGACTTGATTGGTCTGATAGAACTTAGCTCATGATGGGCAGCTGTAGCCCCATGGTCACTTAGTATTCCATGACCAGATAGCTGAGATTATTTCTAGCACACCAGGAGCAGTTTTTCTGAATGGTGTGGGGTTTTCTCCGACAGATGGCATGGACTTGCCATTAAATGCTATAGGTTTACATTGTCCTTTTATTGGGGTTTTCCACAAATTCTACAAGATGCTTTTCTCACCACAGACTCCTTTGGTATTACAGATTCCTGCTAGGTCACATAACCCAGGAGGCAGGACTGTTTACCCTACAGCCAAGACCTGCTGCACAGCCCTTTCTTGCTCTGAGCCCCACTCATATTTGTTAGCTCTTACTGTCACCTAGTAAATAGACTGGTGTGGGAAGTACAAACTGAAACAATTTCCCTTTACTTTAGCGGAATGTCTCAGCTACCCCAAACCATGAGAAGTCTAAAAAAAATTACTACGGTAGCCTGCCCCTGATTCTTTGTAAGATTCATTTCCCATCTTCTGATGTGCATGTATCTTACCAAGGCCTCCAACTTTCTTCCCACTTTTTGCTCATCTGTATAATTAATATGATGGCATAGATATAAGAGAATGGTGTGATCTTATGTCCAGACAATCTTGGACCCTTTGGAGGATATTATGACAGAAAGTGAGAGAATAACCTAAACCTGAACAGGACAATACATATATATTATTGTCTATTCCATGAATGCAAACTCATTTCTCATATGGATAAAAATAATGTATTCACCAAATAAATGTCCTTATATCATTTAACTGAGACTATATTGATCTGCGCTAGTAAAGTAGATCCAGCCCAGCAGCTAAAACTGAGGCTACTTCTTGTCTGAGTTAGAGAGTTTCCTCTAATCCACAAGAAGCCATGTAATTTTTATAAAGGAAAGACTTGCGAATTAAGTGGGGCTTGTATGGGGACCACCACCATCCTTCATATATTTTAAGGGCAGCGCTAATCCCTGTCATGTCCTATCTCTCCAAGATTATGCTATTGTCTTTTAATTACTATCTTTGCCAGGGAAAGGGCAGTTTCAGAGACTAACATTTGGCCTTTGCAGGCCAAGGAACTAATGTTATAGCTTTTCCAGCCACCAAGTATATCCATTGTGAAAGTAGATCTGGGCACCATGGAAATGCTCACAAAGTGGGAGTGAGCTGAGTAGACCAAAAGTGAGGGGAACTTGGGCTGGGGACTTCCTTTATCTTACCTGGTAACTGTAAGCCCTAAATCTGGGGCCATGGTGATGTTTCAGACCCTAAGAATTAATTTTAACTTGAATTCTGTATTCAGCAGTTGTCAAAATGTCTGGTTCCCCTTTTGACACCGATCACGTATAGAAGGAAATGACCTATGTTTTCTTTGGAGAAAGAGCTACTAGGGGGATTATTGCCACATATACATGCTGCAGTATTAATGGGTTTTTTTCTTCCTCATGAGGATGCAGCCGCTTCTTCAGTTAATGGGTTCTGGATCTTCAAAATACCTCAGCTCTGAGTACTGGGCATGGACTCATAACTTTTTATTGAGATGTCTGTCCTAAATCTCCAGATCATGGGTCCTTGAATTCTTTCAGTTGTACAAATTGCGAAATACCCAAATTGGCTGTCCATCTATCTTGCACATGGAGTAACGTGTCCTAGTAACCATCTCTGTAACCCTCTGTGGGCCAGGTATTTCCAGCTGCTACTCTGACCATGGTGCTCATTACAATGTTTCTTATTTCTGACTCTTAAGTGCACAGGTTTTCTCACTTTGGTATCCTATTACCCTACCCCCATTGCAATAGAAGTGCTCAATTCTATAACAAAAACTCCTACTATCAGCCCAGCCTACAAAAAACAGGCACCATTGAGGTTCTCAGTGGGATGCCATCTCACCAACAGATACCTTATTGATTTAATAAATGCAGATCTCTCTGGGGTCTCCTGTGGATTATAGCTGGGAGGTGGATTTTCTGCCCTTATACAGTACATCTCCTCTAGAATGCCACTTGGTCCCTTCCTGAAGCAAGAAAATTCTGTAATTTTTACTTCATTTAGTGTGGCTCTTTATTTTTCTAAGCTTCCAGGAGCATGTTAACACTGTTTCCTGTGGTCCTTGCCAGGGTATTAATCACCACTGTCATATCAATAAATTATCCCTTAATAATTTTATGTTCTAGAGCTCTAGATCCATCAGCCTCTGCACTCTCAGGATTTAGTGTCATATACACTCTTGCAGCTTCTGCTAGCACATGCTAGCTAGGCGCTATAGTCTGGATGTTTGTGTCTCCTCAAAATTCACATGGCATTTTGTTATAGAATTCAGAATGCACTAAGATACTAAGTTCTGCAGCTTCTCTAGTAGATAACCATTTTCCTTCCCTGACAGAATCAGCATTTCCCCAGTTGAGTATATTTTGACCTGACCCTAATAATTGGTCTGGTAGCCAGGTGAGGCGGTGGAGACTAATCCTAAACGACCCGCAAGTTAAACCACAAGATGTTGTCTTGTCTTCAAGTCAATGGGGAATGCTCATCTTCGACAGGGAGAAACGGGCCACTTCTATAGGCCCAGAGGTTCAAAGGAGACCTTGTTTCAAGTTCATCAAGTGTATCATCCCAGATGTCTTGAGTCCAAGTTTTACTTTTTTCCCAATCAAGGTCCTGACCTTGATGGACCAGACGTGCATGGGTTGAGAATTAAATTTTCACTGGAGCTCCACTACCTTGATATATATACCATGGGAGTGAGCCTGACTTTATCTGACCTCTGGTTGCTGAAGATGACAAATGAAAGCCTCAAACGGTGCCCATCTATCCTTCAACATAGTACCAAGCTCTGGGTGTAATATTTCCTTCTTTTTGTTTTCTTTATTCTTCTCTCACAATAGGTGAGAATTATCTCAATTGATGCTTGCTTATGTTAATACTGATTATTAAGGAAAGCCCCTCTAGGATTTTGTGTTTTTATGGCCTATTTCCTAAATACAGACAATGACTTCATTCAAAGTAAAAAATCATCAGAAAGACTTCCTGCTAATTATTACCCAAATTATTACCCAAATCTTTTAATATGATTATTTCAAAAAAGAAAAGCCTTCCCTTCGTTTCAGATTTATGATTTATTTTTCAAGACTTCATCCAAATTAGCCTACTTGTCTAAAGCTTCATATTGAAAATGTTTGAGGATTTTTTCCAAGGAAGGATCAAGAGAAAACACCCTTTTTTCCCTACATAATTCATACATTAAAAATATCTATATAAAACCTCTATTTTAACTTGATATAGAAATAATCATGTGATATTAATTATTAAATAATTGCACCAGATTCTAGCATTTTTGAAAAATTATGTAAAAGTTTGTTAATTTAAAACAACGTCACAAAATTAGTAAGGATAAAAGAGAAGACAGTTGGGAAAGTGTATTGGACATCCTGGGGAAACAAGAATCTCCTAATCTTTGATCAATTCAAGTCAGATTCACAGCTAACATATGCCATCTAGTGGCACTAAAATAAGTTTCACTTATAAATTATTGATCACACAGTCTCCATTTCTCAGTGTTCTACACTTCTCAGTTTATCTTTGTGAATCTTTATATATGTCACTCTGTAAGAAAAACAAAACAGAATTTTTCCCCTAAAGCTCTTACAAAGCATTGTTTGATGGATAAAACGTTATAAGAAAGTTGATTATCATGTCATCAAATCATATGTAATGTATTTAAGCCTGAATTTTCACCCAAGAAATTGAACTACAAGATTATCAAACCAGAAGCCTTTTCCTCCTATGACACACTAATAAGAATATGCTTTTAGGGTGATACAATAATAAATTGTGAAAATGTAAGGTTAGAAAAAAATCTAGACTAGTTCAGTTTCCACATTATTTATAGATCTTTTTTTTAAAAAAATACAAAATTTAAAAGCTTTCAAGTTTAATTTTCATGGAATTTCTTGCCATGCCTTTCTTTACAACCTGTCCAGCTGTCTTGTCTAACATATATCAACGTTTGAATTAAAGCATTGATCATCCCCACTCTTCATGCATCACATTTGACATACGAAAATTTTGTGACAGAATAGAAGCCTTTGGAAACTTGGTCCTGTGCTCTGAAACAAGGGCCTAACACCAGAGAACATGATGATTCTAGTTCTTGCCTTGTGACCAGGTGACCTAAGAAAATGACTAGCTCTGTAACAAGAAAATCACCTCTGCAGAGAAATAATAAAGGTAGAAGACAACATTATATCTCCAAAATAAAACTGGAGGGAAAGTTATTTCTAAATAAATTTTAAGATCTCCACAGACATTTCTAAAGACTGGTACTAAAGAAATGGGGAATTACATTTTATTTGACAAAGATAGGTATGCTTATTTTGTGATAGTCACTTTACATTGGAATTGGAAATGGAATTCTGTTGTTTTTCCTACCCTGCATATATCACATGGAACTACAATAAGAAGAAGTGATTTGGAAGTAGGAGATATTCAAACAATGATTGCTAACTATAATCAGATGTAAATGACATTGTCAGAGAACAAAGCATTTTGGGAAAACCAGAACAGAATTTTACCCTAAACTCAAACGAGCTTGTGCAGAAGAGTTAACAACAACAATAACAAAACAACAACAACAACAACACACCTTGATTTGTATGATACGAATTAGTATTATATTAAAGCTAATATAATTTGAAAACGTAGAACATAAGAAATGGAAGAAAATACCCTATTTTATGATTTGGATATTTAAAAATCATAGCTAAAAAATAAATGTCCTAAGATTTCAGTAAACACGAGATTATTTTTTCAAAGTTTATCTTCATTAAAAATCATGACATATTGGTTGCTTCCAAGTTTTTGCAATCATGAATGAAGGTACTGAAAACATCTGTGCACAGGCTTTTGTGTGAATATAAGTTTTCAAGTTCTTTGGATGAAAACCAAAGAGCGTGATTGCTGATTCACATGCTAACATTCACATGCTTAGTTTTGTACAACTTCGCCGAACTGTCTTGCATTCACACCAGCAATGCATGAGAGTTCCCAGTGCTCCACATCCTTGCCAGCATTTGCTGTTGTCAGTGTTTTGGTGTTGTCAGAATGGTTGTCACACCATTCTAATAGGTGTGCAGCGGTATCTCATTGTTATTTTAATTTGCAATTCCCTAATGACAAATGATGTTGAACATGTTTTCATATGCTTAGTTGCTGTTTTACATAGACAAATAAATTTCAAAAAAGACCCATGAATCTGATTATTTTAACTGTGTTTCTAATTGGATTAGATGGTTCATATTTTTATATGAAATGAAAAAATAAACAAAACTATTATTATGACATTAGAATATAATCTTCCTCACTTAAATTTACGTTATTTGAAAGAATAAATGATACTAAATTGTATTGTTTTCAGCACCACTCAAAAAATAACTGCTTATATCTACGATTATTTTCCTTACCAAATAAAATATGAAGGTTTCATAAAGGCAGCTTTCATATACAGCAAAACCATTATAAATAATTCAAAGAAGGAACATAATGAATTATGTTTCAAGGTTGTTTTAAATGAAATAAAATTGTGATGATTTTTCTTATGATGGGTTCTTGTGTCAGAATAAATATTAAGAAGAGAAATATATAAGAAATTATCTTGTTTAAAGAGGGTACCAAAGCTTCCTCTTCTTAGTCTTTAAGGCATCTTCAAAAAACCCTAGAGCTCAGTGTAAATAGAACTTGCCACTTCATGGTCATTGCGTTTGTCAGCTTTAAGAGAGGTATATGCTTGGGAACATTAAAAACTTCCTCCTTCAACTTATTTTATTATTTCAAAGTCCACAGATTAGTCAATCATTTGAATTAAGACATTGAAAGCCTCTGTTAGTATGCTCCTTGGAAATTTAGGGCTTTGGGGAGGTTTCTGATTGGCATCTACCCCCACCCATGTTTGGGTCTTGCTAGAGCGAGGAAGCGAGTTTATACCCTTTGCTTCATGAAAAATTATAGTCATTGGTCTATACCAGGTCTTTTTCTTATTTTATATCACTGAATTTCTCCCTATCACCCATGCCTTCTCTCATTCAACTTCCTGTAATAGTGGCCAACTGTAATGTGTTTAATATAGGTATTTAAATTGAAAAATACACAATGATATTTTGTATGTATATTTTAAGTTCCCTAAATGAAATTATGCTATGAATCTCATTCTGTTGCTTTTTTTTTTTTTTTTTTTTTTTTGCGGTACGCGGGCCTCTCACTGTTGTGGCCTCTCCCGTTGCGGAGCACAGGCTCCGGACGCGCAGACTCAGCGGCCATGGCTCACGGGCCCAGCCACTCCGCGGCATGTGGGACCCTCCCAGACCGGGGCACGAACCCGTATCCCCTGCATCGGCAGGCGGACTCTCAACCACTGCGCCACCAGGGAAGCCCTCTGTTGCTATTTTAAACTCAATTATTCTCTTAAGAAACACGACTACTGCTTTATGTATACATATATCCACACTGATCTTTTGATATTGTACCTATATAATATTCTTTCTTATGCAGTCGCTAATTGTATTTACCTATTTGCTTAGTGACAGACAGCTACATTTCTTGAAATTACCACATAAAGAACTGAAAAAATGTCTTTATACCTATCCTTTAATGCATCTGTGCAAGAGTGTCTCTAGGTGACATATATTTCAGTAGACATATTAAAGGAGCTTGAGATATAGACAACTTTAATTTCACTTCATAGTTCAAGATTACACTCTAGAATAGCTTTCCAAGTTTCTACTTCCATTTCACACCCTCAGAAACATTGGCTTACCCAGAATTGTATTCTTTGCCTCTAAAATGGGTATTAAGTAATCTTTCATTATTCTTTTACTTTTATTTCTCTTATTACTAATGAAGTTGTATATCTCTAAAGAATGTAAATTGACCATACTTATTGGCAATTTTTATTTTCTCTTCAATGAAGTATATATAAATATATCTTTTCACAGTCCTTTGCACAACTGTAAAATTTATCTTTAAAAGAAAATTTTGTTTTGATGTAGTCAAATTCACTAAATTTTTCATTTTATGGTTTGTGGTTTCTGATATGTCAAGAAACACTTTTATTTTATTCATTTTACGTTATAGTGTATTTCTCTTATTTAGATTTTAAACAATCCAGGAATTAATTTTAAGGTACAAGGTAAGGAAACAATTTTATTTTTCATCATATTGTAAACCAGTTTTCTCAAAGTCATTTTTTGTACTGAATTTAATTTTTTTATGCTGCACAGATTGTATACTAAGTTCACATTTCCACTGCTGGCTCAAAGCTCAGCATCCTAAGAATTCTGGGGACTTAGGCTTTTAGTGTTATCCTGTCCCTGTAGCCCACAGCTTCCTACTCTTTTCTCCCCTTATCAACATATGGTTGATTAAAAACTCTGAGAAGGCTCACCAGAAGGACTTTATTATTCTTTACTGTTATTGTTAATAATTACAGCAGGCAATAGATGGGACTAAAAGGAATTCCATTGCTAAATTCCATTGCTAATCCTCCCCATGTACAAACACTACCTGAAGGGGCTCAGGTTATTCCCGTTCAGGGTTTGATGTTAAACATTACTTGGATCATATTAAATTGGTTTGATTAAGTCACACGGGCAGAATCACTGAGTAGTTCCAGTGTTTAATTGCTACATATGATGTCATCCAAGACTACTTTGGCCTAAAAAAGTAGCTGCTACCACTTCTTGTAAAACTAAGATGACACCATGGCCAGGCTGGCTTTACCATTTCCATTTGATTAGCAAGGCTTGCTAGGCCCTTTCTTTATTAATCATGGAGTCTGATATTGGCTATCCTAAAATGGGGATGCAAGTCAGGCCGGGAGACTCAAAACCGCCAAGTTTTAGGTACTCAGCTTGAGCAAGACAAAACTCCCCACCAGGAATTTATTTGCTGCACGCAGGTGGTACCCTTGTGCTATGAATTTGCCTCTCCATGTGTAACCATTGTCATCTAAATTATCACTAAACCCATGATTTCCCGTTTCCTCCTGGATTCTATATTGTTTTGCTAGATCACACTCAAGAGGAGATAGGGGTTGCCTCTCCACATCAGTGAATGGAAGAATTCACTCTAGCCTTTGGGAACATTAGGTAGAAACGAAGAAAATCTGAATGAAGTATGGACTTGCATTAATAATAATATATCAGTGTCAGTTTATTAGTTGTGACAAATACACTATACAATATAAGATGTCAAAAACAGGGAAAACTGAGTAGAGTGTATCTGGATTCCTGATCTGTCTTTATAACATTTTTATAAATATAAAACCATATAAAGTAAAAGTTCTTTTAAAAAAATGCTTCTGAGGTATGTTTCAACATTTATAAAAATTTGAAATGGATTATTTAATTTTGAAAAAATTATGCATGCACGTGGTATATAATTACAATGGTACAAATGAGATCATTTTATTTACAAATTACTCTGTCACCTATGTAAATGCAAGACCAATTTTCTATTGATTTATGTATACCTAGCTGATTTACACAAAGCCTCTGGAGAATCATTAACCATCTCTAAAAATTAGTACATAAATCATTGTTTCTACCCACCCAAGAGCTTTCTGAACAGTGAGAAGCAGCATAATTAAAAATCAAAATCTGGGTGTGACCGGTTTATCTAAGTTGCAGATGTGGCACCATAAACCACTCCTACTACTAAGCCCTAAGATGAGAAAACAGAAATTAATCAGGAGGTTGCTAATCCAGGACGCTATAATGCAACAGTGATGTATTAAATACACTAAAGGCATAACTTGGCAAGCAATCCTGCAGCAGATCTCTAAGTTTGGTAGTGCTAAAGACTTGAAGGTTCTGAACAGCCATATCCATTTATTTAGTACTTAGATACCTGCCTGTGAACGTTCATTATTTAAGGATGATATTGGTCAGTATAGTAAGATGAAAAAAACAAATGAAAAGGATAGTTAATTACATTGAATTCAAAGCAGAGACAAAAGTGATGTGATCTTCTTAGACTAGATACTGTAGCCATCATCTGAAGCATCATTTGATGACTACAGAGTTCAAGTATAGGGAACTTGTTAATGTTAGCACCACAGGGGATAAGGTAGCAAACACTATGAAAGACTGAATGTGAGGACAGAGGTGCCATTACACATACAGGGAGCATGTGTAAGAAGAGGTTTACTTCTCCCAAAGACAGTGATGATTTATCAGCCCCATGAAGAACTCTCTTGAGTACTCATTCATGGGAGACTGTGTCAAGCAATCGAGAGTTTGGGAGCTAAACTTAAGCTGTTTTAGAAGCCAGGTGGACGGTGTTGAAATTTGATTTCTAATGTTGCTGGGATATATGAAAAGTCTCATTTGACTTTATCCTTTGTTTTGAATTTCTGTGTTTTTTTTTTTTTTTTTTTTTTTTTTT